>NC_142064.1:171346494-171655827 GCF_059756535.1 Pantherophis guttatus
GAGGGAAAGTGGATACAATGTATGGACAAAGAACTTCCAAGAAAAAAAAAAAAGCCTTCTATAATCTTTTCTGAATTACCCTTTTCAAGTTTTTCTAATTCTAATCAAACAAGGAAACTCGCTGGCAGAAAATCACAAACTGAGACATTCCAATGGAGTCTAAAAAAACAGAAACAAATTCAGAAGCATCTTTTCTGTTATCCGAAATATTTTGGTTTGTTTATTGCCAGATATTATCTGCATTGTTACCACAATCAATCAGCTTAAGGGGATTTTTGTTTTAAAGATGCATGCCTAGTAGGCAGGGTAGAAAGGCAGTGGGAAGACAGATTTTTTAAAAAGAAAAAATGTTGAGAGATAATGGCCATGAGCAATATAGGGAAATAATGAACAAACTTTTGCTATTGAGCATTATCCAATATTTCATATTTTACTATTTCATTACTGTAGGAGCCTTTGTAGAATTGATTTCCCTTCCCCAGCTTCACCCTGGCTGAATTTTTTAGAGTAATAGAATTAATTGTAGTTATTATTTCTAAACTTTGTATTAGAAATTTGAATTTCACCAATTATCCTGGCCAATGACGAAAGTTTGAAAAACTCCATTTACAGATGTGTGAATAAAAATGATTGGCTTATCTTTTTTAAAAAAAACAAAAAGTCCTCCCAAGGACTGAATGTGCCGATTCTGAAGTAGATGATATCATTTACTTTAGTTGTCATCCATTATTTATTTCCTTGAGGATTCAGTTCACATGTTTCACTGCAAGAAGGCAAACTCTTGCCTAAAAATCTCACATGGCAGCTTTACATTCTGTGTCTCCTTGCTGTGGGGATGGTCATTTAGCTGAGCTGTTTGAGTGCTTTCAAGTAAACAGCCATCCTTGGTGAACTCCCTAAAGAAGCCTAGGGATGCTGGAAAGAAAATACAAGACTATGGGACATTTTTAATTGATCATAGAAATTCCATTTACTCAATTGATTTAAAACATGTGCTGTATATGTGCATTAAAAATATGGAAAGTAAGATGTAATGGGGAGCTGAAGAATGCACATCTCGGGACATTGGAAAGTGCTTTTTTTTCATTAGGACTGATACAATTATATACACAAGTACTATCTTGCTTGCAGAGTATGTATGATGTTCCAAAGTGCTGTAACATTTGAACTATTACCTTGAGATAGAGGTGGTTATGTTGTCTAACTATGGCTTCAGGAAATAAGCATTACTGCAATTAACTATAAAAATTCCACCATACAGCTTGAAATTATCGCACGTGCTTTGGGGGGGGGGGGGGTATTTATTTATTTATTTATTGCTTAAAACTGAATTACTTAGAACTGAGTGTCTGTGATATAGGATACTAACATTGTCCCCCTTCCCCACTGTCTTCTATGATGTAGTTGCCCTGTTAGAGTTGAGTAGCAATTCTGGATGGAGATTCTGGGTTAGGAAAACTGGTTTTATGGCATGTTCCCTATTGTGAATACCAAAGAGGTAGACTGAGGTCAATGATGTGGAACAGAATGAGCTATAATGATTTATGCCTCTGATGTGAGACCCTGCAGGACCAGTGATTGCATTCATCATTTCAGCCTATCAAATATTGTGAAGTGTATTCTTTAAATATGAGATAGGAATATGCTTGAGCTTAGACAAAATAAAAGTGGAGGATCTCCCTACACCAGGATATTTTTCTGGGGTGTTAAAAGGTAGAGCAATGAATTTGGATACTTACAAACAGAAATGTTCTGCATTATGTCGTATTGTGTTTTTTCAGGTGGCTGACACTGCTATCATTCTCTGGAGTATGAAACTAGATGCACTGAAGGATAATTTAAAAGTGATTATCTTGCTCTGTTCAAGATGTTTACAATATATATGGAGGTGGTGGCACATTGTAAGCAGTTAACTCATATGGCAATGAAATATATAGATAGATGACTCATTTTATTTATTTTTATTATTATTTATTAAATTTGTTTGCTACCCATCTCACTGCAGCTCACCACAGCTTACAAATAATACTCTTTTATTTCAATCATTGATCAACAAATACAATAGAGAGAACAAATAGCAACATATAGTTACAGAGTTCATCTGTATACAGTGTTTTTTTGTATGAAGCATGCTTTCATAAATTTGTTTCTCGGCATCATATCTAGCAAGAATTGTATGATGTTTGTGTATGTGTGTGTCTTCTTTTTGAAATTTTAATTAAATGTTGGATGAGATTTTCAAACTGTAGTCCTCCTTGGTGTAAACTGTGTGATAGCACATAAACTGTTGATTAAATCTCATAAACATCACATAAGTGGATAAGATATAGAATAAACCAGAACCTGGAATCCAATAAGTGGAATATGAATACCCTTCTTAAGCTTAAAATAGTAATATTCCTAAGATATTTGGTTACAGTAAAGCCTTAACTTTTAATAAGGTACCATATTTCTTTGGATGACAGTATCCCTTATGATTGGTGAAGCATCTGCTTACTTCTCCAAAGATATCACAGATTTCAGATTTATGATAATATACCTCTTTGCCATTATTTTTACTCAAGTGAACCAATAGTTTACTTAGGGCAGGGGTGTCAAACTGGCGGCCCATGGACCAAGTGCGTCATGTGCAGGCCATGCCCACCCCAGCTCCGTGAAGGGAAAAAATGTCATGAAACATCATGTGATGGCAACATGATCCCGTGAGTTTGACACCCATGACTTAGAGCATTAGTAGGCTAAACCCAGTGGGGAAAATGTTCTGCCAGAATTTTAGAACACTGGCTTTAAGCCCTCATCTCAGTCATATATGATTTTGTTTCAGCCCTATAAGGTAGACCAGACTAAGAAGCAGACACCAGATAGATCTAAAGCCATTCTTATTAGAAAGCAATAGTATCAGAATCTAGCAAAACTGTATCTTCTTGCTTTCCTCATTTTATCTGGATGTGCAAATGGGGAGGGGGCTGTCTGAGGTGTTTTTTTGTAAAGCCTTTTCTTGGTCTGGTCTCAAGCCTTATTTATCATATTGTTACCTTAGTAATGGTTCTTCTTTTAAGGTCATCCTGTATGTTCATCATAATTTCTAATTGTATTCAAAATACATTATTATCCTATTAAGATCTTCCTTAGCAATTCATTCTTTTGCATGATTAAAGTAGACAAATAGATACAATAGACAATACATACATACATACATACATACATACATACATACATACATACATACATACACACTCTCTCACAGACACACACGTAGGAATTATAACATTTGACCACAAAATTTGCCATAACTACCTTTAAAGTCAAAAATGCATATTGGCCCCTGGTATGAGCAACAATTTAATTATAGCTGATATTCTCCTGATATCCTTACCTTACTGACTTTCAGGCCAGATTCAGACCTAAAACAAATCATAATTTTTCATTATGGACAGGGTGTTGTGCTTGTCTTTTTATGTATTCTTCTTGTCCTTCTCTTTTGCATGCTGATTGGCACTTTCCATTTTCAGTAGAAAGGGAAGGAAATACATATATACCTCTTCAAATGGAAGGGAATCGTCGTGTTCTGGTTGGCATTTCAACCTTTGCCTTATGCTTGTGACTGAATTAAAAAAATACAAATGATTTAAGGTAAAGTCAGTGGTTGATACAAATTAAACATGTAATTACCCATATAGTTTAAGAACATTAGAGCCATGACCACTGTCCTAAAAGATTAAAGGCAGCAATAGATAATATTGGAATAGTACCATTTCAATTAATTTCAGAACAAAAAAAAAATGAGTTTGTCTTCTGCACACCAAGCTAAAGGCAAGATACTAGCTATATACCCGTACTTTGTTTGGCCTTATGTCCAATAACCTCTCACTTTTGCAGGCCAAGGTCAAGAGCAAAAAACCCATATTGATTGGAATGCTTTTACACAGTTTCAGGCTTTCCTCTAAGTCACTACAATGCATCTCAGAAGATTTTCAACCTCTTCTTTTGAAGCCAAAGATGAGGGTTGGATAGAAGAGTAAACTTGATTTCTGATACAATTTGACCTAATGACAAAAATTAGTTCTATATACGCTCGGGATCTTTCTCTCTCTTGTGTGGCCCAAAGTTTTAAACTCTGTGTTTCTTTCTTACACTTTTATGCTGTAATAGACTAGGAACCACCATTTTCTCAGACTTTTTTTGTTCTAATCAGCTGCAAATTGTTTACAAAATGGCCCTCTCTGTTTCCCAACATCCCACTTCCTATCTTCCCAGTTTTCTCCTTATACCTCCTTATAATCATGGGTGATTTCAACTTGCCATCCGTTGGTGAAACGTCTGGGATGGCTCGGGAGTTCATGGCTTCCATGACGGCCATGGACCTGACCCAGTTAGTTCATGGCCCCACTCACGGGGGGGGACACACTCTAGACTTGATTTTTGTCTCTGGCCAGTGGTTGAGTGATCTTGTTATAGGGGATATAGACATGGAACCCTTGTCATGGTCAGATCACTCACTCCTTCGTCTGGACTTTCGTACCGCTACACCCCGCCGCAGGGAGGCGGTCCCAATTAGATAGGTCCGCCCCAGGCGCCTGATGGATCCTGATAGGTTCCAGACGGAGCTTGGGCCAATTCCTGATGATCTGGCACACGACTCAGCCGAGGACCTGGTAGCTGCCTGGGATCGGGCGGCTGGTGGGGCCTTGGATCGAGTCGTGCCTTTGCGGCCTCTGACCCGCTGTCGATCCCTCGCGGCTCCTTGGTTCACCGAGGAGCTGAGGGAGATGAAACGCCGGAAAAGACGCCTAGAGAGCGGTTGGAGGGCCAGTCGCGCTGAATCTGACCGAACACTGGTAAGGTCGCATATTAAGACCTACCTAGTGGCGATAAAGACGGCAAAGTGTAATTACTTTTCCGCCTCTATTGCGTCATCAGGGAATCGTCCGGCAGCCCTGTTCAGGGTAACCCGCTCCCTGCTCCATCTGGGAGCGCGGGAGGATCCCTTGGAAGGCAGGGCGGAAGATTTCGGACAATACCTGTATGACAAAATCGCTCAGATCCGGGGGGACTTGGACTCTGACTGGGTAGATCAGGGCAGGGTGACGAGGAATAGTCTTGAGAATGTTATCTGGGAGGAGTTTGATGCTGTGACTCCCGATGATGTGGACAGGATTTTGGGGAGACTTAGTGCGGCCACATGTTTACTGGACCCGTGTCCCTCCTGGTTGGTACTGGCCTCCCGGGAGGTTACACGAGGCTGGCTCCAGGGTGTTATCAACGCTTCATTGAGTGAGGGTTACTTCCCCGCGGCCTTGAAAGAGGCGGTGGTGAGGCCTCTCCTCAAGAAGCCGTCCCTGGATCCGGCAATATTGGCCAACTATCGTCCTGTCTCCAACCTTCGCTTTCTGGCGAAGGTTGTTGAGAGTGTGGTCGCGCGACAGTTTCCGCAATTCCTGGAGGAAACATCCTATCTGGATCCGTTCCAGTCTGGTTTCAGGCCTGGGCACAGCACGGAAACGGCATTGGTCGCGTTGGTTGATGATCTCTGGAGGGCTCGGGACAGGGGTTGTTCCTCTGTTCTGGTCCTGTTAGACCTCTCAGCGGCTTTTGATACCATCGACCATGGTATCATGCTGCACCGGTTGGAAGAGTTGGGGATGGGGGGCACCGTGTTACGGTGGTTCTCCTCCTTTCTCTCCGACCGGTCGAGGTTCGTGTTGACAGGGGGGCAGAGGTCGACCTCGAGGCCTCTTATATGTGGAGTGCCTCAGGGGTCGGTCCTCTCGCCCCTCCTGTTCAACATTTATGTGAAGCCGCTGGGCGAGATCATCCGTGGCTTTGGGGTGAGATACCATCAGTACGCTGATGATACTCAGCTGTACATCTCCACCCCAGGCCACCCCAATGATGCCCTTGAAGTGATGTCCCAGTGCCTGGAGGCTGTACGGATCTGGATGGGGAGGAACAGGCTCAAGCTCAACCCTTCCAAGACTGAGTGGCTGTGGTTCCCGGCATCCCGATATAGTCAGTTGACCCCATCACTGACTATTGGGGGCGAGTCTTTGGCCCCCACAGAGAGGGCTCGCAATCTGGGAGTCCTCCTGGATACACAGCTGTCCTTGGAGGAACATCTGACGGCTGTAACCAGGGGGACCTTTTATCAGGTTCGCCTGATCCGCCAGTTGCGGCCCTTTCTTGATCGGGATTCCCTGTGCACAGTCACTCATGCCCTCGTGACCTCTTGCCTTGATTACTGTAACGCTCTCTACATGGGGCTCCCCTTGAAGAGCACCCGGAGGCTCCAACTGGTCCAGAACGCAGCAGCGCGGGTAGTGACGGGAGCAGCATGGCGCTCCCATGTAACACCGCTCCTGCGCGAGCTGCACTGGCTCCCAGTGGTCTTCCGGGTGCGCTTCAAGGTGTTGGTTATCACCTTTAAAGTGCTCCATGGCATAGGGCCTAGCTATCTCCGAGACCGCCTGCTGCCACCGACGACCTCCCATCGACCCGTGCGCTCCCACAGAGAGGGCCTCCTCGGGGTGCCATCAGCCAAACAATGCAGGCTGGTGACCCCCAGGGGGAGGGCCTTCTCTGTGGGGGCTCCCACCCTCTGGAATCAGTTGCCCCCTGAGATAAGGAGAATCCATGACCTCAGTGCCTTCCGCCGTGCCCTTAAAACCTTCCTTTTCCAACAAGCCGGGCTGGCCTAATTCTTTTTAAGTGTTTTTAATTGTTTGGTTTATTGTTTTAACTAATGGGGCCAAATTTATATATATTTTTTTAACTGTATTTTAATATTTGTATTTGATGTTTTTATTTGGCTGTTCACCGCCCTGAGTCCTCAGGGAGAAGGGCGGTATACAAATTCAAAAATAAAATAAATAAATAAATAAATACCTGTTGTTGAAAAACCTGGGTTGGTAGCTCATAAAATATGCAGGTTTCATGTGTGTACACACACACACACACACACACACACACACATGCGCGCGTACACACACACACACACACACACACACACACACACACACACACACACACACATATATATAACCAGAAACATGGCCTGATATGATAATAACTTGCTATTTGAAGAACCTCTTCTCTGGTTGGCGTCTCTGTATATTTCTGTTTTATTCATGGTCAATATTCTGATTGTTGCTTGGTTTCACATATTTACAGTAAATAGTCATAATTTTGTTTGGTTTGTTCATTTGCCATTGGGATTATCTTAGTTTTTGAAGATTTATTCTAAAAAAATGATGCAAGTACTCAATAGACAGTTATTTCCTTGAGCTTCAGTTCCGTATATTTTTTTAATTGCTTTTAATTTGCTTTAATATCTTTTGTTCTTATTGTTTTGACTATTTATTTACATGTGTTGTGTTGTTTTATTATTTTTAACTGTGAAGAACAATCATAAGTCATGGGGACTCATGCAAGATGGGTGGCTATATAGATGGAGCAAATCAGTAAATATTGTAAACAAACGAACTAACATACCTTTATTTCAAATGGCTTTTTATGATCAAAAGAAATCTTAACATACAAACCAGAAATTATGCGTGATTAAAAATCAAATAAGATGTTTCTCGCATTTCATGTAACTTTTGCTTAGGGAACAGATTAATGTAAATTACATTAGGACTATAGCATTTCTAGATTACTATATATAAATTGTGAACGAGAGAGGAAAAACAGGAGGAAATATGAGAAGAGTACATTTGCAGACTGAGTATTTTTTACTCTCTGTGTCTGTGTGTACATAATGTCTTTTAAATTCTTTTTGAGTTTTCAGCAGGGAGGCCAGATGACAAGCATAATGATGTCACTCTTACGTTGTTTCTCTAGCACTATTTGTTCCAGCAAAATAGAAGGAATCATGCATGATGAAATGTAAGTGCAGAGTTATGTTGGATATTGCATTTAATTTTAAATTATTGGTATACTCATACTTATGTTGGATACACATATTCTGTAATGTTCAGTATATAGAGATTAATTTGCTGAATTATTGGCCAGAGTCTTAGATAGCATCGAAACTAGAATTTTGATGGGTGAACGAATTCCTGAAAGCTACAGGCTGCTGTACCTTTCATAGTCTTGTTTTCCTTTCATGTCGCTGAGTGCTCTCCATGGTCCTGCTGCTTCCGTATCTTTAATCTTTAAATAATGCTGCAAATTATCGTTGAGGTTCAGTGCTAGCATCTTTTCCGCTGCATATCTGAAATAAAATATATCTTCTCATAAGGTTGTGCATACTTATGTTATTGTAAGTTTCCGGTTATCACTGAATGAACCCCAGTCAGTATGAATATAAGATAGACCTGTCAGATCTCAGATCTTTCAAGGAATGCAATTATGATTGCCCCACTGTGCTACTTCATCAAATGCCCATGTCGTCAACTGATTTGGCCAGATTGATAAAGGAAACCTGGAAGGGGCAAATCTGCATAAGAGAAGCTACAGTTTCTAATTAATAGGCAATGCAAAGAACCATAGATTTTGGCATATAGATTCCAACACAGGCTAGAATGTTTATGTTTCCTTTCTTTGTCAGCTTGAATAACAGGTGACTCAGCTGACTTTAGTTCATGTTGGTTTCATTTAGCACACTTTTTGAATTTAGTTTCAAGAGATTCCTGAGGCAAAGTATTGTTACAAAGACTTGCTTGGACACAAAGAAGTAATTGACTTCTTTGTAATTGTCATAGACCAGGAAAAGGAGGGCAGAGGCAAGATTTGATGAGTATTTTACAGAGGCACCAGAAGAATGCTTGAAGCAAGAGATATATTCCCATTACATGGGAAAATGCTGATACAGACAGAAGGAAACCAGAAAATATATGTCGGCTTTACATTTTCCCCATGTTATTAGTAATAAGAAACTTAATCAATGCAACTTTTTACATATATGTTTTCTTCAAATTTCATAAGAATTATTTTTAAGGTGAAAGTTTCTTGAAACCACACAGCACACATCTGAAAATAGCAAAGCTTGTCAATCCAAAAGCCATAAAGCACTATCATTGCTGCAGCTGAATTCTAAGCAGTTTTCTATCTTTATTTCCTAGAGTTGATTTTTTAAAAAAAAAATCCTATTAAAAGAGAGAATTGATATTGTAGAGCTGTAGATGAAATCAAATTGTTTATTGTGTTAACCCTGCAATTAGATATTTGTACCTGACAAAATTTTGATCTGATCATAATTTTCCTTGGCAAATGATTGAGTAATGGACTTCTACCTGAAAAATTAGCTTTACAACTGAAGCATAGGAGGTTAAGTTTTTGAATGACAGTTGGTAATAAGAGAGGAGAAAAGGCTGTACTGATAAAATTGATAAGAATATGTAATTGTAAGATGGGGTAGAGAGAAATTTGTAATTGAAGATGGGGTAGAGAGAAATTTGAGGAGCATTTGAGAGCATTAAGAGCCAGTTTGGTCTTCAAGTTAAGGTGCCAGGCTAGAAGTCGGGAGACTGTGAGTTCTAGTCCCACCTTCTCTAATATTCCCTCCCTTCTGGTCTTCAGAAAACGGGAAAATGTCCTTGTTCACGAAGCTAGGGGAGTGGGTTGTTATGACTATCTCTCTGGATTGGCTTGTATTGATTTTAATCATTATTCCTACTTTTATATGGTTACAGACAGTGTATGGTATGTTGTTTTAAACTCGTCTGCTTTTAATTTGAAAGTTGACTGCTTGGAGCTGTCTGTAAACTTTAAGTAAATCTCATTTAGTGACCACAATTAGAACCAGCAACTTGGTTAATAAGCTAAGCAGTCACTAAGTGAAACTGTGACTGTGTTTACAATTGTACTTCAGCTCTCTTCTGCTTCACAAACTTGTGAAGGTTTTACTTTTTACTTTTTCATTACCATCACTTTTTCATTAACATAGTAACTGTAAATGATAACTGGCTAAGGCAATCAGTAAAGAAGGACATCTTGTAAATAAAATTTGTCCTATGGCAGGATGGGGATCAGCAGTGAGAGCAATATTTGAGTCAGTCTACATTTCTGCTAGTTTAAAGGTTACTGCATAGCATTGGAGAGATGTTTACATTTGATTCGATAAATTATAGAAAAACCATGTGGAAATAGGAAGACAAAGTGATAGATCAAACTCTGTATCATTATAAAATACAGAAGCCCAACCTTACGGCTCTATTCAGTTCCACATGTGGAGAATCTGAAGATCCTGACATTAATTGACTGCTTGAGATGAAGAGCATTTCAACCAAAAATAGGTGCTGAATGGGCGTTGGTTCTTACCTGACACGCCTCTTCTCTGACTGTCGGGCACGGCAGTCAGGATGGGTGGAGACCTGGTTGAGTCGTCATTGGACCGGGTCTGCTGAAAAAGGCAGGAAGTCCCTCCCCTGACCGTGGCTGTCAGTTTGAGACGAGGGAGTATCAGCAGTAAGACGTGTCTAGGGATAGAGAACAAAGAGAATTAGAAGAACCCGCCCCCTCCCAGGTGAGGTCGTAACGGGATCGGCCTCCACAATAAGGGTGGGGCTGACTGCCGTGCCCGACAGTCAGAGAAGAGGCGTGTCAGGTAAGAACCAACGCCCATTCTCCTCCAGTCGGGCACGGCAGTCAGGATGGGACATACCAGAGCCAAGTGTCCAGACGGGAGGGAGAAGGCCGGTCCCGAAATCAGGAAGCCGAGTGGACCCCTTGCAGGACTCTCCGGCCAAAGGCCGCATCCGAAGACGCATACTTGTCCAAGCGATAGTGGCGGACAAAGGGAGAAGGCGATGCCCAGGCCGCCGCCCGACAAATCTCGCCGATGGAGGCCCGGGTGGACCACGCTGCTGAAGTGGCGGCGCTTCTCGTCGAATGAGCTGTTATGTTGCGAGGAACTGGAAGCTCAGAAGCTTCATACGCCGCCGAAATGCAAGCCCGAATCCAGCGCCCCAAGGTGGTAGAAGAAACCTTCGATCCCAGAGAAGCTGGTAAAAAGGATACGAAGAGGGCGTCCGAACGGCGTAAGGTAGCCGTGCGGGAAATATAGATCTTTACAGCCCGACGGACGTCGAGGGTATGCCATCGCCGTTCAAGAGAATGTTGAGGATTAGGACAAAAGTTAGGCAGTACTACTTCCTGGGCCCGGTGGAAAATCGTATTCACTTTCGGGATGAAAGAAGGATCCAATCTCAGTACCACCCGATCCTGGTGGAAGATACAGAGTTCCTTACGAATGGACAGGGCCGCCATCTCAGAAATCCGCCGAGCCGAAGTCACCGCCACAAGGAAAGCCACCTTAAAGGATAGGTATCTTAAGGAAACATCTCTCAAGGGTTCGAAGGGGGGAGCCGTTAGAGCCCGGAGAACCTTAGGTAAGTCCCAAGAAGGGTAGCGATGGACTGCAGGCGGACGGATATTGGTAGCGCCGCGCAGGAACTGCCGGATCAAAGGATTCTGTGAGATAGGGTCCGTTGAGGAGCCGGATAAGATCGTGGAAAGGGCAGCCACCTGGCGGCGAAGTGTGTTAGGCGAGAGGCCAGAGACAAACCCTTCCTGCAGGAATTCGATGACAAGAGGAACCGAGGCCGAAGTAGGAGAGACAAGTCGAGCCTTACACCAAAGCCAGAAGGCTCGCCAGGTAGCGTCATAAATCCTTGTGGTTGAAGCCCGTCGAGAGGCTTGAATAGTCGAAATGGCGCCTGCCGAGAGGGGAAGCTTACTCAACACTTCCCGCTCAATCGCCACGCGGTGAACTGGAACCAGAGAGGATCCGGGTGCTGCAGTTGGCCCTGGGTGAGGGTCATCCAGTCTCCCGGTATCCGCCAAGGGGGCATTACCGACAGGGACCTGAGGTCTGCGAACCAAGGACGTCGGTTCCAGGCTGGAGCGATGAGGATTAACTCCGCTTGCTCCTGTAATAATTTCCGTACCACTCTGGACAGCAAGTTGACCGGTGGGAAGGCATACAGGAGCTGATTGGTCGGCCAATGACTCCGGAGAGCGTCCACCGCCTCTGCCCCGGGACAAGGGAATCTGGTGAAGAATCGTGGTAGCTGGTGGTTGGACGCACTGGCGAATAGATCCACTGTCGGACTCCCAAAGCGGCGAACCACCTCCTGGAAGAGGCGAGGAGAAATGGACCACTCTGCGTCGTCGACCGGGGACCGACTGAGAGAGTCGGCCGTGCGATTTAGAACTCCGGAGATGTGAGTTGCTTGAATCGATGCCAAGTGGTCCTCTGCCCAGAGACCCAAACGCCGCGCTTCCCTCATCAGAGCTCTGGAACGAGTCCCCCCGAGGCGGTTCACATGCGCTTTGGCTGTGACATTGTCGGTCAGAATTAAGACATCTCGGTGCAGCACCTGAGGCTCGAAAGCCTTTAGGGCGAGGAAGATGGCCCGCAGTTCTAGCACATTGATGTTCATCCGTTTCTCGTGTGCTGACCATAGGCCCTGAGCTAGGTGGGGACCCAGATGAGCTCCCCAGCCCGACAAGCTGGCATCCGTTGTAAGCTGCAGTCGGCACGGCTCTCGAAACCTGGTCCCCTTTAACAGGGCATCCGATGTCCACCAGGACAGAGACCGGATCACAGACGGAGGAAGGACCAGTCTTGTGGATGAGGTGTCCCTGTGGGAACGTTGAAAGGGCAGCAGCATCCACTGTAAGTCCCTACTGTGTAAACGGGCCCATGGGACTATCCCAAAGGTAGACACCATCTTGCCAAGAAGACGTGACAAAGCTAGCAGCGAAGAAGACCCCTGATTCTGCACCCGGCCAGCTAACTCTCTGAGGCTGTTTACCCGGTCCGGAGACAGGAACACCTCCGAGGACAAGGAATCAATTACTGCTCCCAGGTGAAGAATTCGATTAGAAGGGGTTAAGTGGCTCTTAGCCAAATTGACTGAGAACCCATGATCCTGGAGAATCTGAAGGGTCCTAGTCAGGTCAGCCTGCGCTTGCTGCCAAGACCTTGACAAGATCAAAACATCATCTAGATAAAAGGACACCCTAATTGGGAGTGTGGCGACATAACCCATGAGGGCAGCCATTATTTTGGTAAAGACCCTAGGGGCCGAGGACAAACCAAAGGGAAGGGCCCGGTACTGGTAATGGTTGTTGTTATAACAAAATCTGAGAAACTTACGGTGTTCGGGAAGGATGGGAACGTGGAGGTAGGCTTCAGTTAAGTCCACAGATGATAAAAAATCCCCTTCCCTAATGCAAAGTAAAATTGTTTGTAGGGAATGCATCTTGAACCGGCGATAAGTTATGTGCCGGTTCAAGGACTTCAAATCAAGGATAGGGCGCCAGTCCCCGGAAGACTTTTGTACTAAAAAGAGTCTAGAGTAAAAACCTTGGCCAAATTCGGAGGGGAACACCGGTTCGATGGCACTTATAGCTAGCAAGTGATGGATAGCCTTCTCCACTAGTGATCTCTTAGTAGCATTGAGGGAAACTGGGCAACGAATAAACCTAATAGGGGGACTAGATGAAAATTCCAGGGAAAGACCAAATTTAATGGTCCGTCTAACCCACTCATCAGGAACCGTATCCTCCCAAGCCTGGGAGAAAAGGGTCAGACGACCCCCAAGTTGTTCTGAGGAAGGCCTCCTAACGAGACCGTCTAAAGGGACGGCCCCTGCCACCTCTTTGGCCTCTGCTAGGGGGGTATCGAGGGCCCTGTCTGACCTGATTATAGTGTTGAAGGTTCCCACGTTGTTGGAAGGGTCGGTGGGATCGCTGCTGCAAGTAGCCGGAGTCAGGGCCCCGAAAGGACTGCCGTCGAAAGGAAGACGACGAACGCCCATCTGACCTGCGGGATACCGCTGGCAAAAACTTCTTGTGATCTCTGGTCTCAATTAAGAGAGGCTCAAGAGCAGGCCCAAAAAGTTTGTCACTCGAGTACGGTGAAGACGCTAAGCGCCACTTACTACGAACGTCGGCTTGCCAATATTTCAGCCAAAGTAAGCGCCTAGAAGTGACTGCGGAACCAATTGCTTTGGCCGAAAACCTGGCTGCAGAGAGAGTGGCGTCCGCCGAGTACTCTACCGCTGCCAGTATTTTGTTAATGTCTTGTAGTGTTCTCACCTCAGAAGGAGGAATACGACTCTGCAACTGCTTCAGCCAGAGGATCGACGCCCGGTTAAAAAACGATGCGGCAGATGAGGCCTGCACGGACCAGGCCGCCGCCTGATGACCTTTGATGAGGGTGCGTTCCGCTCTCCTCTCCTCCGGACGTAGGGATTCCTCAGCCGGGCCCGAGGCGGGTGAGGACGAGGTCAAAGCCACCACCGGTGTGTCCACTGAGGGGATCTGCAAAAGAGAAGCATACTCCTCTGCCAGATTAAATAAGCGTCTGTCTAGGCTGTTGGGGATTGGCCCCGTGCTAGGGTTCTTCCATTGCCTCTGCAAGACGTCTGCAAACAATTTAGGGGCTGGCACTATCTCGGTTTGAACTGTGGGCACGTCAAATAAGGCCGAAGAAGATGTTGAAGTCCCGGGTTGGGCTTGGTCGGAGGGCGAAGGGATGCCAAGACCAGTGGTGATCTGAGCTTTATGTAATAAGGAACGAAACATTTGAGGGCGGAACAACCCTACAAACGAGGGCTGATCCGGCTCTAAGCCCTCATCCTCCGACAGATCTTGGTCAATAATGGCCTGTTCTTCCTCGCCTGAAAGGGAGCCTTGGCTATCCCTGGAAGGAGAAGTTGCCCGAGGCAGGACCTGAAAAGAATCCTGCAAGGGCTGAGAACTAATCGAAGGAGCTTGGCGATTCAGATATTCGGAAACCTTCGAGGAAGACCTCTCCTGCAACCCCTGAGCAATCCCTTGCTTTATTGAGTTAGCTATCAACTGGGCCAAAGCAGGTGTAATATCCAGTTTTTGGGCCTGAGAGGGCTGGACCACTGAATCTCCTGCTCCTATGGCAACCGGTTCAGGGTTGTGAATTGTCTGAGAAGGATTGACCACCTGTACATCAGTAGGAAAAACGGTGGATGCATCAGGAATCCAAGAGTCCCCCGTGACTGAAATATCTGGGGAGAGAGGAGGTACAGGAGAGGCCTGTGACAAGGCCGCACTCCTGGCAGGAGCAGGTGGGGGCTCAGGATTCGATGAGGCCTCTGGAGGCTCTTTCGAGGAAGAGGAGGCTGCTTTATTAAATGCTTTCTCGATAGCCTTATGTCTTCTTTGCTCATCCTTAGCCTTAGATTTAGATTTAGATTTAGATTTAGGGGCCTCCTGGGAGCTATGATTCCTAGGCCTCTTAGCTTGGGAGGTCGAGGCCTGCTCCTCCTCAGGACCTAGCTGAAGCTGAGGGCGTTTATTCTTTTTTCCCTTGTGGGAAGAAATGGCGTCCGCCATCTTAGGAGGGTCTATAAAATGGCCGCTGGTATAGACTGCTAAGAAGGCCAGAGGATCCCCTCAGACAATAGCAGCTGAAACTGAGACAAATCGGCCCACGGATCTCCGAGGAGAAGTACTCACTGCGTAGGACTTCAATTTAGAAGAGCTGGAAGACTTTGTGCAAAGTGTTAGCCAGCCGGCCTAAGCACTTTGAATAAGCGCGGGATCGCAAACGCGCTAAAAAAAAAAGAAAATAGCCAGCCGCTATCCCCCAGAGCCGACGCTCCGCTCAGAGGCTTCTCCGCTGTTGGCCCTCTCCTTTTCCTCTTTTTTTTTTTTTTTTAAACTAGGGCGCAAGCCAGCCGGCAAGTCACCCAAAGGCGCGGAAACAGAGCGCGCTAATTAGCAGGGAGCCAGGCGATTCAGAGGCTTCTCCGCCGTTGGTACTCGTTCCGTAGGTTTTTTTTTTTTTTTTTTTGAATCGGAGCGCAAGCCAGCCGGCAAGACACTCCCGGAGGCGCGGAGAAGCGTCGCGCTAATGAGCAGGCAGCCAGGCGATCTAAGGCCGATCGTAAGGGCTCTCTCAGCTGCCAGAGAAGTGAGACCGCCGCGACGGAGCGAACTCGTGCGCGTCGGAAGAGGAATCACCAGCCGGTGATGTAACCTCAGGCGATCCCCAGCGGAGCTAGCAGCTACCACGCTGAAGGGAATCAAGCCTCGCCCCTGCTGCGTTTAACTAAGTTCTCTCTTTCTTACTTTTTTTTGCTTATCCAAGCGAACAGACTACCCTAGACACGACCGGTCTGGACTCGACCGAGTCGAAAAACTGACAGCCACGGTCAGGGGAGGGACTTCCTGCCTTTTTCAGCAGACCCGGTCCAATGACGACTCAACCAGGTCTCCACCCATCCTGACTGCCGTGCCCGACTGGAGGAGAATTATCTGTTACTTATTTAATAAAACAAACATTTTAGAAAATTACTCAGATATCAACACAACATGTGGCAACAACAAGAAGAATGGAAATTATTGAACTAAAATAGATAATATGACTCAAATGTATAAGGTTCCACCTGGATTGGGAAAAAATTAAGATCAGAATGTACCTTAACATAGCAAAACAGGGAGAAAGTTAGGTAATTAATACACAGTTACTAAGGTGTAGCATAGGCTGTCATCCATTTTGTCCTCTTTTCCCTTGAATTAACCTTGCATATCCCTTTTGTTCTGAAGTTTCCCCTTCCGCCCAAGTTAAATTTGGGAATGCATGGATAGTTGTAGAAATTAGACAAATCTAGTAACATCCATTCTCTGAAAGTCCAGTAGAGTGGGTTGCAATCAGAGTGATTATGTTTAAACTCTCTGAAAAATATTCTGCTTTGATCTGTGGTGCTGTAAGAAATATTGTAGTCATTTTGCAGCCTATGTTTTTTCTATAGCTTTAAATTCATTCGCTATTGGATTTACTAATTTGTGTAATATTTACTATTACTAATATTTAATACTAGTATAATATTTTAAAGCTATACTGGAGCTTTTGTGCAATTCTCAAAATAAAGGAATATTTCTGTCTAACATATAGATTACTTCTGTCCAAATGTTTTATTTCTAACATTTTAATAAACATCTATGTCTGTTGCATTATTGGCTGTTCACTTTTAAATACATTACTTTTTTTTATTTGATATTTGATGTTCATATGTTAAGCTTAAAAGTCAGCAACAGAATGATACATGTAGAAATCCTTGAGGATTATATTCAGCCTGCATTTTAAATGAATCAGTCAGGTGTATACTTCTAAGACTAACTTGCAAATTGGAACGGTGTTATTCTCCACTTTCCTTTTTTCTTCATAATCTATATAAGTATTACAGTTCAAGAATTGTCCACTCAGTTCCCTCCCTCCCTCCCTTCCTTCCTTCCATCCTCTTTTCCAAATTTCTAGTTGTGCAGATAGAGGAACTTTGCACACACCATTTCAACCTGTAATCACAAGTATCATTTTTACCCCACAATTGTGAAGAAAGAGAGAAAGAAAGAAAGAAAGAAAGAAAGAAAGAAAGAAAGAAAGAAAGAAAGAAAGAAAGAAAGAAAGAAAGAAAGAAAGAAAGAAAGAAAAAGAAATGTTTTCTACTAAGCCCCATCTAGACTCTCTCTTGGCTACATTATTTAGGTGACACTAACCATGATGATTGCCAAACAAATCTCATCCCATTGTACTTGTCTCATGCTCTATATTTTTACCACAACTTGCTCAAGTCACTTCTATAATATTCTCAACATTCACATACATTTCTGAAGGGCACAAATTAAAAGAGCCAGTCTACTACCTTATCCTTCCTCAGTCTCACATTCACTTCCCTACATTGGCCAACTATTCAGCTACTGCTGCATCTCTCCAAAGATTAGTTTGGCCTCTACAGCTGTACTAAAAGGGTCTATGAAACCATGTTCTGAAGATAATATCAGTTTCTGTCTGCTGAATAGCTTTTTATGTAGTAAAGCTGAAACGGAGAGTTTCTCTCAGACCATCTGCCTCTAAAAACTTAGAACCAGAAGGACAGCTGGCTGAAGAGGAAGAGTTACATTAGGAATGGAAATAACTACTGCAGGTTAGTTATTTCCAGTCCTAATATATTATTTTTCCAGTTCCAATATATGTCCTCTGGAATCTCGGTCCATGTGTTACCATAATCCAATTTTTGCATTTTGTTTTCCCTCTTTCCTAAATCTGAATATGTATGTGTGCAAATAAACTTCTTTGACAGCTTAACCAATTCTACTTCCTGTTGAAAAACTGAGGAAAGAGAAGCAAAAATGTTCCCATTATGGATTCTGATGCAATTGTTTTGAGACTTAGAAGGTCTAACTTCTATTACCATTTCTCCAATGGAGTTATGCTTTATGTTTACATTTCAGAATAATCTACTACTCTTCATACCTGCCTCATATAAAGTTCTTCAAGATGAATTTTACTTATGGGCAGTCCCTTGATATGTAGAATCCCAATCATTTAATAAATTAAGTATTTTCATGAATTCATATTCAGTCATTCTGAAAGATAATGTAATAGGATAGTTGCTTCAGAATGTCTCCATTTTTTTTAATCAAAGACACAGTATTGTTTTTTATGAAGTGCTTGGCATCAAGAAGCAGTAGAAGCAGCTCATATTATGAATATTAAGGAAGTAATCTGATACTGGCAGAGAGGCAGCAGTAGCTACTATATAGTAGATTCTAGGTTTTGGCAATAGTGATCTGAGAGAAACATCTCAGAGATGTTAAATAGCACTGAATGGGAATCAGTCTGGTAGTTGAAACTGGTTTTGGGCAAAGGTAGGCACTGGACAGAGAGAAGAAATTGGCAAACAGGTGATGACTTGCTAAGTCAAGATAAAAGAAATAGCAGAAGCTCTCTGGTTGATACTGGCTCTGGAGATATCATTTCAAGATATGGTTTGTTGGCTGGTGGTCTTTGCAAGATGTCAGGGAAGCCAAGGCCTGAAAAGTAAGTACTACAACAAGCCCAACTCTGCATGTCTTCTCGAAAGAAGCTTAGTATCCTTGAACCTATGATAAGAGTGGCCAGTGATTTTTCCAATGTGAATTTATGAAGGCCTGGATGTTGATACAGCATCCTTTACAACAAGATAGATTTGGCAAACAATGCAGTTGACCCTCACAAATCTAGTCTTTCATAGTGCTTTTTACAAGACCTCAGCAATATGGTTAAGCTGCTAACCAACCAGCTACTTATCTGCCATCTAATTCATGCCATTCTGATTTCCATTGCATGGAATACTGATTCATAAAATAGAGCCCTTTATATTCTTTTGCCTTTATATTCCTTCCCTCTCCCTTTACCCTCAATCTCAACACTGTTGGCTCCAAGTCCTATCCACTGCACCATGATGGCCTGCATTCTGTTCTGGGTGTTCCCGATATGATATCCAATGGGGAGTAAGCCATCTATGACTTTGCTTCCTATATAACCCAGCAATTTCCCCTTACCTACTTAGCAGTGAAGAATTGGAGGTAGGTTGGTTCATTGGGGATGTATGTGGGCAAATCCTTGAACCCAGGTCAGAATACTGTGAAATCCACTACTTTGAGTAGAAAACCTTAAAATGCTGACAGCTTAATCATGAGGATAGTGATAGTTAAGATATTAAAAGTGCAATCTGGTAAACTCATACTTGACGTATGCCATCCCAGGTCATCCATCATAAATTGTTGAGTTTGTTTTGGGAAATAATGACATGTTCTTTCTTTGTTGTGTGATTCAGAAGCTTGTCTTTGCTGCTAGATTTTCTAGTCTCTGTGAAAGCTACCTGATGATGTCTTTTCAGATGTATCATTGGGCTGCTAGTCCTGGAATGTCTCTAGTGCTTCTGTTTTTTGCAATGCATCAGTGCATATAAACAGCATAAATGAAATATATTAACAGTTCTAATGGCCCCAGGTGATGCTGCCACTTTCCCTGCCCAAACTCTGTGCAGAAATACTGTTTACAATTAAACTCATGTTATTTAATACTGCCTTCATGGTTTTTGCAAAAGATGGCATTGATGACGTTGCTGTTTGTCTGAAGGAAGTACTGAGGTTTGTCAAAACGTCTCTCATAACCACCTCTTTTCCACCTTAGCCATAGATAGGAACACATTAGCTTTACTTTGGGGTTATTGTTGGTCTTGAATTGGTAGCAGTGCTAGCCCTACTGCTGCTATCTTTTTCTTTCTCTTCTTCCTTTTTTTTGTCAGAATACTCCATCTTTTGAGTCAAACATTTAGTATTTAATGTTAGGGTAAGAAAAATGTCACTTTTTCACATAACCATAATCAGACATGACTTTCCCCTATCTAAAGCATCTACCTCACCTCTTTTCTCATTGAAAACATTAGTACTCTGATGAATGATTGACAGGTACAAGGTCAAGACAGCTAAGCCAGGCCAGAACATGATGAGAAATGAACCTGCCTTATTTACTAACAAATTCATTCAGCACTTATCAAGCAGGGATGGAAAGACATTTTTACAAAAAAAAGAAAAGAAAAAAGATACCACAACAATTGAGTAGTATTTACAATAGTTACATACAGAGTAAAAACTTGAAGTTGATGTTATTCTGAATAACATCAAAATACTTGGGGTTATTAAGTAAAGTGCCAATTATGAAATCAAATTGTTTGTAAAAACAGAATGCAGGATTGGAATAAATTATGGAAGGAAAGGTAGAAGAAAGGATTAAAAGAATGAAAAGATGGAGGAAACTGCCTGAAAGAAAATCAAGTAAAAATGAAAATGAAAATTTTTGATTATCTGAAAGAAAATTACTTTCACATATAGAGAATCTAGGCAATTGGGAGAGAGAGAGAGAGAGAAAACTATTTACATCGCACTTTCAGTAAATTAAAATCATCCTGGATCACCCTGTTCTATGCTTGAATTTAGAATTTGTTGTTCACACCAAGTCAGAGCATAACCCCAATAAATATTATTTTTTTCTATGAAAACCCATGGACCATATGAATATATATTTAAATATAATGTGAAATTTCCTGTATATTTGTTTCTTTAAGAATACAGTGGAATGGGTTTATACACGACCAGCTCAGTGATAATATATATATATATATATATATATATATATATATATATATATATATATATATATATATATATATATATATATATATATATATATATATATATATATATATATATATATATAATAAATGCACATAAAGAAATTTATCTAACTCATATATTTTGATGCTCCAAATAGTCCCACAGCCAGACTGATTTTAATGGCATGAGAAATTTAAGGGCTTTAAATTATCATGTTTATGTAGCCGCTTTTAAGTTTTACATGCCAATGAATAAATATTTGTGTTCTTTTCACCTGCCCACATTCTTTTACCCACAAAAGAAGACTGCAACATTTGTTACAGTGAATAAAGCATTCATTAATCTGAATGCAAATAGATCTAATTGGTACACAGCTGGGTAAGTCCTGATGGCTTAAGAAAAAGCCACAGAAGACTAAATTGTTGTATTTTTCATAAATAACCCAAGGCCAGGTAGTTCTGCATTACTGCATACCTGCACATTTAAAAGAATTTGACCCCTTTTCAGTGTATTTAGATTATGACTACCAGAAGCTCCAGCTAGCATTGCTGCTTTAGAATTCTGGCATTTGTAGTATCAACACATCCAGAGTACAGCAAATTCCAGGAGGGTCCCTTAAGTCATATCTTGTTTCTGATGTTTATAGGTTTGGTTTCTTATTGATTATGCATGCATCCATTTCAAACTGATGAAGGCTTTTACATTATAAGATATCATGCAGGCATTATTGAGGACCCTTTCTTGGAAAGGCTGCCTGGCTTTGCTTTGTAACTGGCTTTAAAGGGGAAAACTGAACTGCCTGAATTTGCACCATTGTTACACATGTAAACAGGGAGCTCCTCTGACATTCAGAAAAGTTCTCTCTTTCAATATCCGTAGCTAACATTTAGTCAGAAAAGTGGGTATGTTATTTTACCATATAAATTTCATTTAGTTTCTGGGAACTGCTTTTTATCTGTAAAGCATGTTATGAGAAATTCTATAATCTCAAACAAATGGAAATCCAAATCAGTTTCTCGGTCCTTTTTTTTTTTTTTTACCCATAATTCCATTAGACTGTAATCAAAGTCCAAATTTTATAGGAATACAGGTAATCCTCGATTTATGACCAAAACTGAGCCCAAAATTTCCAGTGCTAAGCAAGGCAGTAGTTAAGGGAGTTTTGTTCCATTTTACGACCTTTTTGCCACAGTTGTTAAGTGAATCACTGCTACTTAACTGCTTGTTAAGTGAATCATGTGATGTTAAGTGAATCTGGTTGTCCCCATTGACTTTCCTTGTCAGAAGCCAGCTGGGCAGGTTACAAATGGTGATCGTATGACCCCAGGACAGTGCAACTCTCATAAATGCATGCCAGTTGCCAAGCACCTGAATCAAGTGTCTGTGGGGATGCTGCAACAGTCATAAGTATGAAGACCAGTCATAAGTCACTTTTCTATAATAGTACGCAGCCTCACGGCAGCATGTTGTTTGATATTCAAGAAAGCAAGGGCATACAAACATGTTACATCTAAACATGTGCAAGGCAACATGGACAGTTTTTTTTTAAAAAAAATAGCAGTTATGTCCATCTGCTTATTCGAATGAAGATATTATAACGAATTATTTCTTTTCAGTGTTCCACTCCCATTAGCTTCAATGAGGGGAAAATACCTACAAAAGCCTGCTGAATTGATAGACAAGAACCTCAAACTCTCTTTCAAGGAAAGAATAGTGTCAGCAATTCCAAATCCACTCAGGTAAACGTTTTGGCACTGTTCCTTTTCAATTTCTTCCCCCAAATCTGCATCACAGGTAGATGTATCTTTGCTAGCAGCTTCCATTCCTCCCTCATCCAGTAACAACAGAGTTAGGATTGCACTGTTGAAGCATATTGATTAGTCAATTAAAATTCATACAATTCCTTGATTAAGATTGCAGGTGACAGTCCTTTTAAAAAGAAAATGAGGGGTCGTGCTTTGAGAAGTGATGGTATGGCATGATGAATTAGCCAGGGAAAGAGATACATTATCTACTGAAGCAACCTTTCTTACGGATAGATGGATCTGTCTGTTATCTGTCTGTGACAACTTCATACGTGCTCATTCTTTTTTCATTGCCTGTTTCTGTTTCCACATTAATTTGCAAACTAAGAAAGCAAGTATGAAAATTCACATTGAAATATGTATTTTGAACACAGGTTTACACAAAATGCACATTTCTGATGCTGCAGAAGTATACATTATTACTTAGAACTGCCCGGGAATTATTTCTTGGTAAGTGTATTCAAGGACTGTAGCATAAATATATTGACATATTTTAAATGTATTTACTTGGTTATTGATGTATGCATATATATCCCCTTTTAAGAGTTCAAAATGGTCTACATCTGGAGTCATTTTATTCCCCCAACAATTCTTCAAGAAAAGTTTGACTAAGAGGGAAACTGTGTTTTAGGCTCTAATTTGCTGAGTGAACCTGGGTCTATGTTTGACAAGTTTACATTTTATACGCATCCTTTTCTACATAAAATTTAAAGATGCATGGAATAAAAAAGGATAACTGTTTTCTGATCTAGACAATGCAGGGGGTTTGAATAGTTCAGAATTCTCAGAGAACCTATTCCTCAAATATTCCTAACTTTTCTCAGTGGGGCAGGGGGAAGTAGTCTTTCAGAACTTGTGTATATTAATATTCAATTCATCTATGATTGCTTAATTTAAATAATTTTAAATAAATGAAAGAAGATTTACCTACCCATGGATGAAGTAGGAAATGGAGGAATATCAGGCAGTCTTGCTCATTCTGATGGGTTCCCAGCATAGAACTCCATGGAGCTTCTGGCTTTTGGTAATTTCATGACAGTTTCACAAGAATTTATCTTAAAAAGCACAAGTTAAAAATGGGGGGAAATGCAATCAACATTGAACGGCCTGTGCAGATTTGACTAAAACTAACTACAATTGACTGATAATGATTTTGTCAATGCTGATGGTATTCAAAATGGTGCTGCGGATGTTGTTATTTTGTCAATTGAATAAAAATTAAATAATAAATAAATAATATATAAACTTCTGAGGAAAGAAAAAAGGAAACAAAAGCAAAGCATGTCTTCATAAGTTCCTAAATAAATACCTAAAATTCTACATAAGTATTTCAATAAATTGACGTATTTCCTTTGGACCATTCATAGCTAATATACACTGATAAGTAATTCATTTGAAAGTTGTTAATAACATCATCTCTGTAGGTTATTGAGTATTTGGAGCCATATACTTATCCTTCCAATGCTGAAGTATAAGTCTTTTAGCTATAAGTGGAATATAGAAAATCTGTTTGGCTGTCAATTTCCATGTTCAGGTGAAAATATTAAACCTTAACTCAAAGACGACTTAAGACGTATTATGGCTGTCTCCCAAAAAGGAACAGTTACAGAATACTACACAAACTGTAGTTTAAATAAAGCATGAATCTTGTTGCATCTCTAGCAACATGACAATTAATGGTAAAGATTGGAAATTTATTGTTTCTATGCTGGATGATGAATTATCGATCCATTGGATCTAGAAATTTTTACTGCTTATTCCATAGGACAAAATATATTTTAGTAGAAACATAAAGAAGAGAATAGCTGCAATTGTGCCTCGTATAGTCAGTACCATTCTGAAAAGTCCCCCCTCCCCTCCCCCATGCTGCTGTGCTAGAAAGTGCTAGAAAGTTTCTGAAAGGAAAAAAATAGTGCCATTCCTGTGGTAGACTATTTGGGAATCTTCCCTGTACATCATCAGAATTATGGCCACCCCTGGGGACTCGCCACCCCCCCCCCGGGGCTAAAGGTTACATTGTAATGATTTTGGGATTGCTGCAATTTTGTCATACGTTTTTGCTGAACATAAATGACAACCATTTAATATAGTTTCAAGTGATGCCTTACTTGAATGTAATAAAGTAGACTTTTCTGGAAGTACATTAATTTTTCCACCTTGAACTGAGCTCAGTTATTTTTTTCCTCAGCTATTCTGTTACCAATCAGGATTCCTGCCTTGGAATCTGTTAACAGCAAAATGGCTTATAGTTTCCCAGATGCATGTTTTGTTTACTGTCATCTGAACAATGTCAAATGATGTATACTCAGGTTAAATAATTTTTCCTAACATCTTCTTCCTTCTCCTCTCATATAATGTGAACTTCTTTATCCCATTCTTTAGCCAAGAAAGATCCCAGAATAATTTACAGAATCAAAATTGAGATAATCCCTCTTTTCAGCACAGATTAAAAGGTGTTCAACAGTGTTTAACAATTTCCCCAAAGTAGCCTTGTGGAACTACAGTAGGTTATCTCTGTCTCATCTAAAGGTTTGTGTTTCAAAATAGCCACCTTATTGTTTGCCATACTAACATTAGCCATCGCTTCTACTGCATGTAATGATGAGTTTGGTAATGTTGGGAAATATAGATACTGACTCCTCTCCATCACATATAATATCCTACCTAGGCCTGAGGAGTATAATGAATATAATTGATTTTGCAATAAATGTACAGTATATTCATGGAACTATACATGTGAAACTGTCTATTCCAACACCTTACAAACTAGAGTCACTTGATAAGCCTCTCAGAGTCACTCTATAGAGGAGATGGGTGGCATAAAAACTTATTAAATCAATCAATAAATAAAGCAAGACTGTCAGTCCACTGACTCAGGTTATATGAGAGGCAGCCATAGATTTGTACTTGAGTCTTGATTGCCTTTTGATGCCTTTTATTCCATCAAACTAAATAGAAAAGAGATCATTTCTGACTTTACACAGTTCTTTTTGGAACAGATGAGAGTGTGCTCTCTATTTACTGGCTGTTTCCATTAGATCAAACAGAGTGAAGTGCTTTCAGATGGGGAAACCACTTCTCAGGATCATGTCACGGATCCTTCCACGGATGCAGGAGCTCTGTTTGTGTAAAAAGGAATGTTTGGCACATGGAAAACTAAGCAGAATGTGAGATTTATGTTGTATATGCCCTGTCAGACAGTTCAAATTCTACCCATCTCGGAAAATGACATCTCCCAAATTTTTCTTTCAATGAATTGGATCCTTGCCAACTAAACATGATGGGATCAAATGATATCACCATTACTAGTCAGGAATGTAACTTGACTCAAACTTAACCAATTTTTAAATATGTTGGCCACTGTTGCCTTGCTGCAATCAAGACCATAGTGTGCTAAAAACAAAACCTGTAGTTCTTACAGATTTGCTCCAGAAGGCTCTGGTAAGTAAGCTAAATTAGGGAATAAGTTGTAGTAAATAAAAGCTGCATATCCGTTTCCAGTTTCCATCAAGGAGAAATTGCTTTACAACTCCATATTTTGAGTTCTGAATGAAACCCATCATTCATACTAGAGCAAAATGTATTGGGATCCTTTCCAAGCTTTTCATATTTGATTATCCTGGATGCTTTAGAAGATACAGAGAAAAATCATTCCTATACTACTAGGTTTGGACTAGGGAGATCCAGATTTGGGTCATACAAACTCTGGACAATTTAGGCTCACGTCATTCACATCTAATTTGCCTTACAGTTAAAATGCTCAGAGTAGGAGTGAACACAGGAATGAAATCTTAGCTTATCCTATGAAACTAAAATATGCTCATATAGGATATAAACAAAAATAAATGTGTTCATACCAGCAGATGGGATTTCTATTATTCATATCCTTATCTCCATGTTTGCAACATATTGCTCTATGACTCTGTTTTATCTGTTATGTTTTCATGATGCAAAAATACTCCAAGTATGGATAAACGAGACCCTGAAATATTCCAATCTCTTTCCTCCAAATTTGTCAGTTTAGCATTCCTAAAATAACTGGCTTCCAGTAGATGTTGGGAATAGAAGTTGGCATGATGGAAATGAATAAAATCTCTTGCCCAATTGGTTCATATTCTGTCATATTCTCCAGCTCAACAATTTAACTGAAATGTAGTTTCCAGATCTGCTGCACAACTAACACTCCTTGTACACCATCGTATTCCTTTAATATTTCTCAGGGTATCACATCACATGGCTATTTAGCTAGCACATTCCTCGAGTCCCTTTGCGTTCATTTCCAAGGGTTTCATGTTCTAGCTGCTAGTAAAATCACTGTACCAACTTGCTCTTATGTCATGCAACTCGGTGTAAAATTTAGGGATCATTTGCCAAGTCCTTCATGGATTGACTCTTGTCCAGTGTCCCTGCTAACAACTCTATTTTTCAGGTTCAGCATATAAGAACATTTGGCACCATTCATAATATATTCAAGTTGATCACTTCTTAATCTATTATCACTAATGGCATAAAGTTGGAACACCGGCCAATTTTCTTAATCATTTTGTACTTGAAGAAAGGGCTGAGGCTTGCCTCATCTCTGCTTTTATTTTACTTGCCTGTTACTCACTTGGTCAGGATGCAGTTTGAAATAACAAGTTCAGTGTGACGCAAATCAGCAGCAAAGGAAAGAGGCTGAGCAAAGCAACAGGTTTTACATCCTGTTTTGTGTGGATGTTATTTAATATTTTAACATCTTTAGATCCTTTAGAGGAAATTACGACTGCCACACAGCTCAGTCCTCTTTAGAGAATTTGCAGAATGAAATAAGGGAGTTGGGTATGATGGCTAAAAGAGGTAGAAAAAGGAAGGTGCCTTAGTATTTATTTGTGTATGACTTTCAGATGTGGTACATCTTAATTGCATTTCCAGCTTTTGAGTATTACAGCTCCGTTTCTCATTTTATAATATTTTTGTCTGATGATGTACATTTTTTTGTGTGCCTTCAAGTCAGTGTGAATTGCTGGCAGCTGTCTGGATAACCCCTTGCATTTTAGGGTGCAAGATTTTGAAAGCAGTTTCCCAATGTCTTCTTTCTAGTGCTGATAGAGAGTGACTGGCCCAAGGTCAACCCCCTTTACACCACTATTGTAAGATTTGGGTGCATTATTTTCAGATAACAATATTTTTTTAATTCCATAAAACTCTTATTAGCAACAACAATGATGGCTTAATAGTGATACTCAAAGAGGCCTAAGTGATACAGATCAAATAACCTTCAAGGACTTCATCCTATTAAAATGGAGTTGAATGTGTCAAGAAAGACATGTTGCAGAATGGTTTTGCTGGAACTAGGCAAATATATCACAGTTGTTCCAAACTTCAGATCTCTAGTAAACAGTATCAACAACACAGCATTTTAATGATAGTAATTTACCTAAATTATAAATACCTATCAATTTCTAATGAATAAAGTCATAGAAATCTAGGAGCAGGGTTAATGAAAAAGCCAAGAGATGTCTATTGCTATCATTACAGCAATTGACAGTATCTACCCAATCTTGAGTGACCTTAAATAATGCTAAAGAGGTTGCAGCCAGTTGGGATAAACCAGGCTGTAGGAAATTAAAAACACATCCCAGAAGAAGACAGTGGCACACCACTTCCACATTGTTTCTAAGAAAACTATACAGTCATTGAGTTTAATTTGAGGTAATCTTTACCTACCTACATTAGGGTGTTATTGGGAAAAATAATCATGTTCCAATGCTGCCTACATATAATTTGCCCATCATTGCCCTCAAGTGGAAAACTCAAGCACGTGTGTTCACTGTTCATATTCTAACCACCTCCATTATAGTGTGCTTATTTGGGAATCTTAGCCTCTCTCATAATAAAGAAAAGTTTATGGGTAATACTAGTCAGTTTGTTGATGTAACAAAAGTTAGCTGGGATGATGGAACTGATTTTTGAATGGACTTGAAATGGGAGAATTATGGATGTGGAATATGAGAATTACAGAATATGATATTTAGGTAGAAAGTCATGAAGAACAACGTACTTCATACATCCAGATTAATATACATAATGAAACATCAACCCAACCTGCTGAGTGATAGAATCCAAATGTGCTACAGAGTTCAATTTTATCCTTCTACCTCCCTTCTTCTTTACTTCCCTTCAGATGTTTTGGGATCCCATCTCCCTGATGCATAAAATGTAATACTTTAATAACCTTCATAGATTGATCACAGAAGAAATACTTGACTGAATGAGGTTCACTTACCAAGGCGACTTAAACTGGAAAGTGAAAGGACTATATCCCAGACCTTAACCAAATCAAGATGACAGGAAAGGTTTGGTCTATATTTATTCCTGTTACAGGAAAGTAGAAGAGGAAAATACCCTATTTTTTCTGGTTAGGAAAAAATCTATTTATAAAAATCAATTCATCCACAAATGTCCCAGGCAAACCAACTGTCTGCAGACAAATCGCTCCTTTCCAGACATTAAATGCTTTCCTAAGACAGATCGTTTTAACATTGTTTCTTGTTATTTTTAATGTTGTATGCCTCCCCAAGTCTACATGGAGTTGGGCATTCTTGTACTTGACAAATAAATATACAAATAAATAAAATATGTAATTCTGTACTGCTTGCAAATTGCTTGGTGTTGTTTCCCTGTTGATAAATAATTTTAGTATGACAATTAAGATATACACTATCTAGCATTAAATGTTTAAATACAGGTTTAGGCAATGATGTTAGAGAATGATGGTCAGATAACTTGCAACACGTATCCTGATCTGTCTCTAATGGAATCATGACTAGTACAAAATCACTGAAATAAGCTGCTTTGGATCAGAGAAGTAAAATAACCAAAATATTATCGCAAAATACGTGACTCTTCACTTTTTAAAATTTACAAACAAAGCATGGATCAATCAATCCTTCCAAATGTGAAACAATACTTTCATCCTACATTTTTAGAAAGCCTGCCATTTTGCTAGGTCTGAATTGGTTCACAAATTTTGACAAATTTAACCAGGAATTAAATAATACTAAGATAAGCATAAAAACATAGCATAAAAACAAAACAAAATGAAAAACAAGCATAAGAACCTATGGGATGAATCCTACATCCTACAAACATAGTAGCCGGAAGGCCATCTAGATACTTTTCATCTGTTCATCTTTACTGTCCAATATATGTGAACAACTACTCTTCACACTAAGCCTGATCAACATGTCTGTGTGCTTCACATACTCCTGGCTTGTAGTAAACCCAACAATTTAAATTTCTAAGTAAGTACCAATGAGATCAGAAAGAGGTCTTTACCAATCTCCGAGATTAATGTTCAGCTATTTGCAGAAATAAAGTAAAGGAAAGCATCTCTCTTTGTAGATGCGTTCCCTGTAAAACTGACAATTCAGAGGAAAGAGCTCCTTCACCAAACCAAGATGTTCTGCAGAAGGCTTATTTCTAGTTGCCATTATAAGAAAGACCATCAGAAATGCTCCAAAGAAGCACAACTGGGCAAAATGTTATAAGTCTTTGAGCCTAATTAAGTAGATTCATTCAATTAAGCAATCAATTTATATGGTTTCCTATCTCATATTCATAATGTTTGGCAGCTAAGCACAATTTAAAACGCCATAAAGCACATAACAGTAAAAAAAAAAAAAATCAACACACACATAATCAGCTTAATCATTGGTGCATTTGGGGGCAGGGATTGGGGTCTGATTTGGGGGAGCTAGGATAATTAAAAAAGCAAAGCTTTGCAAACTAAATGGGTGCCGGTTTTCCTGCTATATAAACACAGTTTACAACCATTACATTTTTTACTACATCTTTAAGTTGCTCTGAGATTTAATGATAGGTTGTTAGAGCAAATATTATTTTGCAACTATCAAGCAAGGGCAAAACACTTGGCAGAATGTTACACAGAGACACACACCCCAGGATATTATCAGGAGTGGATGCTCATATTGAATTGGGGAATTTGAATTTATACTTTATACCTTCTCTCCAAATACCAGAAAAACATGGCCCTCTACAGCAAACTAAGATCTCTTCAAAATGACAACATTTGTCTCATGACATAATGACGCAAGCTCTGACTCCTACATACTTGCCAGAAGTGTTATACAGGGGGTGGCATTTGCCTCATGAGACATGTTTTTACCACTGCCCCCTCTTGCAGCCTTGCAGAACAATATAGTATTGTCCCACTCATCACACAAGCTTAAACAATATTTTCCTTTTCCCACTGCATTCAGATTTAAAGAGAAGAACAATATATCTGAATTTTTTCTGTTCTTTCTAACAATCTCTCAACAGCAAGACTCATTCTTATCAGTGATAGGTAGGACCTACTACTGTAGACTGTGGTCTATAACTACTAAATTTGTGAGTTGCTAGAGAAAATCTGCCTTTACCCTTTCCTGCTCCAAGACTCCAAGCTTCACTGTCTTTTTTTCTCTCTTTACTCTCCCCTACCTCCAAAGCTACGAGAAATCTTATAGGAAAAGTTGCTTCTTGGCTTCTTTTCCTGAGATTTAATTAAAGCACAGGAAGTCAAGGATGCTTCAGACTGCTGGAAAGATGATTGCATGATGAAAAATGGGCCAGTCACATAATACTCAGCGATCCCTTCATACATTAACATATGCCAATTACTGGAGAACTGCACTCTCTACACTGGCAATACTTTAGGGTTGGTGGAGTGAAATGACTTCATGAAGAATAAGTTGCTCCTGAAGAAATCTTGAAAGAATCTTTTTCTGCAGAATGGTTTCAGTGCTAAGCTCAAACATTAATTAACAGAAGAGTTGATATCTTAACTTAGGATGGTAGAAATCAATGAACTGCTTGCAAATACTATTGCTCAGTCAAATATATTCCCAGATTATGTAAGCATTGGTCACTGCTTATTGCTCAGAAATACAATAACTTAATTCCAACCATTTATGCTCTTGCTTCCACTTTTATCTATTCACTCTGTTTTGTGTTGCTTCTAGTTTTATTTATTATCCTTACTATAGCAAATTCTCATTACTCCAGTCTAACACATTTACTTTAACCTGAGCTCAACATTTAGTAACTGCCCATATTAAAAATATAAGACAGAGAAACATAAGATTTTTTTAAAAAAAGTATTACACATTCAAAATTGCTGTCTGCAGTTACTGTAAGTTCGAATCTCACCAGGCTCAAGGTTGACTCAGCCTTCCATCCTTTCTAAGGTAGGTAAATTGAGGACCCAGTTTGTGGGGGCAATAAGCTGACTTTGTATAAAAATACAAAAGTATGAAGTATGAAGGCTTTTATACTTATACTTTTTAATGCAGTGTAAGCCGCCCTGAGTCTCCAGAGAAGGGCGGCATATAAATCAAATTTTAAAAAAATGCATCCAAGAAAATCAGGGGCTTGAATTCAAATGTGTTCCTTGCTTTAATTTGCAAGAACCTGAAATCAAATGCATATCATTCAGATTCAGAACCGAAAACATTTCTTCTCTGTATACAGGTTTTCATTAACATGGCAAAGTTGGGAACAACAACAAAGTCATCTCTTGCTGGCTTTGAGAATAGTCAAGGCACTTATTTGATCTGCCTTTTCTGGCAATAAGCCAGATACATTTCAAACATTTGATGCAGTAATTTTTACTTTACAAAAGCATATGGTTAAAATGGATTGTTTATTCTTTTAAAATGCTACTTTTTTTAGGGAAAATATGCCCTCTTCCATCAAACTACAGCATATGGCTTTGCTCACTGCCTTGAGTAAGATACGCTGTTCACTATGCTGCCATCCTTTAGAGCCCAAGTTTCTATAGCAAAGGCGCATTGTTAGAAGTAAAATAATTAATGCATCCTTCTAAGATTGAGGCATCATTCAGAAAGGGGAGAGCAGAGGGAAAGATATATAAGGTTGTAACAATGCCATGTAGTCATATACACACCATACAGGTAGTCCTCGACTTACAAGAGTTCACTTAGTGACCATTCAAATGGCACTGAGGAAAGTGACTTATGACCATTTTTTACACTTATGACCGTTGCAGCACTTCCATGGTCACATGCTGAAAATTCAGGTGCTTGGCAACCGATTCATATGTGTGACCGTTGCAGTATCCTGGGGTCATGAAATCACCTTTTGTGATTTTCTGACAAGCAAAATCAATGGGGATACCAGATTCACTTAACAACCGTGTTACTAATTTAACAACTGTGACAAGAAAGGTCATAAAATAGGATAAAACTCACTTAACAAATATCTCACATAGGAACAGAAATTTTAAGTTCAATTGTGGTCGTAAGTCAGGGACTCCCTGCTGGCTGGGGGATTCTGGGAGTTGAAGTCCACCCATCTTCAAGCTACCAAGGTTGAGAAACACTGGTCTAGAATCATGAAAGACAAGTTTTTGTTTAGTACTACATTTCTTCATACATTCTACATACAGTGAAACTTTAGTCATGTTAGAACTCAACAAATTCTGCATATCATGGACCAAATTCTGCTTCAGTTTCTGTTATTTGCATACATACTAGAACCATTCAATATGCTTTATCATATCTTCCTATCCTTTAAACAGCCTTACTTCTAAATCATCTACACACAGCTTCATTCACTGCGGTTTTTCTTTAAATTATCACCATTTTGTTTGTAGAGATCTCATCAGCCACATCAACTCATTCTTGATTAATTTAATCTTCCTTCATGTATTTGATTTGCAATTCCATACTCATTCATTCTCCCTATGTGACCTAACCATGTCAGTGTACTTTTTTTTCTACAATGGTCATTTTTATATTTGGTCCCCAGTCACTCATCCTACTTAATGTACTGTACATAGACTTCTTCACTAACTCATTCATACTGTATTTAACATACAGGGTTTCTCTGTAATTTCTTCAGGCATTTTTCCATCATTAATAAACATTCTTCTGAAAAACCTATAGCACTGCTTTAATTTTTCACTCTTGTAATCAGTCATTCCACTTTCTCTATGAAACCCAACTTGAACTGTGATACATTCATTTTCAGATCCGTATTCTATTCGATATATGTGCAACGTGCAAATCACTGAGATTGTCATCTGACAACATGGCATTATGTGCATACAAATGTGCACACAATCATGTCACCAGCCAACACATCCCTAATTACACAATAAGTATTCTATAGATATTGATCCACAGATAATTAAACCACCAAGAGGGCATCACACATCCTTATCTTACTCTTTGCTCAATATTGAATCATTTCGTTAAGCATTCGGTGTTTTCTTACTCTCTTTTAGCTTCATCATACATTGCTCTTATTGCATTCAGAAGCCAATCTTCAGTTGTATATCTATACAAAACACTCCATAACAGAAGCAAATTCACTTTTTTGTAAACATTCACTAAATCAGAAAATACATATATTAGTGAACTGCTCAAGAGCAAAAACCTGGTTTGCCCATCAACAGTTCCCAAATTTTGGTGATTATCACCTCTTGTATTCTTTCAGTCAAAATTCCACCAAACATGTTCCCCAGCACACTTACCTAATTAACAAATCTGTGGTTTTTGCATTCACTTGTTTTCATTCTTTGAAATTTAGTAAATACCATATTTTTCGGAGTACAAGACACACTGGAGTATAAGACGCACTTTAGTTTTTGGGGAGGAAAATAAGAAAAAAACTGATTGGTAGGTGGATTGGCTTCCCGGAATACCCCCAATCAGCTGTTCCCAGAGGTGAATTTTAGCAACAGGTTCCTTGGTTGTGAGCTCTGTGCCTTGCTTTTTTTTTTTTTTTTTTTGCTTTTTTTTTCCTGCCACTGAAACTTCTGAAACTCTGTTTCAGAAAAAACTTTTTTCCTGCCTCTGAAAGCCTCCGAAACAGAGCTTCAGAAAAAAAGCCTCTGAAGCTCTGTTTGGGGACTTTTTTTCTGAAGCTTTTTTTCTGAAGCTCTGTTTAGGGTTTTTTTTTCTGAAGCTCTGTTTGGAGGCTCCTTTTCTAAAGGTTCATTTCTGATGCTTTTTTCAGCCTCTGAAACCTCTGTTTGCGAGGCTGAGCGGGGATACATTTGGAGTATAAGACGCACCCAGATTTTCACCCTCTTTTTTGGGGGGGAAAGGTGCATCTTATACTCCAAAAAAATACGGTAAATAAATACATTCTTGTTGCCTTTCTCTTTATATAGAGAAACAAAAATGGTATTTTTCAACACCAAGTAGAGATGCATTCTTCTCATGCTTGTTAAACCAGTTGCCCAGGTTCAAGATCCAAACACCACCCAATGTGGTGAGCTCCTGTTACTTGCCCCAGTTCTTGCTCAATTGCCAGTTTGAAAGCATGAAAATAAGAGTAGATAAATAGGAACCACTTCGGTGGGAAGGTAAGCCACCTTTGGTATATAGCCATGCTGGCCTCATGACAATGGAAGAGTCTTCAGACAACACTGGCTCCCTTGGCTAAGAAAAAGAGATGAGCACTGCCTGCTAGAGTCGGACACGACTAGTCAGGGAAATCTTTATGTTTACTTTTAGTAAACATTTATGTAAACATTTACATAAGTAAATTCCATTCATATTTTAGCATTTATCAAGTTACCCATGTATACTTCTAGCCTCATAGTTTTTCACTACTTAATGGTCCAACATTTTTTATGCATTAATTTACATGGCATATGTTTCAATTCTTCTCTGTGACATATCAATATATTCCCATATCAGTCTTTAAACTACTCCCTCCATTTCATCATTTCAGTTTCATCTCAGATCATTTATTTATTTATTTATTCAATTTGTATGCTGCCCCTCTCCAAAGACTCAGGGCAGCTGAGTTTAATTATGTTTATTTTTAATTTCATTCACTGTGATGGAAGTTTTTTGCTTCGCCCACTTCACCATCTCCCTTTTCTTTCAATTTTCATCAAACTTCCTCTGCATTTTCTCCAACTTTTAATTTTAACCATTCCTTGTTCTCTAACTTCATTTTTTGCAACTATGCATCTTTTTTTCTGTCCCCATTTTTACAGCTATCATTCTCTTATATGCACTTTTTCATACTTCCTATTATTCTCTATGCGCTCTATAATATAATCTTTTTCACTTTATTCCAAGCAGCTTTCATTTCCTTTCCCCTTATGTATACTTCTCATTCATGCTCCTAAATAACAGTATAATAATACTCTCAGTCTCTACTGTAAATAACCAGATCAGTCATACTTTTAGATTTACATTTTTTCTTTGCTATGTTTATATCTGAATTGATTAATGCTTAAACAACTTGTTCAAAAACAAGCAGATTTTTTTCTAAATGTACTCATCGCTCACCATTTGCATTCATTGTTGGCCCTCCAATAGCCCAATTACTTTTTTGTATCCTCTTGTCTTATTTTCACCCATCCGTTCTTATAACCTATCAGAATATATTTCTCTTCTCTGCATTACATTTATTCTAGACATTGTGCTTTTTGTCTTGCCCCTCTATTATAATTGTTAACTGGAGTATAACTATCACCAGACTATTATAATTGTTAACTGGAGTATAACTATCACCAGACTATTATAATTGTTAACTGGAGTATAACTATCACCAGACTATTATAATTGTTAACTATCACCAGCCTATGCATTCCCAAATTCATACCCACATACAACAATCTAGATTAAACCAATTCATGGTTTCTGATATTCATTTTTGATTTTTCACTCATAAGCAAACCTACATCTTTAGTTCCTTGCATTTATTGTATTTATTAATTCCACTTCACAAGATCAAACAACTGCCATTCAAATCTGCTATATCCTATCCACTTTTAATCAAAAGCGCACAACATAAATCCAATCGTCATAGCTTTTTCCAAATTATTAATGAATATGTTAAATATATTTTTATTCATGATAAATAGGCCTTTCTATTATCTATCCTTCACATCTAATATGTCTCTGGTTCCTCATGGTCTCCTTGTATGTAAAAGGAAGCAGATAATCTCTCTGCCTTCTTTTCTTATTTTTTTAATTTAATTTTTAATATTGAAGCACAAAGGAAAATATGTGAAATGGATTATATAGTAATAGAAAAAAAACCTAAATATGTCATAATAATTATATGAGCTAAAGGTACTAAAAAGCCAGATTAACAAAAAGAAAATGCCATAAAATTATAAATATGTATATGGAATTAATTCAGTCATTAAGTTTATCATTAAATCTGAACCCCAAGGCAGTACACTGTACTACCATTTCGTTTGTAGAACACAAAGACTTCAAAAATGGATAACTCGTATCCTGAATCTATTCTTTAAAATTAGGATAGTGATTTTCTTTCCACATACATAGAATCAACTTCTTTGCACTTCTTGGTAAACAGGGCAAAGTTCTTCATAAAATGACTAATTATTTGTTTTAAGAATAAAACATCCTTCAAACCTTAAATACATTTCTTTCCAAAATTGTATTAGTGCTGTATATGCGTTAATTTGAAACCAAAACAAATCTATAGCACAATAAGATCAAATCACGTGAGTTAAAAATGTTCAAATTCTTACATCACCACCATAAGAATTCTAATGTCTATTTTTTGTAAAGTATTCTTTGAGGGATCTAATATAGTTAAAATATTATTTTTGATGAAGAAGTTATAGTTTTAAATCTTAGAAATGTTCTAAATGATATTTTTAATGCCTGATTCCACTGGTTTTCCAAAATTGATATTCAAATTCTTTCTTCCACAGATCAAATATAAAATTAACCTCTTAATACCATATACAATTAAATTATTAGTTTCTGTTCAAGTGCAATATATTTTGTTTGTATATTTCTGTGTGTCTGTGTATGTGTGTTTAAAACCCAAAATTTAACAATCTCCCAAAATCTTTAAAACAATAATTAAAAATCAATTTATTTGAAGTATTAATTGCCCGGTTAGCCCTAGTACTTCAGTGGAGCATCTTCCTTGCTATTTTCAAGTGATGATCACTGCATCAACTTCTCATGTGATTCAGGATCAAACCATAACCATTCCTATCTATTAACTTCCAAATATGCATAGCAACTTTCAAAGCAGGAAACAAAGGTTCTTCAGGTTCTGTATATTTGCAGCCTATATAACTTGCCAAGATCTCAAAGGTGTTTACATGTGTGCTCTCCAAATAGGGCTACAGAAAAACGTAATTGTAATGTCTCATTTGAAAAAAAAATGTTAAAATAAAAAGCCAATGATAGAGTTGAAAATCTAGTTGGTTAAACCCATCATTCTCATAAAGTAAGCACAATCTAGCCAGTGATATTCTAGGGCAGGGTTGTGAAACTCCCAGCCCGCGGGACGGATGCGTCACGTGCTGGCTATGCCCACGCCTGGTGTAGCGAACAGGGAAAAAGTCCCGATATGTCACGTGACAACGCCGTGATGCCATGAGTTTGACACCCCTGTTCTAGGGGAAGGTTTCTCAACTGGGAATCCCAAGATTTATTTTTTAAAAAGCAACGACTGAACAAAACAATCTCCAACATTGGGATGGCCCACTGCACTGTCCACATGTAGAGGAAGGAGGAGCAGAAAGTGATGGGAGAGTCCTTGAGAGGGGCTTGCAGGGGCTCTCCCTGCCTGCTCATGTTTGCCTTTCTGCAGGCTCAGCAGCTTGGATCAGGGCTTCATCTCAGAGGGAGAACAGAAGATCCTGAGCAAAGTTGATCTAGGCACCCACAGAGATTGGGTGGAGAGGAGAAATGGGAATGGAAAAAGTTTACTTCCTTAATTTTAGTTTAAGAAGTCCGTTAAAGCATATACATAGGCCTACCCATGAAATTCATGTAATAATTTTTTAACTCTTGACAAATAGAATAGAATAGAATAGAATAGAATAGAATAGAATAGAATAGAATAGAATAGAATAACAGAGTTGGAAGGGACCTTGGAGGTCTTCTAGTCCATCCCCCTGCCTAGCAGGAAACCCTACACCACTTCAGACAAATGGTTATCCAACGTCTTCTTAAAAATTACCAGTGTTGGAGCATTCACAACTTCTGGAGGCAAGTAGTTCCATTGATTAATTGTTCTAACTGTCAGGAAATTTCTCCTTAGTTCTAAGTAGCTTTTCACCTTAATTACTTTCCACCCATTGCTTCTTGTCCTGCCCTCAGGTGCTTTGAAGAATAGCTTGACTCCCTCTTCTTTGTGGCAGCCCCTGAGATATTGGAACATTGCTATCATATCACCCCTAGTCCTTCTTTTCATTAAACTAGACATACCCAGTTCCTGTAACTGTTCTTCATGTGTTTTAGCCTCCAGTCCCCTAATCATCTTTGTTGCTCTTCTTTCCACTCTTTCTAGAGTTTCAACATCTTTTTAACATCGTGGCAACCAAAACTGAATGCAGTACTCCCAAGTGTGGCCTTACCAAGGCATTATAAAGTGGTATTAACACTTCACATGATCTTGATTCTATCCCTCCGTTTATGTAGGCCAGAACTGTGTTGACTTTTTTGGCAGCTGCTGCACACTGCTGGCTCATATCGAAATGGTTGTCCACTAGGACTGCAAGATCCGTCTCACAGCTACTACTATTGAGCATGGTACTACATATACTGTACCTGTGCATTTTGTTTTTCTTGCCTAAATGTAGACCTTACTTTTTTCACCATTGAATTTCATTTTGTTAGATAGCGCCCAATGCTCAAATCTGTCAAGATCCTTCTGTATCTTGAGCTGGAATGTGCAGGGGTTCTCTGAGGCCTGAAAAATATTCCAAGGGTCCCATCAGGCTCAGAAGGATGAGGAAAGCTGTTCTAGTGGCTTTAACCTGCCATAAACATTTTCTCATTAACTTATCTGTGTGAAATATCTAAATTCTTCCTTCTAATATAGGAACTGGACCCTCCCTTCTAAATCTGGCCTAGCTGTGTGTTATATTTTAAAGAGGATAGCCTCATATTTGAAGGTGCTCTGTATTAGAAGGGCATTCTAACACAATGAAAGGGGGAAATATTGGGAAAGAAAGGAGGGACATTGAAATTGCTCATGAATGCTTTAACATCTGGACAACATTCTAAGCAGGCTCAACTCAGTTTATCTGGTCACTGTCTTCCATCACTATAGTGAAATGTATTTAAGTCACTGACATGATTTCTAAATTTGCCCCAATGCGAATAAATTAGCATTTGCAAATATTATACAAATTAGCTCTCTCTCACACACATACACCTCATGCTATAATTTGTATTAGAACCTGTCTCTTAATCTGCATTGCATACATTATTGCCTGCTATTTAACATGCTACTGATTTGTACAAATACTTTAAGTAGCTGGTTACTTACTGAAAGAGTATTTACCTTTAACATAATGACCAAATACCTTACACTTTGTTCATTTTTAAATTAGTAAAGAATAGTCTATTACCGTATAAGATAAATGATGCTCAATACAAATTGAGAAGTTCCCTGCATAGATTTTCAAATGAGCTAATCCATGTTTTCTTCAATTTCCCTTGGGTTTAAGAAGTTTATTTGTTACTTTTAAATGTATTTTCTGTTTTAGTTCATACAGTTAGAGATTTGCCTAGCTATTTAGAAATTATTGTGTAGTTCAGTACTGTTTAGAAGCTACTGGTTTCATTTCTCTTATAAAAAATTCATCTGTTTATTCAACACTAAATGGAAAGCAGAAAACATAGAAGGAAAGATATATTGGTCAAAAATAACCCTTCCTAAGATTAGGAAGACTAGAAAAGTCCACAATTAAAAATAATAAGTAAGAATACCAAAAACTATATTGCCATCACATGTTTCAAACAGGTTCTATTTATCCACTCCACAGATTCAACAAGGTAGTATTTGCTAAAGAATATCATTTGAAACAACCCCCTAAAAAGGATGTCTATAGCCTTTTGTCATCTGCCACCTTCTCAGTTACGATGTTCAGTGATTTTTGTGAACTTAAGTGGATTTTTTTTCTAGATTCTAATCATGTTCATTTTTAAGGTATTTAACAACCAGAAAATTTAAGAAGGCCAAAGTTTTGCCAAATGAAGACATACCAATTACATAATTTGGAGAGATTTTTCATTACTCTAAACTCAGCTTCTATTTTCAAAATTCCTGTTAAAATATTGATAAAAATAATTAAAACGTTACTTGAAGTGCAGTAGATCAAATCGCTTTAGGCCCAAATCAAATTTATATGCAGGTGAGGTGGGCTGGTTTTTGGTTTATTTATGGGATTTTGTCTTTTTATGCAAAAAATATAGAAAGAGAGAGACTAATAAAACATCTGTTTGCAGTAAAGCATTCTGACTATCAAAACAGGTAATTTGACAAACAATTATTCATTAAACAATTAAACAAAACAATTTTAATATTAGTTTTATATTTCACTAAAGGTATTTGTAAACAAACAATCTACATAAGTACAGAAGAAAATCCCAATTACTTTTGTCTAAGTAAATATCCATAAATTACAGTTCTGGATATTTATATTTTTTAATTCAAAAAACCTTTCTAAAGAAATTATTTATTTCTCTAACCTTCTCCAAGTAATTGATCAAAGCCATAGCCTTTTCTTTTATAACAGCCTGCACTGCAGAACAAAAAATGTTGGGCCAAATGTATAGATTGATAAATTGTTCCACCCTTAATAACATTTCAAATGTTACTCACTGTGGATAAAGTAGAAATGAATTTTGCTTGCTGGAATCCAGTTTCAAAATTTTGTTTCAAAAAACTGTTGAATCTTTCTTTCTTCATCGTCCTAGAGATAAAATTTCAATTTGAGAGCCCAGTTTCAGCAGCAAATAGTCCTCCATTTTAGGAATTTTTTAATTGTGTGCAGCACAGTTAAAATGAGTCCCAGAATCTGCTTACTTATTTCTAGATTTGGATTGGTCAAATGGAGGTTAACTTTCAGCTATGACCTTGCTCTTGATTTTCTTTTCAATTCTTAGAGGCCAATCTGGTTTGTGTTGTTGGTATACAAGCAATTTCAAATGACCTAAATTTAAAAAAAAAAAAATCATTTCTGAAGGAGAAGCAAAGTTGTCCAAGATGTATAAGGGCCCGAGGATTCAACAAAGCTGCATTTTGGATACTGAATAAGAGCTAGAAGTCCAGGAGACCAGACATCTATGGAGATTCTCAGTTATCCAGGTCATGGTTGTCCAAAAGGTGCTTTTTCAAGAGGCAACTGGACTTTCTGGTTTTTCTTTGAAGACGTTTCATTTCTCATCCAAGAAGCTTCTTCAGCTCTGGCTGGATGGTGGGGAATGGAAGGATTTATACTCCTTGCAGACAGCTGATCATTTGCATTCTTTTTAGAGAGTCATTGAGACCTGGAGGTTTATCTGTGTCGTCAGGGTCACCTGAGTATTGCAAATGGGTGTGGAGCCTTCTTGGAACTGTTGAGACCAGGAGACCAGACCCAATTATTGTGCTTGTTTGTTTTGGGTGGCCATGATTTGATCATGATAAAATGTTCACCTCTGAAGTCAAAATGGCCCTGAAGATCCAAGAATAAAAATTGAAGCTCAGTTGGAGCTTGCTTGCTTGCTTGCTTGCTTGCTTGCTTCCTTCCTTCCAAAGGCCCGGCCTTGCTATCCATATGGATGTAGTTCTCTTGACCAATGAGGAGTGGACATGGCCCACTCGCAGCCCATTTCCCAGATGAACAGTTCTTAGTCCACTCAATGCGTTCATTACCAGATGCAGCATTACTTTCAGGTAGCTAAGAATGAGACGGCAATTAATCAGCATTCTTAATCAGGCTTTCCAGGCTTTCCCTCTTCTTACCCCCCAACTCCTTTTCATTGTCTATAGCTCCTCTGGCTGCTCAGCGAGTGGTGGTGGCTGTTGCTTCTGCTGCTCCTGCTGCATTTGCTGCTGCCACCATCTCTACTGCACTCTGATGTCATCCATTTCTGGAGCTGCGTGCTCTGAAGCGAGCGAGACAGAGTATAGGATCTCTGGTAATTGCATCCTTCGTCGTTTTGCTACACCTTCAGCCATAGGATGAACAGAGCTCTGAATGAAAACAGCTTCTGATCTTATTGAGAAAGTCCTGGAAGCAAGTGGCTGTGCTTAAAATTCCACGCATGTGTGTCTGGGATGCAGCCCTGACAGTTGGTGAATGATGGCAATGGTGATCGCCAGCATATCAGAGGAAGTTTCTGGTGCAGGATTTATGTGATGTTTTCAGAAGGCACCCGCACCTGTCTGTTTCTATGCCACTGCTTCTTCCCATTGCTTTCACATCAGGCCTTTCGATATCTGATACAGAGGGCTTGTCTGATAGGTTTATGTAAACGAAGAATGACCTTTTTCTCCTCCCCTCCCCCCTGCCTTTCCCCAGATTTCTCTATAGATGACCTTTACTGCAGCTCAAAAGATAGTTTTATATATTTTGGCTTTTCTGTGTTGCAAAACAAGATTTCAGCTGAGATGCAAAGAACGCGTGGGAGAGAATTGCATGCACAGTCTGAGTTTAGCTTGCTGTTTTGCTCACAAAATATCTTACTGCCAAAGAAACAATCCACTTGCTGAACAGATGATAGCAATAACATATGCCAGTTCTTAACCATTGTAAATAATTGCTCCCTGGAACTGTGTCTGGACCCTCCCCCCTAACATGCAAATTAGTATTTGCATTATAAACAAACACCCTGCCATGTATCTTTCAAGGTCAGCCTCCCAGAGGAGGTATATTGTATCAATTTTGTTTAATTTTGTTTAATTTACTGATTTGCTTTAATTTACAAAGTAAATTAAACAAAATTTGCAATTTTGTTTAATTTACTGATATATGATTTTTTCTGAATATTAACCATTTTACTATTATATGAGTAATCATAAAAGTACTAAAGTTTAAAGTACTAAAGTTTGAAGTACTAAAATATGCAGACTATATAAGATTTTGACTGGATCACTCCAAGAATCCAATCGACTCTAGAGTCATATTTCCTATAGTGACAAATTACATGTATGGACTATGAAACAGGTAGCAATTGATGGGAATGGCCCACTCACATTTACATTCTTTGGCTACTGGAATTTATAGACATGCTCCCTCTGCTTTTATTTATTTAATTTATTTATTTATTGGTTCGATTTATATGCCGCCCTTTTCCGGAGACTCAGGGCAGCTTACAATGTGTTAAGCAATAGCCTTCATACTTTTGTATATACCTGCTTAGTAGGGCTTTCGGGGCCTCCCTAAGCGGTGTTCTTTTTTATACAAAATCAGTTTATTGCCCCCACAAACCGGGTTTTAGCCATCATGATTAGTAGTTATTGCTAGCCTTCACCTATAATTTGATAGTCAACTTAATGGTAGAACAGGAAGTTAAATCTTTAACATTTGGCTCTAAATCAAGTGTGCATAATACTGGCCTTGTATTGTATTTTTGGAGCTTTGGGGCACGAGTACCATTATTTTCCACATTCTTGGACATTCTAATGTGGACAGGGAAGAGGAGATGAATAACTTATTGAAGTTCAATGACTCCATTGAGCTCATCTCCATTTGAAGATGTCCCTTTAATCATAGTGGGCCAAACTGAGACAACTAAATCCCAACATTATGAAAACAGAATGTGATTTTATTTTTGGTATTATTTGTTTCATATGGCTGTGCTCATTCGCAGTCAACAACAGTCTCTTGTGTGCAGTTCCTGCCTGGTGAGACTTGCTATCAATTATTTTGGCTTGCTGTGTTAATTTTACTGAGTATGATTTATGCCACTTTCCTCTGTAATTCTAAATCAACTTTAGGCTTTTATCTCTGTGATCACAGAATTGTCCCAAATAAATAATTTGAGCACTCAGATTCTTTTGTGCCTTCATTTATGTATGTCTTCAGCCACCAGCTATCAGCTTCACTGCATTTTTTTTAAAAAGGCGCATAAGCATTCTTTTCCTTTTCTCACTCTGTCTAGACACACCTGTAGAAATCTCTCACTGAAGCAAGTGCTACTGCTCCAAATTCACCAAGTTCTTTGCAAAACCAACTTGTAGACACCTCTGCTCAAACCATAAGGCTATATAAGCATGTTTTTTCTGTCACTGCTTCTCTCCTTTTATATTCGAATAGCTTCTTCCCTGTTAGCATTTAGAAGTCTAAAAAGGTTGAATTCAATGTTTTCCCCTCTAGTAACATAAATATTTCTAAGGGAAAGGGAAGAAGAGCAATTAATCCCAGAGTTTACAGTGTGATTGTGTGGTTCTGATTTGTCAACAGTATTATACTCTGTTTTAGTTCAAACTAGGGAGTAAGAATTGTATGAAGCTTACATTTAATTGTGATTGGAGTGGTTTATAAACTGCAACAGGAAAGAGGGAGGGAGGGATGGAGGGAGGGAAAGAATTTAAATGAAATTCGATAGGCTGGGTCCTGTCATTAAATTTCAGTTTTCCTTAGGATTTATTTCCACTGTGCTGAAAAGTTAAATCAAGAATATCCTATTATGATTTTTCCTTGATAGAAAGTAAGCATAGGTCCAATGGACCTGAACTCACCATTAGATAACAAAGATGATCCATTTTAGAAGTTCTAAGTTGGGCTCTCAAATCTAATATTATGATCTATGAACACTTACATTGACTGCTGACTGATTGCACACAACCATTAAGCGTTGAAAGGAAGATGAAGCTATTTTAACACTTTCCTCTATTTTTGTGGTTATCATCTAGTTGATAAATCCAGCTTTGCACAAATCATTGCTTTTATGACATCTTTGTTTAATTTGTGACAGTGTGAAAGATGAATAGCTATTTCCAGGATCTGAGATCATTTAATCATGGTAGAAATAAAATATATCCTACTCTACATACTATTTTTATATTATTTTCCAAACTTAACTATCCTTTGTAATGTGAGCATGTTGGAATCAAAGTTCAGTTTCCTATCTGAAATACAAAATCACCAAGGTAAAGTCATGATTTAATGTCTTGGTTTCTACATTAAAGCAGCTAATGGAGTCTCAGCTTGAAGGAGTACTACAATTAGTCATTTTCCTCCATGTCATTCCCTAAATGCAGATTTATCCATTAACAAATTCTGCATGATCCAATTACTTCAACAGTGGTCTGAGAGAAAATTAGATTTTCATTCAGCCACTCTTTCAGAGACAGAAAAAAAGTTTCATTAGAAACTCTTGCAGCAGTTGATTCCAGTGACATATTTAAAAACTTATTTTAAATACTACTTAAAGTTTCCTCCTCTTGTTAGGTATTGGCTAAAAGCTGCCATTCATTCTGCAACAATGATCCATATCATTTCAGAATGCTTGGTGGAGTAGGGAGGTGTCAAAAAAGTCAAAATGTTGGGAATGATTAAATAAAGTCTTAGCTTTTTTAATGTTTATGTAAAAAGGGATGAGTTTGCCTGTATGATCTTGAATTTTTTTGAGCCCTTCCCCACAGATACTGTAGTAGAACAAGATTAACAACTGTCAATTCATTGATTTAATAGACTTTTGCACATACACACATTTGTTAAATGGAATCAATTCAGATTGACAACTCCCATTGCAACATCAGTTCTCAACATGCTCCTGAATTTGATGTTTCTTTTTCCTGAAAATTTAGAACATCAAACTACAGAGCATGTTGAGAAAGACATCATCATCAGTTTCAAACACTTCCTTTAAAATTTAATTAATGTATTTGTAATGAAGAGAAAATATCAATTTCCTTGGGAATTAGCTTGATTAGCAAGTATTTTCAGAGCCAGTGTCTATTAAGTTTAAAGGCTATGAGATGAAGGCTTTGGGGCAGAAAGAAAGGAAAGACAAGATCGACAATGAACCAAAGCTAAAAGATCACCTGATGGATTTCTCTATTTATGTCTGTAAAAGTTGTCCGACTCTTCACTTCCCTGATGGAAAACTGAGCCATTCCTTAAAAATTTAAAGGAAGGAAAGAGGGTAAGTTGCTGTAAATGGGAAAGAACTGCCTGGAGTAGATTTGTCTGTTGGAGAAAGGAAAGATCAGAGATATAAGCATCTATTACCATGATGGCATATCGCTTAGTTGGGACGTTTTAACTTGATTTAATAGTGTGACAGACTGAAGCTACTTATCTGCTCCCACCTCCATATATAAAGGGGACATCCCTAGAGTGGTGTCAAAAGTGAAAACACTCAAAAAAGCCTGATTAGGAGCCCATCCTCCATATGGAAGACTACAGTTGATCCATTAAAAGATTACCGGAAAAAAATGTCCCCCAAATCCAGATTGACCAAGCAATGTTGGCTGACCAATTTTTTTTTTTATCTCAGGCTTGAAATACCATTTGAGGATTAGAATGAATCAGTCTATTGCATAATATCAGCTAGACCAATGATCTCAATTTATCATATGCAAATCAAGGATAGGAGTTAGAAGTAGTCTAGGCTGAACAAATCATTAAAGCTTTAAGCTGCAAAATGTATTGAATTTGTTGACAATTATTGATCAACATATAAAGGAAAAAATGAACTATATCAAAATGTTTGCAAATAAATGACTTTTAATAAGCTTTTTGGTTTTGGATGATAGAACAGGTCAAGTTCTTCAACAGAGAGATTGCTTGGAGTTGCAGTAAAATAGATTGAGAACTCCTAAACTAGATTGATACTTTCAAAGAAATCAAAACCAGCCATCTGCATGTGAATTTGATCAAATTATCCCATTAGTTTCTGAAGACCTTCACTGGGGAAGATAGATAAATAGAATAAGTGTTCTCTCTGACATGTTCTAAAAATTTAAATTCAAATATGTGTGTATGTGGACACATCCTGTGTTACCATTTAAAACAGTGTTTGTGAATATAAATTATTTTGCAGGATCAATCTGGATCAGTCACCGGGACCAGAGGTTTAGTCTTCCGAGCTTTCAGACTCATGCTGGAGCCGATGCTCAAGGAACTTCTCTCTAGCAGAGTGTATGCTTTGGGCTATACTCTGTGTGGTATTTATATGGTGCCTGGTTGTGTATGGCTTTTAAATGGTTGATTGGAGTATTCATGGCCAGCTATTAAGTCGTTGGTTGTTGTTTCCTTGTGCTGCCAAGTCCTCTCCTCCTGAGTACTGGTGGTAAATCCGCACTCCTGTTGACTGACATTATTTTGTAAAATTGTAATCCAACATTTCAGTACTTCATTTGCAGATTTATCTTAAATTTGAGGGACAAGAGGATAGCTCTGGGACGTTTCATCATCCACCAGAATCTGTATAGAGAAGTGTGGCTATCTATAAACCTGTTTTCTGCCAGCTATGTTGGCTGAGTGAGTTATGTTGCAATGCCTACAGAATGCAAAACAAGATAAAGGAAAACACACAGGCATATATCTGTATGTGGGAAAAAACTGCTGTAGTTGTTCTTAAAAAATGCATACATCTTTCTTTCCCTAAAGAATGAAGGTAGAAGGATATGCCTTAAGGCTTTGCTCCTAGGCTTTAAATATCTGAGGTCTTTGAAGCATTAGCAGATGCCTTGTTAGCTAGATGTTTCTATACTACCAATTTGGAGAGGGGGCATATTCTTCTAAGCAATGTTTTTTAATAAGATAAAGTTGATTAAGGTTACTAGATACAATCTTCTCTTTCTTCTCATAATACACACAGTATTCTCTGCTAATAGTCAGGATAATACCAACCAATTTGGGTGCATTTGGCAAGTATATAAAGCTCTGTTCCATGCCTGCTTCTACTACATTATGCAAGTTAGGATTTCTAAACTAAAAACTACCTTGGAACTGTTAACAGCATTGCTAGCATCCACCAATTAGGAGATACATATAGAATACTTAAACAGTCAGAATGCAGTGACTGATGCAGAAATTACTATATATAAGAATATGCTTCTGCCAATTTTGTGATATGGAAATGACAGTTGGATATATCTAGAAAAACATAAAAATAAGTTGAATGTAATCAGAGTGGAAGTATATGTGGTAATACATGAAAAGATAGGGTCCTGAATGAATGTGAATTAAATACAAAAGTGAACAATCTGAATGAAAAAGTATATTAAGGTGGTTTGGTCATATACAGGGAACTAATGAGAATTGAATCACAACATAAATATATGAAGGAGAAGATTAACAAAATTGCAGATGAATGAAATTGATTAATGGAGGTGTTAAACTTATAAAGTGATGTATGGATATGGCGGAAGTAAGGATGGTTTACAGGATAAAAAAAATCCATTCACCATAAGGTATGCTAAACAATGTTGGTGCAGGTTGAACTGAATTAGAATTATTATCTTTTATCTCCTGTCCTTAATTTGTTTTACATACTATTTTTAATATTTTTCTGCACTTTGCCCATTACTTTCCCCAAAAGTGAACAGCACAATCTCTTCAGCAAAGTTTTAATGTGTGAACAAGGCCATTTGAAATCACCTTAAAATGGAATCAGGTTACTCATCCTCTGGTTCTGGTGTTATTAGTCTTATGGAGCAAGTACTTGAGGTTTCTTTGAAGACTGTGTGTGTCTCTAAAACGGTTATGTAGCTGCTTAGTCATTCTTTTTTTCTTTTTCTTTTTTTTGAAGCAAAAATAATGAAGCTGTTTCTTCATGGACACGGCTTAGGCATCCTTAGCAAGCTTTCAGGGGTCCATTGTTAAGTCATTTGTCTTCGCAGAGTCCATCTCTCTCTCTCTCTCTCTCCCTCTCTCTCTCCCTCTCCTCTCCCTCTCTCTCTCCCCCTCCCTCCCTCCCTCCCTCCCTCTCTCCATTAATGCTAAATTAATGAGAAATGCAGATATCTCTTCCTCCTTATAATGCTGAAATAAATAGAGCTTGCCCTGTGCATCTGAAGCTATTCTCTTCTTAAGCTTACTATTTTTTATATCTCTTCTAATCCAGAAATGTTAGAAATAAATTCTAAATTCTTTAATTTATGTAAAGTACCTTGGGACTGGTCCATCCATCTGTATGTTTGTCAATCATTAGGATAACTCTCAGGAAACAGAAGCTCAAGGCAACTTGCATTAATTTTACTATTTTATTTTACTTTTATTTTATTCTCTGCAATAATAGTTGTGTGTGTATTTGGGGCCTAGAGGGAACCTCTAGCCTAAAATTATCCAGTATTTCTATAACTGATGGTACACTTAAATGTGGTTCTCCCAGTTTTTGTCTATCCCTTTAAGTTCAAGAAACCTATCCCCACCAGGCCATGTGGTAGCATCCTACTTGACTAAATTTTTAATCTACTGAACTAGGAAGGCATTTCTGGGTCCTTTTCTTACTATTTTTACTGAACAAACACAATATCCATACATAGACTACCAGCAGTACAAATACAAAAATACAGGTAGTCCTCATTTACTGACCCTAATTGGAACCAACAACTCCTAAGCAACACAGTTGTAAAATGAAAAATCATATGAGCATGCCAGACTTACTATAGCAGTTTGTCAGTTCTGGCTGTGGTTATTAAGTAAATCACAGCAAATAATTAAGCAAGACATGAGTGTAACTTGCTACTTCCTGCTGGCTTCCCCATTGACTTTGCTTGTCAGAAGCCAACTGTGAAAGTCACAAATTGCAGTCATGTGATGATGGCACACTACAGCCATTGTAAAAGCTTATAGGTTGTCAAGCACCTGAATCATGATTATGTGACACTGGGGATGATGTAATGGCTGCAGCTTTAAGGACTGGTATTCAATGCTGTTGTGACTTCATTGAATTAGCAAGTGAAGGCTACCAGTAATCTAGAAACAAAGCAACCTAAGAAAATAACATTAAGTATTTGAAATTTAATCAATTGGTTGCGATTCTTGGTGATCCAATGGACATTAGTTTGCAAGAATTATCCATCAGTGATGATTTCTTTCATCCAAGACCGAGTGGCTGTGGTTTCCGACGTCCCGATATAGTCAGCTGGTGCCATCGCTGACTATTGGGGGTGAATCATTGGCCCCCACGGAAAGGGCTCGCAACTTGGGTGTCCTCCTGGACTCACAGCTGTCTTTAGAAGAGCACTTGACGGCCATGACCGCGAGGATTTTTCATCAGGTTTGCCTGATTCGCCAGTTGCGTCCCTTTCTAGATCGGGACTCCTTATGCACGGTCACTCATGCCCTCGTCACCTCCCGTCTGGACTATTGTAACGCTCTCTACATGGGGCTCCCCTTGAGGAGTACTCGGAGGCTCCAACTGGCGCAGAGTGCGGCCGCGCGGGTGGTGACAGGAGCGACGTGGCGCTCCCATGTAACACCTCTCCTGCGCGAGCTGCACTGGCTCCCAGTGGTCTTCCGAGTGTGCTTCAAGGTTTTGGTTATCACCTTTAGAGCGCTCCATGGCTTGGGACCTGGTTATTTATGGGACTGCCTGCTACCACCAATAGCCTCCCATTGACCAGTACGCTCCCATAGAGAGGGGCTCCTCCAGGTGCCGTCGGCCAAACAATGTTGACTGGCGGCCCCAAGGGGGAGAGCCTTCTCTGTGGGGGCACCTACTATCTGGAACGAGCTCCCCCCGGAGATACGGAGGATCCCGGATCTGCATACCTTCCGTCGCGCGCTCAAGACCTTCCTATTTCATCAAGCCGGCCTGACCTAAGTCTTTCCCCTTTTTATATGGAAATTTTAAATCTGGTTTTAAAACTATTGGGGTTTTAAATTTGTTCAGCCAAATTATTTAATTTGTTTTAATCTATTTTAAATTTTGTATTTATATGTTTTATTCCATGGCTGTTCACCGCCCTGAGTCCTTCGGGAGTAGGGCGGTATACAAATTCAATAAAATAAATAAATAAATAAATAAAATAAATAATCTTGAGATCAATACTACCCCATGCCCATCAAGGCAGCTCATCCCTCTACACAAATCTCTATTTCAGGGCTATAGTCACTATGCTCATAAATTTTCGAGCAGAGCAAGATAAAACCCATTACTGTTTCAACTTCTTGTTAGCCTATTGATTTATTGATTTCAACAATTTGTAGGGTCTCTCTGCTCAATACACTTTAGGTGCCTTAAGATATTTGCATTTAATTGACCTTGCCTGATTATGTAACTGGCAAGGGGGAAGAGTTAACACTCAGAAGCAGACTGATTTAGCACTTTCACCTTCAAGGGGCAATTCATTAAAATTTCCTTTGTTTCCAGCCATCAGAATGGTACTGTCAGCATATTGGAAATTATGGAAGCTTCTCCTGACCATTTTAATTCCAATTAAAATTTCTTCTAGTTCTTCTAGTTCAATATTTTGCATATAACCTAAATGAATTAGATGATTGAATGCAACTTTGATGTATCCCTAAGTATAATAAGTATAATATATTTCAAGTATCATTTCCTTGAAGGTGCTCCTGTGAACATCCATGTTAATTAACGTAACATGATTTTTCACTAATTACTTATTGTCTTCAGTTTTATAGTATTTATCAAACTCTACTTGCAATTATGGAATCTTTCTGTTTTGATTCTTAAGCGTATGAACTATGAATGAATGAATTAAATAGTTGTCTGTAGCTATCTTAAAACCTGAATACTTTTGTTATTCCTTATATTTTGTCCAAATATTCTTGTAATCAAAATATCTGAAAAAATGTGTCTGTGTTAATCCCTCCTCCCCTCCCCAAAAAAACATCTAGGTATTGCTGGTAGACACCTGGCCTAGGAAAGTATAAAGAATACCATCAGAAAAGGGTAGGAGTGTTAGCTGGAGATGACTGGTTTCATGGAGATAGCATTTACAGATGATTGTCTGAAATGTTACCAAGCAATGGGATATGACTGTAGAGTCAAATCCTAAAGGTGGGGGTTTTTTTTCCTTTTATAAAGAGAATGTAAGTAAATTGGTGTATACACATTGTTTTTCTTCAAGCAGTTCAACATTTCATTTTATGCACAGGCTGAACTATGAGTCTCTATGAAAGTATAAAAATTAAAATGGATGGGTATTCATTTTAGATTTTAATTTGTTGAATGTTTCTCTGCGTACTTTGGATCTCTTTGGTGAGACTCAGCAATTGCTGAACTCAATTAAAAAACAATGTTGCTTCCCAAATCTTCTGAAAAGCTCCAAATGAATGGCACAAAGGAGAAATGCAGAACACTCTGAATAATAGGATTAATGCAACTAAGGCTTCTAATCACTCTTGAAAGAATAAGATTAGTTAAACCACAAAGCTTTCGAATCTTCAAACATCCCTGTTAAGAAAAAGTATACCTGGATTTATTATGTTTCAGCAATGGGATTGTGGATAATAGCAACTGTGAGTTCTTTTATCCCAGACTCTTTTTGTCTGTTGATTATCTTGAAGCACACAAAAAAAGAATATCAGGCAAATTAAAATGTGTATATTGCTGCATTGCATGTTCATTTATCTGTCTATGACCCTTTCTTCCTTTGTACCTAACCATTGGCCGGAACATGCCCCAGCAATCATTTTTTTCTGCTGTATCCTCATGACATTTCCTTCATCTGGATCCCGATACATATTTGAGGCAACCTTAAGTCACCCTTAACTCTACTGGTGTTGAGTTAGTATTTTCCCTATGGAAGAAAAGCCTTGCAGTGGCCAGCATAAGCTGTTTCTTCCTTTTTCTATTTTTTCCCCCTTGAGACTTTAAGACAACCTGAGGCACACTGGATCAACCCTGGTTTCTAGTTATGAAAGGAAAATGCTGTTAACACCCATGTGGATTTATGTTGAAGGAAAATCCTTGTTCTGTGGCAGAGCAGAGAGAAACAATTCACAATTGAGAAAAGTGGAGAGCCATCAGGATAAAGTACAGCTTAGCAGAGACTGACAGTGAAGGAGGCCTGGGTGTGAATCCCGGCGAAACCAACCGTGGAATTGCTGAAAAGTACAGCCTACAGCCAATCAACCAGCCAGTTCCTTTCCACACACATTGCCAATATTGAAAGACTGTAAAGCCAACACTTCACCAACAGTTTAGCAAAGCGCTATTAGCAACAGAAGCCGACTAACTGCAAAGTGACTAAATGATGGCTAAGGACTTTATTATAGCAAGAAAAGAGTAAATAACCATTTATAACATTCTTTAAATTGCACGCATAGCCATAGACATTAGCGTAGGTATAGCGGAGGTTGTATGAAAAATATTAAGTGAGAGGTTCAGAAATAAGAGCCATGGTGACGCAATGGTTAGAATGCAATACTGCAGCTACTTCTGCTGACTGCTGGCTGCCTACCGTTTGGCAGTTGGAGTCTCATTAGGCTCAAGGTTGACTCAGCCTTCTATCCTTCCGAGATGGATAAAATGAGGAGCCAGATTGTTGGGGGCAAAATGCTGACTCTGTAAACACCATAGAGAGCTTTAAAGCGGTATATAAGTGTTATTGCTGTTGCTATTGCTGTTGCTATTACTACCCAATCAAGATTTGTGATAGGCTTAGAACAAAGAAGGGCTTGCCCACTTTTTATCACCATGGTGCAATCAAGCGCAGATGACCTCACTTAATGACCTGTCAGTTAACTACTGTTGGAAGTTACAATGGACACACCCTCAAAAGCTACTTATGGCCCAGTTCCAGAATTTGGACAGCTGTGCATGTGTGCACAGGTGCACACGCACACACACACACACACACACACACACACACACAGTTACATGACCATTATTTCAGGTGCTTGCTAACTGGCTTACCTTGCAGCTGGTTGCAGCGTTTACAATTTACAATGTTTTTTGCAAGTTTCTGGCCTTTTCAGCCAGTTTTTACCAAGAAGAGGCCCATAGGAATATATTGATTCACTTAAGGATCATGCTGTTCACTTAACAACTGCTGCAAAAAAAATCATAAAATTGGGTCCTATAACATTGGATGCCTCAACTTAGATCCATCATGACTTATGACTGAAATTCTGAGCTCCTTTACACTCGTAAGAACTAGCTGTAGCTGGTGATGTCCTGGCCAATAAATGGAAATAGTTTAAGGAAGTAGTTTTCCTTAGTGTTTCTCTATCCCAGGCAAACCAGCACTCTGTTTCTGAGAAAGTGAAGGAAAGGGACTCCAATCAGACATAAGTGGTCTAATAGGATTGGAAAAGCAGTCTTGACTTTGGTCCACTTTCTTATCTGGAGTTGGCAGAGTGGAGCAGTGATAGTATCTGGACACATTCTTTTTTTGATACTGGGGCATTTTCCTGTCTGCCCTCTAAACAAAATATTGTTCCGGATTTTTTTTTTCTTACTCCTGTTTCCATTTTTCTATTAGATATGATGATTGTTGTGGTCTGGAGATGGAAATATTTCCCTTGAAGCTTCTCTACAGTTGGAATAAGGAAAGAGAATGACTTTTATTGTTATAGGATATGGCAATACAGCTCCATGCCAAAAGTAATGGTTACAAGGTGATTTCTAGGAAGAAACTGAAGACAGCCAGAAGGGCAGAAGTACTACTTTGCACTCTTTCTTATATTCTCTCACCAGCCTTCCTAACTATTTTCTCCACTGCACCAAGACCACTTTCCAAATTTCCCCTTCAGATCCAATTGTTTTTTGTGCTTGTAGGAAGGCATAATTCCAGTGATGCTTCTATTTTACAGATTCATGGTGTTTTGGCCCTGATTTTTTTTTTTTTAATTTGATTTATATGCTGCCCTTCTCCGGAGACTCAGGGCGGCTTACAACGCGTTAAGCAATAGCCTTCATACTTTTGTATATTTATACAAAGTCAGCTTATTGCCCCCACAAACTGGGTCCTCAATTTACCTACCTTAGAAAGGATGGAAGGCTGAGTCAACCTTGAGCCTGGGGAGATTCGAACTAGCAGTAATTGCAGGCAGCTGAATGATAATAACAGGCTATTAGTCTGCTGTGCCACCAGGCTCTTCTTAGATCTTAGATGAAGCTTCTTAGATCTGGGCAAAGCAACTTTAGTAATGTGTGTACCAGGGGTGGGTTTCACTTACCTTTGCTACTGGTTCACTCGCTTCTGCACATGCACAAATCGTATTTGATGACGTCCGGGTGGGTGGGCGGAGCCTCCCGCCACCACTGCTACCAATTCGCCCGAACTGGTGCAAACTGGTAGCAACCCAGCACTGGTGTGTACATGTGGAAGGAGGCTCCGAGCAAATGATCAGCAATAGCATGGTAGTGGCAAAAGGCACTGAATACAGGTTTTGCCTGCTCCCAGAATAGCATTAAATAATATTCAAAATAATATCTCACATTTACAGAATGCTTGTGCTATAAGCCACAATGAGTTTTGATGGATGGCTAAAGCTATCAGCAGAGCTCTCTATCAAAACTCAGCTCTACTTCAGCCCAGCCCCTGGTATGGTGAGTAATAAATGGATGTTTTCCTGGTAGCTGATGGTTGGGAACAGAAGGAAGCAACATGGGGAGAATTTCCCAATCACTTTCCTTAATATGTCCTGCATATAACAAGGACACCACTCAGGAGCAGCATAGTGCTTTGTGGCAGGATAGGGAATCAGCTGATTTTCTGCTAGTTTGTTTTTTTGCTGGCCCAAGGACTAGCAACTAGGAAAAGATCCTATATTTGTACCTCAGAGTATCATGGTTGTTGCATGAAAAATAAAACTGCTTTTAGTCTTTTGCTGGTCACTGAATACCCGTTTTGCTGTTTTACAAAGTATGAATCGATAGCAAATCTGATACATTTGTCTAGGTTTCCTCAACTGAATTTGATACCCTTGGGACATATTGACTACAGCTTGCATGATCCCTAGCCAACATGTCACAAGTGAAATGAGGATTATAGGATTTGTGATCTAACATATCTGGCAAGCTCCAGGTTGGATGTTTTAATATACAGTAAAGTGTGAAACAACTTCAGCAACAACTTCAGCACATGAGAAAGTGCTGTGTGGTGCAGCAGATGTCCATAAAGCTGGTAACAATTTATTCTTATTCTTTTGTATTTAACAGAATCCTGCTGAATAGTATATGAAATAGAAACCAGTAATAATGGATTATATTGTTTCCTTTAAAAACAAAACTGAATCTCAAGTGTGTTCTGCAAATCTCCAGAGCATTAGCTTATTGTTTAGGACACAGGATTGCTATTCAGCATATATTTCCCTCTCCTGAAATATTCATAGGTTTCTTTAGTTGAGCTCTTTATGAACTAGACTTTTTTCCCCCAAAATTTAATTTATATCCTGCACATTCCCCAGAATGCCACATAGGATTATCTCATCTTTCCCCCACGTTTTCTATGTTTATTACACAATTGCAAAATAGAGTTATCTGGTTGTTTTTGGTTCTTTTGCAGAAAGAACATTGGAAGCTTAATTTTTGAATTTTAAAATTTACACATACAGCACACACATACAAATAAAGAATGGAAACTACGTTTTGTTATCTGCCTTGATAACATTTCAAAGATCTTGATCCAAACATGATACAGCGTTAAGAATCATCTTCTCATTCACTATTAATGAACAAAAACAACTACTTTCTGAACTTGCCTATGTACGCACTGGCTTGTTTGGCTTTGCTTTTAAGAAGAGCAAAGTTAAGGCTTCAAATTCCTCTATGCAAGAGGCAATTTTGGAGTTTTCTAAAATTCTACCCTCTGATAATCAGAAGGAAGATGGTCAGATCCTCAACTTCCTGTCCATTCTAGCAAGAATTTTGAAAATTATAACCATTCAAAGTTACAATGGCACAAAAAAACCTGACTTATGACTCTTTTTCACACATGACCGCTGCAGCATCCTCATGGTCATGTGATCAAAATTCAGAGGCTTGGCAACTGATTCATATTTATAACAGTTGTAGTATCCTGGGGTCATGTGATCACCTTTTGTAACCTTCTGACAGGCAACGTCAATGGAGAAGCCAAATTCACTTAACGTGTTACTAACTTAACAACAGCACTGATTATTCACTTAACAACTGTGGCAAGAATGGTTGTAAAATGGAGCAAAACTCATTTAACCAATGTCTCACTTAGCAACAGAAATTTTGGCCTCAATTGTGGTCATAGGTCGAGGACTAGCTGTTACTCATTTTTAGTTAAGAAAAAAAGGGCAGCATGGAATTGTCTCATAAAACAAACAGGGCTTGATGTATCCAAGGTCCTCGTTTTATTTTCATATTCCTGTTGTGTGTGTTTTTTTCAAAACATTAGTCCAGCTGATTCAATTGGTTATACGACTCCTTTTCCAGAGTTTTACAGTGCAAACTGAGTCACACCAATGCCAGTTAGGTCCATTCATATTCAGCATAGTCATTTCAAATTACACAGAAAAGCTATAGATTGGTGGCTGTCACCTCTGCGCTTTTAAGGAGATATTTTGCATGTTTCCTGGCACAATGTTCATCTTGTAAAGAATTCCTTTGTAAGCCACCATCCTTCTGTTGAGCACATAATTTACCTGAGCTCCCAGCAGACCATACTTGGAGCAAGTATCTCTCTTCTGCTTAATAGAGCCTATTGGACCCTGTCACCATTGTTAGGGAAGGTTCCACTATCACAGCTTCACTTCATTATGTCAGTGATTTATTACCAGCTTCAGCAGGCCAAGGGTTTTCACTCAAATGGGTGCTGCATGGATGGATTTGTTGAAATAACTCTGTGTCTAGGAGGGTGAGTGATGAGGATAAAACCTGAGCTTCGCATAGCAGCCAAGGCCCCTGCTGATGTCATCTGTCGAGCCCTCTCCATGAAACTTTGTCCTAATTGGAACATCAGAAGCTAAACATGACATTAACGTGTTTGCAGATGGATTGCAAAGACTGCCCCTTATTATAGATATTCTCCCTAGTTCAGCGACCACTTTAAATGCATGGAGGAGACAATATAGCATGAGCCACAGAGCATTCCTTATTCCGTGGTATAAAATTATTGTCAAACTGAAGTGATATATTTGCAGAGGCTTTCGAAAGCGGTGGTGTGTGTGTGTGTGTGTGTGTGTGTGTGTGTGTGTGTGTGTGTGTGTAGGGCTACGCAGATAGGAATGCTGGAAACCCAGGCAACTTGAAGTATACTAGCGATTAATAAAATTGAACAAAAAGCCTTCCACAGAGATGATGGGAAACAGGCTGTTTGTTATATGAGAAATCAGAGCAAAGGTGCAACACCCTTTTCAAGCTTTTGAGTGGCAAGGCAGGGAATATACTTCAAAGAGTAGGCAGAAAAGGACAAAGAAAAGGTTGGAATCAGGGCAGACCTATATGTGAGTTACTTTAATTAATTAAATCACTCTCCATATTTTTTTTCTATTCTCCTTTGTGCTGTGTGTTTATCCAGAATATGTTAAATAGTGGGTTTGGATTGCCATGATACCTGGTTTAAATACTCTATGTATAAAAAGACTAACCACTGACGGCGCAGTGGTTAGAATGTAATATTGCAGACAAACTCTGCCCACAGCCTGAAGTTCAATTCCTGATGGGCTCAAGGTTGACTCAGCTTTCCATCCTTCCAAGCTCTGTAAAATGAGGGCCCAGATTGTTGGGGGCAATATGCAAATAATGCCTTTCCTTTGTAAACCGCCCAGTGACCACAGTAAACCTATTAGCTATTGGTATGGCTACTATGAAACTTTCTAGAAACCACACTGTCTATTTTATATGAATGTGTTTCAGTACGCTTCATGTACTCCGAGATAATGAAATACAGGCAATAATAAACTGGCTTGCGAGTATTCTCTAGATTATGCATCTCAGCTTGCATAGAATAGCATGAGTTTGCTTGGGAGAAACTGGGATTTGGTTCTGTGTATGACATACTGCTCATAAGATTCCCTTAACACAGAAAGCTGCATGTGGCAAACTTATTATTAAGCATGGTAATTTAATCTACAGGTTTTCTATATTGCTAAATAATATTATAGTTGGCAAAAGGCATGCTAGGGAGTAGAGTTCACTACCAATGAGCTTATCTGGCGACAACCACAATGTGTGGAAAATTGTAGCTTGGCATGTAAGAGAGGTAAATGGCGGAGATTTTGAAGTAATGAATTAACTAAAAAATAGATGTGATCTGTTTTGGCGAAACTAAAAGAAAGGAAAATGATGCATTTATTTTTCTTATCTCAACCCTTTAATACCTAGGATATAATGCTTTTACTCTCTTTTGTGTTTTGCATAATGTTGCTAGCCCCAAAAGGGAATATGTATACAATTTCACAAGATACGTTTGCCAGGAAAAAGAGAGAGACAGAGACAGAGACAGAGACACAGACACAGACACAGACACAGACACAGACACAGACAGACAGACAGATGGACAGATCAAAACTTCTTCCAAATAGTAGCTTCCATCTATTCTTTATTTATTCATTATAGGTACAGGTTTCTGATCACCAAAAATATTTGCCTACTCTTGTATGCATATAGGTTGGAGCAGCTGTACATGGAAATCATTTCAAGCCATTTCCATTTCCAGTAGTAGATTTAACGGAATAACAGTGTTGTAAGGAACCTTGGAGGTCTTCTAGTCCAATGCCTTTCTCAGGCAAGAAACCCTATACCATTTCAGATGTTGTTCACAGTGTTGTTCAATCTCTTCTTAGGAATCTCCAGTATTGAAGCACACACAACTTCTGGAGGCAAGTCATTCCACTGATAAATTATTCTAACTTTAAATTGATGTGCTAACAGTAATTCATGAGTGTACATCTGCTTCTTTGAATACTAGTCATCATTTGGGAGAGAATCCAGACTGGGGCAAAGGTAGAAGGAAGAAAGCTGATGTTAATTGCTCCATTTTTCCAAGAAAGCTTCCTCAAGCTGTTATGTGCCCTATTAATGATGATTTCTCCTATTTTAAGTGCTGGCATTCTCCTGATGCAAAAGGAATGAAGGAATAATCTGTTCTTACTTATGTCTCATCATCTTGGGCTTTCAACAGTGTTGCTCATGTATTTCATCTCCGAGAACTCCATATACCAGGCCAACCGTACCCACCTCTGGTTAATGTATAAGGAGACTGCTCAGCAACAGTTTTTGTTGCTACCGTATTCCAGATGCCTAACCTGGTATGTTCTCAATAACTAGAAAATGTCTGTGTCCATCAGGTACTTGAGCCAGACTATTTAATTGGTCACTCTTCCCTTCAAAAGCCGTAGTTACAAGAACATGATGTATCCATGACAAAGGACTGAAGGAAATGTGAATCACCATCAGATCACATCTCCTCTTATACTCTAATTTAAAAAAATAAAACAGATCTAGAATGTGGCCTGCAACATAGGTTGAGCCAACAGTGATCTGGGAAGGCCACATGGTTGTCTTGTCAGCCATGAAATCTTGAGAATTTTAAAGCCTGACTAAATTTACAAAAGTTTTTGTGATATTTCCAGTTCAAATTTAGTCTAGTCTATCCAGGGTCCAGATTCCAGACGTTCTAGTTTCCAGCTCTTGTTTTACTGCATGCCATATCACTATGGCAAATAATGTTATCATCAAGATACCCTGGAATTCAGTGAGGCCCATTTGGTCATTCTTCTGTGCCTCCTACCACAAATCCCATTTTCTTCCAGCCATTCCACTTTCCCCCATAACCACCCTGCCAAAAACCCTGAACATCTTCATTCTTGTACTCTGAAAGCAACCACTGGCAGCTGCTGTGTTAATCTGCCACCATTTCTACTTTTTGTCCTGCAGATTTCCATGCTAGGCATTGACTGGATTTGAATGACAACATCTGTTGATATGACTGCCCATAGGCATAGTTGTAACCACCTGCAGCTCTTCGGGGTGGCACAGCACGCTAACATTCATTTGACATGGCAGGATACCATAGCATTACTAATTAATCGATTGACTTGCTGAAATGTTGTTTTGTGCAAAAATCTTACCTCACATCTTATTCCTTGATTGTTTCTCCTTTGATGACAACCTCTTCTTCCTCCCCCTCCTCCTCCCCCTCCCCCTCCTATCAATGTTGCTGAACCCAGATTTCACTTTTCTTTTTGGATCAATGCATATTATCAGTATAGTTTTGATGTGTCAAATTCATTCTATGTGGGTTTTTTCCCCCTCATTTTCATAAAATAATCATGTCTGAAACTGTGTGGAACTCTGTCAAAAGGAGCAGATGGGAAGAGAAGTCAGAGATGAGCCAAATGAGTCCAAGAAAAATGTGCAGCTAGGGTTTCTTTGAAGTTGAAGTCACAAAGCTGTACAAACTAGCATTGTTCCATCCTACAGGATATCGAGCTGTCTGTGTTCTTTGTTCTAAACAATTATGGCTGACTTTTCTTTGGCATAGTCCATGCTTTTGTACATGAAGTCATTTAGTTCTCTAAATGTTTTGATATGAAGTTCATGCATTAACACCAAATGACATTGGAATATTTTCTTCATAAGTGTTACAGCAACTAACTGTGTATTCAAAAGATAAAAGGGGGGGGCGGAGGGAGGGAAGAACTATTTGTTCAGCATCAAGAATTATTGCCATTTTTGTCCTAGATTAGAAAAGGCACAAATTAAATCATGGGCTAATACAGTTTAACAGCTTGTTTTAATAGGAATAAATATTTCCTTAAGGCTTGAAATGATACTATATTTCTTATTGGGCAAAACAAAATGGTGCATTCATATAATTTGCTCCAGGAACAAATAGATAACTAAATAGATAAATAGATAACCATTTATAAGAGGATAGGAAACAAGTATCAAATTAAAATTGCTGGTGAGTGCAATATTCATTCTTTATTCCTCCATTTGCACAGCATATTTCATAATGGAAGACTTGCATATTGATTCAGCCAGCTCTTGCTTTAATATTCCATCCACCAAGTAGTTTTTCAGTACTAGTCGGATACATGCAGGCTACAATTTGCTATAATCTTTGGCAACTTGGTGTTCCACAAAGACATCAAATAAATTGTTCATAATTTCTGAGCCATGTTGCCTGGGAAAGGAACTTAGTATATCTGACAGGTATCAGCTCAAGAAGGGTTGACTTATTATAGTGAGAAATCATAACCTATTTGCATGAGAAAGTAGGGTTGCTTATTCAGTTAACCTCGGTGATACTTTGCCTGCCTATTATTCATTATTATGGGTACCATGTCAAAACCTTTTTAAGGTTCTATTCTGTATATAAAACATTTGCCTTTTCATAACAGCTTGGGCCGGATTCATTTCCTCTCAAATATTAAGGTGTGACATGGATCAGGACAGCAAACATTAATCAGATATGAAGCTGTAATTATACCAAGCAGTCATGCATGAGTATATAATTTATACTTTTATATTATCAGTACTGAACTATATGTATAAATATAAGTTTAATTAACAGATTGACATCTTTTTGAAAATGTTGTTCAGGTGTGTACTGAGCTTATTCACAGCTCAGCCTCAATAAAAATGGATATATAGTGCAATTCTATATATGCCTGTCCAGGTTCCAAACCCCACTGAATAGAACTAACTAATCAAATATCTATTTTAACTCTTAGTGCATAATCGAACTCAATGGAACTAAGGCCATACAATTTTTAAGAAAATTAAAACATAGAAACTGCTTACATGAATACTTGCCTGGACAGCATAAAGGGGCAAGTACATTACATGTTGAGAAGAACTGGTTATTGATTGATTTGACATACAGTATGTACCAATGACAAAATGTATCAAAGTGATCCCTTAAAACTAGATCAATTTTGCATAAAATGACCTTTAAAAACTAGGACATACCCCAATTAACACCTTAAGAATCGAAGATGATGTGGGATTGAAGGTACTAAAATAATGCCGATACAGTTCATGAACGTCAGTGGATAAATTGGGAATGTTATTTGTTTGTTTGTTGGTGGTGTCCTGCCTTTATTATTTTTACAAATAACTCAAGGTAGCAAACATATCTAATACTCCTTCATCCTCCGATGTACTATATTAACAACAACCCTGTGAGGTTAGTTCAGCTGAGAGAGAGTGATTAGCCCCAAATACAAGGCAGGAATAGAATTCACGATCTCAAGAAAGAGATTGATTTCCCAGAAAGAAGTTATGGCCTCTTTCCAATAAATCCTCTAGAGCAGTGTTTTTCTAACTTGGTCACTTTAAAATGTGTAGACTTCAACTCCCAGAATTCCATGGCGGCTGGGGAATTCTGGGAGTTCGTTTGTTTGAATATTAAATTTTTATGCCACCCATCTCCCCTGTAAGGAGAGTCTGGTGGTTTACAGGTTATAAAAGAAATAGGAAAATATTTAAAATATTAAAACTACACAGATTAAGATTTTAAAAATTATACTGAAACCAGAACTAACCGAAGGATGGGGATCTTATCCCACCAATCACCTCCAGTGGTGAGCACCCTCCCTCAGGGCCCTGGGCCAACTGATAAAGCCAAGTTTTAATTTCTTCCAGAAGGCCGAAAGGACGGGAGCAGTTCTCACTTCCAGTGGTGGAGTGTTCCTCAGGAATGGGCCATAGCAAAAAAGACTCTTCTCCTTCATCCCACCTGCTGCAATTCCTTAGCAGATGGAATCTGTAGTAGGCCTCTTCCACTGGTGCAAGTGGGGCTGGCTAGTCCCATTGGTAAGAGACGGCTCCTCAGATACTTAGGAGTTGAAGTCCACATATCTTAACATTGACAAAACATTGATCAGAAGAGACATTGTTGTGGCCCTGCACTTACAGGGAGTCCTGTGCCCCTTCCTGATGTCAGTCAGGAAAATGTTATGCATGATCTGTTTCCCAGGACATTCTGTTGCATTTATCCCCAGTGCTACCTTTTACTACTTTTATATGTCTTATTTTTTGCTTCATGTTATTGTTGGTATATTGTGTGCTGGTTTTGTTATTTTATGGTCTTAATATTCAAATTCTATTTTAAACATACTATGCAGTGGTGAAATCTGAACCGGTTTGCTACCAGTTTGCTACCGGTTTGCTGGCCGTGCATGTGCACTGTGCACAAATGCACGCTGTGTGTGCATGCGCAGTGTGCACCAAACACGCACTCTGCGCATGCACAATACACGCCAAAAGGAGGCTTAGGAAGGTAAGTAGGGGGGATCAGCTGTGGCACGCAATTTAGCTTCACTAGAAAGCATTTCCTGGTTTCTAGCAAAGCTAAACTGCGCTGCACAGCTGATCCCCCCCTGCTGTTCTACTTACCTTCCCAATCCTTCTTTTGGCACATGCTGCATGCACACACATGTGCAGTACTTGTAAAAAAGGAGGCTTGGGAAGGTAAGTAGAACAGCGAGGGGAGATCAACTGTGGCACGCGATTTAGCTTTGCTAGAAAGCAGGATTTCCTGCTTTCTAACAAAGCTAAATTGTGCGTCACAGCTGATCGTCGGAAATACCGGTTCGGAGGAACTGGTAGCTTTTTTTAAGCTTCTTTTTTTTACTACCAGTTCGCCCGAACCAGAGCAAACCGGTAGCATTTCACCCCTGATACCATGGATATTTTAATCTTTTCTTATATCATGGGAGCTGCCAAAAGTCATTAGATTGTGTCCGGGTATAAATGTAATAGATAAATAAATGCTTACTAATCACCGTTAGTATTTATTAGGCTGATGGGTGAATGTATTTTAATAAAAACAAGGAATAAGGATAATTCCCAATATTTTAGCAGCACTTTTGCTTTTATATTCTTCAAAAAGAAAAGTTTGTGATCCATATTACAGGTGCTACTGCTTATTCAACTGGATCAGTTTGTAGAATGGTACACAGTACAACATACTGTGTCAAGGCTTGTACAGATTACTGAATATTCTCACAAAGTCTATTGTCTCTTTGTCACAGAACCTGAGTTATGTTTTATATTCCATGGTAGAAACTAAATTGTAATATTGAAATGCAGTAGACAAAATGTTGGAGGACAGTATTATAAAAAAAGTACATGACATCGACACATTGGATATTCATCATGTTGATTATGTAAAGAAAAAAAAACAGAATAAATGACAATAAACAAGGCTGTAGTATGGTGCTGCTATCTATACTAACAAAATTTAATACTTTTGATGTTAGGTAAGAGGACAGGGTTTTTGTTTTTTGTTTTTTTGCCAAATTGGATGCCATTAGAATTGCCACCAGAAACTAGCTGTTTGACAACCTTTAAAACACACTGGAAGTTAGAAGTTCAGTAAAGTTCTGTTTGGACTCTCAACTCCCCCTGAGAATAAGGATTAAGATTAGGTGATGTAAGAAAACTGCTGGAACCTGGGAAAGGTTATAATTCCAAACATGACAAGTGAAGACGTCAGGGCAGTGATTTAAGAGCTGACCAGCTGCAATGATGCACTGATGTAATGATGGGAATGAGTCAGCAAGGTTTTTAGCTGTTATCCCATTAAGATATTATATTATTATACCCCTTATTATACCCCTGTATAAGAAGAAGAGTCCCTGTTAGGGCATCTCTCTCTGCTAAAGCAATTTACACAGACCTCATTTAATTAATTTACTAATAACGAGGGCTGAGGTTTTGGTTATTCAGTTTCTAAGATTCTGTATCCTAGCCCCCCTCCCCCTTTTTTTCTTGGCATTAAATTTAATTGATGAAATTTGGTGTGATTCTGGCTTCTTTGATCATGTGTTAATTTTTAGGGGCTTGGCAGAAGCTGTTCCTGGTGCTGTGTGTGTGTGCGTGCGTATGTGTGTGTAGAGATTATTCTGCAAGCTCCAATTCCTGAAAATCCGGATAAATTGCATTATTCTCTAAATATCTATGGCTATATTAAGAAGTACATTCCTAATTATATGAATTTTTTTAAGAAAAAAAAATCTGCCTGCCAACTAGAAAAGAAGTTGCTTAATATTGCTTTGCAGCAACTGATTCCTTATTTCAATTACTGAAAAAAACATTAAGGAGTCCTTGTCTAGTTTATTATAATCTAAACACACTAATTTATGCAAGATCTGATGCCAGTCCTATAGGACATGGTACCACCTTACCTTAGATTCAGAGAAGTTTATTGTGTGTGCCATCCTTCTCTTTCTTCTCTGGAGTGGAGATATTTGCAAATACAGTCTGAAGCTTTGAGGTATTTATGAGCTGTAGCATAGTTTAATATTTATCTGTGTGGAGGTCAATTTGTACTGTTTAACAAATCATAAACAACTTGTATATCTGCTTCAACCACACGAAACCTGCATTTTTCAATTTTGCATCCAGCATCTTAGTTGGAGATTACAAACATATAATATTGAGCCGTGGTGGTTCAGTGATTAGAATGCAGTACTGCAGGCTAACTCTGCTGACAACCTGTAGTTTGATCCTGATCGGCTCAAGGTTGACTCAGCCTTCCATTCTTCTGAGGTAGGTATAATGAGGACCAAGATTGTTGGGGACAATATGCTGATTCTGTAAATTGCTTAGAGAGTGCCATTAAGCACTACAAAGTGGTATATAAATCTAAGTGCTATTATTATATTGTTCAACACATTTCTGGAAAATGAATGAAACTGATGCCCCTGGATGTGAAGGGAGATTATTCAGCTTTCGAGAATAACATCAGAAATGCCAGATAAAATATGCTGATACCACTACACATTGAGTTAACTGACACAGTTTTAAACTTTTAGACTTGATGTTGCTAATAATTATGCTGGTGATAAACACCAGCAACATAGAAAGTTTACTATACTATTCTTCGGAGCATTTCTGAGTCTTCCTTTGAAGTACTTAAGTTTAAAGACAGTAGTACATTAATTAAAAATATTACTTCACTGAGAACATTTCCAGTTCAACTGGAATTCAGGTAACCTTTTCTCCTCGTAATATGGCAACTGCTTCATCTCAAGATGCTGAGACTACCACAGTTCAAAGATGAAACAGTTGTATATGTGTGCTTTTAAATGTTTTTAATCTTTGAATTATTCTTGTTGTTAATACTGGGAGAGTTCATTTATCATTGTTAAATAAATAAATGGAGAAATGTAGCATCATACTACAAGTTCAAGAGGCAATACAGTGTTCAAGAAAAGGAAGGACTTGGAAGAAGACTAGAGAAGGACACAAATGGAGACCAGTGAGAGTGTTATATCTAACATTGTTATACTACAAAGTGTTACAACCTATAACACAGCATGGAGGTTAGTCTCCCCAAATTGGTCATTTCTTCCTTTTTATATTCTTTTTGCAATCGAAATATTTTACTCCTGCTTGCTGTTTTTTCTTCAACCAAAAACATTTATTACCAGATCCCTCTATAATTTTCTAGATTAAAAATAATAGCTTGAGGGAGATGTTTTACAAATAAGATACATAGAATACAGTGGTGAAATTCAGCCAGCTCTATGCAGATCACACAATCCGGTAGCACCGGCAATGGGAGGCTCTGCCCACCTGCCCAGATGTCATCACATCCTGTTTTTGACCTTCTGCTCATGTGCAGAAGGTGTGGAGGAGGCATGCGCGCTCACATTTGCGAACCGGTAGCGAAGGTAAGTGAATACCACCCCTGATAGAATAGATTAGATACTGAAAGTCACCAATTTCCCAACTCTTCACTTGTGGTTGTATTTAGAATTAGAGGAGCAAATGACAAAAATAATAAATAATAATTTAGTTGATTCCAGAGTTTATTAAGTGACTTAAAGTCTTTATTTTGGTTAAAAAGAAAACTTGGAAACAGAAAACAAAGCCCCTTATCCTTAGAGGGGTTTTTTTTTCCTCTATTCAGTCATGTCCAATTCTCAGAGACTGCGTGAACAAATCCCAGCAATTTTCTTGGCAAGGTTTTTCAAAAGAGGTTTGTTATTCTTTCTAGGGCTCAGAGAGAAAGGCTGGCCCAAGCTGTCTTTATGCCTGAGGTGGTAGAACACCCAAGTTTCTAGCCTGATGCCTTAAATACCACAATCAAACTGGCTTTCAGTATATATTAAGGGCAATGTAATTCCGTAATTACTTAACAGTTATGATTTGCCTTAGAAAACAAACAGGAAGGACATACTAGGAACAGGAAAGAAAATGATATTTTACCTGTAAATATCAATGCTATGATTAATACTTGAAAAGCTTTTTTTAGCAATTGCTGTTCTAGTATATACTGTATTTCCGGTGAAAGCAGAAATGGAAACATGGGGCACTGCTAAGAAAGATAAGCATGAATGGTCCTCAATCAAAATTTCCCTTTTTACTACAGCCTTTAATTTAACATACATAAAATATTTATTTGGAAAAGGGCATGGAATCTTTAATAAATGTGTTGTTAGATACTGAATGCAGCAAAAGAACTGAAGCATGCATAAAATTGGAAGGATAATAATAGTTGTTGGAATACCATCCAGTCCCAAATCAGCAGCAAGCTCAAGAAGGGTACAGTGTTACTCTAAGTGAATTCTATGCACATTTACCTTGAAGAATTAAATGCTATTCAATCCAGTAAGTTTACTTCTTAGTACATATACACAAGATAATGCATTTAAGCGCCATTATTATGCTTCAGTAGCCAGAGTGTTTATACATGTGTGCTAAAAATAAACGTCACTGAATTCAGTAGACCATCCCCAGGTAAGCATGCATAAAATTGCAGATCAAAAATATTAATTGATTAGGCTCTTTTCTGTTGATCTCACTTGAGGTTATTTCCAAACAAATACTATTAATGTATAAACATGCCACACAGCTTTAATTTTGCATATGTTTTAATGAAGTTACATTCTTTCCTAGACTTAGAGGAACATTCATAATATCTGAATGAATGCATTACCATCATACATCTCTTAGACAAAAAAAAAAATCAGATTTGAAGTGATTTTTCTTCTAACCCTGCATCTCTTAAATGGACATATTTGAAAATAATTTTCTGTTATATTTATGGTATAGTCTGCATTTTTGATTAATTACTTAAATAAAGAGAATGTCTAGTAGTCCAATTATCAAATGACCAAATTCTGGAAAGTGAAATAAATATTTTAGATTGGACTGAATTAGTATTTTGAGAAGTGAAAAATGGACTTCTCTTTGTCCCATTGAACAGTAATAACTGGAATCAGAAACCTGCCAAAGAAAAATACAGGAGATTTTACATTCTAAATTCTTCTGTTCAAATCAGTAACATATATATAGTAATAAGAGCAGTGTTCATCCATGGTCACATTGTAACTAAAATGATATCATGCTAGGAAATCAACAGCACCTTAATTACATTGAAGAATTAATTTTTAAAAAAGTTAAAACCAAGGAATAAATGTTAAGAATTTCTCATGGATTAAAAGTAGATCGATCCATAGATTTTGTATCATCAAGTTTTCTAGCGATTATATAGGTAATTTTTCTCCAGGATAGTCTATCCCTAACCTTGTTCCTTCAAGTCTCTCAATGATGTACTCATCACCACTGTGACTGAGTCCATCCAGATTTTAATCTATCCCTTATGCTTCTATTAATGGTAAGGATGGGAAAGTAAATTGTCTGATCTTCTACAGCCTGTTTTCATAGCTCTTTGTATTAATGACTGTTGACTTACAGTTCCATTTGAGTGTATACAATCACATCCTTGCTTCATATTGAGGCAGCACCTCCTGCTTTGCACAATGTGTATTCATGGCACTTTTAAGCTTTCTCCCAAGGAATGTCCCCATACCATTTTTTTCTTTCTTTTCTAGAATTAGCGTAATAAGCTGCGCTTAAAACACTACCAAATAGAAACTTGGCTGACATTTTCTCCACTCCTCTTCACCTTAATTTGGCATAAGTGCCTAAGTAAAAGTGCACAGAATGCTGGGAGTGTGTCATGTAGCTTTAGTTTTATTTGCTATTACTGTTGCTTTCAAGTGGAAAATTGATCTAATAACAGCTTTCTCTTGGCACATAGCAGTCTGTACGTTTATACGACGTTCTGTGAAGATGATCACCCTTTAGCAGCAGGGAAAAAAAGTGACAGATGCTGCCTGCAAATAATGAACCAATCCAATTTCTTTTGGAAAGAAACTTTAAAGCAGTCCCTTGAGCCTGGCACATCAGCTGCCTGGGACTCCTTGGGTAGGTGTTTGCTGCAGTGGATGTTTTCCTCACTAGATGAGAATATTCAACAGAGTTTCCATGATGAAACAGGAGAGGTCAATTTAAAAAAAAAAAACAATAACAAAGATATTTTTAAAGGGATGAGATGCCCATTGGAGAAGAAAACCCATTTATATCGCATTAGAAACAATACAATTATCTTTCTGTATGCCCATTTTAGCTGAAGTGTTGTTATGGCTGCCTTCTAAACATAAGTACTAAGTGAGCTTTTTTTGAATGTAGTGATATATTAAAGAAGCATCCTTAAGATTGCACTGCAATTTATAGGATGTTGTGTTGTAAGTGCCAAACAGGCAGTCTAAAAAGCTGTCTTGTATTAATCATGTTGCAAACTTCCACTGTCCTAAAACCATAGATATGCCTCCTCCCTTTTCCTACATGTGTTTTTGGGTCCTTTTGGGGTCTTTGTCTCAATTTTCAGAGCAATTGTGTTTTCCGTTATTCTAACAGGATTTCATGTCACATAATACTAAAATAACATGAAAGCAATATATTTTAATTGAACCCAAGTCTCAGGACCCAAGTACAGCATGCTTTCTCACATTACCAGATAGTCTTTTATTGTTTTATTACACCTTTTGTTTATTATGTGGGACTAACTTTTTGGTAGACAAAGCTCTAGTGTTCTGCTTGCTCTTAACCTTTCTTGAGGGACATGACCTCATGATTTCTTTTCTGGTACTCTAGAGTTGTTTTTAGATGTTCTGGTTTGGAAGTGGTGTTTTCCTTCTGCCAACAAAGGCTTCCCATGGAGATCATCTAGAGCATGTTGCCAAAAATCTGTACATGACAGGAGTGGAGGCAACATTTGCACATCCATAGTTTCAGGAGCCGATTTGATTGCTGGGTATTGTCCCACTACTGCCATTTCATCTTGGGTCCAATGGGACACCTGGCCTGGCCTGAGAAATGGGACACCTGGCCTGGCCTGGCCAGACTATTTTGTGGGGTGGAGGAATGGGGCTTAATGTGGGAATATCAGCTTCATACAAGACCATTAAATGCAAGTCTTCTGGGAGGTCAATGTACCAAAATTAATCTCTCCCACTAAATGATTTAAGTCTTAAAAGAAGGACAAAGAAAAATAAAATTAAAAAACATTTTTGGGAGGGAATCCCTTTTATGGGCAATGTACTGATTTGGCACTGCACTTGCCAGGTTGAAAATATATACAATAGACCTGAAATGGGATCCTATTTCACATTCTAGTCTGAAAAGACAATGGTATCACAAGAAATAATTTCCTGAAGGATGGAGGCTCAGATAATAAGTATTGAGCATCAAAGTTCCTGGTAAAATGAACCAATGTTCTCATTATCTTTTTCAATATCCTTCATGACTCTTCAGGGTTACAACTGTCCATTACTATTATCATTATTGTCTCATCATTATCTGAAATGAAATTCAAAAATGGTAAATTCTATTTTTTGAGGGTGTAATCCAGCTATGATTTATTTATTCTCCATTGAAGTACCTCAAGTAGTTTCAGCTGACATTTTTAATACCAGTGGTCTTGCTCTAGCACTGGAGTTAAATATATTCTGTTTCTGTTAACTCTTAATGTGAACCAAAACACGTTTCTCTCAACTTACAACTATAGCCTAGCTTTCTCCATGTTCATGCCTGCTAGGCATATTGGACTACATCTGTCATACCCCTAGCCATATTGCTAGTAAATGTAACATCAAGTGAGGTCCAACATTTCTAGAAAGAAAACCTGCTGTAGATTTTTATGCAGTCCAGTTAAATTCTCCAATGCCCAGTGCTTTTAGTCATTTATTTCTCTTTTGTAATTCTCCCTCCCCTTCTTTCTCTCTTTTAGCAGGGTAGAGACAGAAGCAATTATATTGACTACAGGAGGGAAGAAATCACAGCCAAGTGAAACCAATGAAGAGCCAGTTGCTAAATTGTTACATATTTCCCTTAAAATAGTGTTTGCCAAAGCCAAACAAAAAATCCAAATAAAGAATCCTAATTTTCCTTCATTTCTTAAATAGAAACAACTGTTTTGCCCCTCCCCCGCCCCACAAGTGTATTTCTGAAGAAATGGGGGGAAGTGATCCTATTGACCTGGCAGCATTGCCCTATGGAAATGTTTATCTCTCAATTTTCATTCTCTTCAAGGAGATCAAGGAATGGGTAGTCCCATAATGTCTAAAGCCTATTCTTTAGCTCTACCTCAGATGAGGACAGCATGAAACACTTGCAGTAATCTTGCAATTATTACACTACAATATATGAACTTTTCTTGAAGGAGATTCTGTGCCAGACACCAGTTATGGGCAGAAAAAGATCAGGAGGCTGCAGTGCACTGGCCTGAGGGAGAGAGATAGGCAGTGCTCTCTTGAATGGTTACATTTATGGCCCAGAGATTAGAAGACAGCTTTGGCTGATGGAAAATGGTCCCCATCTACTCTGCCCCACCTCAGGATTTGGGGGAGGAGTCAGTCTGACCTAGAATTGCCTGGAAAAATGTTTTTTGTGAGGGGGATGGCGAGGAAGAGGAGACAGAAAGCTCTCTGAAAGAAGTAGGACAATCTGTTGTTGAGACCCAATAGGCTGTTTGTCAAGTAAAGGTCTAAATACTTGCCCTTTGCTGAGAATTATAATTGATATTCAAACAAAACATTTACCATGGATTTGGCCATTCAAAACTTGCTCTAGTAAGGGCTGTTCTTTGATACTTAGCCAAACCTATTGTGAGATATTTTTCTATCTGCAATGTCATTTCATTCCTTTGTAGACTTCATGGATTTTTTGACTTGGTGTCTGGCCAAGATTAGATAATGTATTGATAGTCCCTGCTGTGAGAAAACTAGTTATCTACCTGGTGGGCAGAACCACCACTGTCTACTCTTCTAAATATATTTTGGGTTGTGTACTCTTTGTGTTTATATTTTTTTCTTTTAAAATATAACACTCAAATATATATTATAAACATTTAATGTCAACATTTCTACAAAGGCAATCTGTTAGGAAAAAAGGTTTGTTAACACAGCTCAGAAAATTAGCTCAGATTTTAATAAAACTATCCCTAATTAAAACATGTATTCAGAATTATTTTTTGTTGTGTTCATTTTTTCAGTCAATACTATTTGAAAGATTAGAAATTAACTAGTTTTCCTTGTTTTCGGGAATTTTTATAAGATACAGATTGAGTGATTTTCCTGAATTTTTCAACATTTTTACCAGAGTTTTTGTCAAACTCTCGAGTAATCCTAGAGCAGTGCACAGAAGCAAAAATAGTATTTAGTATTTAATAAGTAATAGTGTTTGGTTTCAGTTATAACAGACTAAACATAAAAAAGCAATAAAAACAAAAGCAATAGAAGTGCAGCACTTAGCAGTATCACAATTAAGATTTTCTTTAAGAGACAGTTAATCAACACTGCCAGCTAAGAATTACCTGTCAATTTACTTACAACCCTTCCAATGCAACTCAGAGAGCTCTCAATTAAGATAAACCAGTTTTGAGGAAATATTGCATACTCCTTATTTTCTCTATTTAGTTTTCAGGATCAGTTCTTTGTGAATTAGGGAATTATGAGGGTGAAATTTAACAAATAAATAAATAAATAAGGCTATGTGCTGTAAAGATTTGTGAGTGGCTTTGTCAAGTGCTTCTTCATCATTGTCTCGGGGATTTCTAAGATTTGCGCATCAGCCTGTTGCATCTCATGTAGGAAAGTTATGCAATTATGATTCCCTTGAGATTAAATACAATTTTTTTCAAATGTTGTTAATAGTGATGATTGATCAGATTTTGTAAGTTTAGGAAGGAATGGAAACAGGTTCTCCTTTAATAATAAAAACATCAATACCTACACATCTAACTGCAATAAAGATCACGAAGTAGAGTCACATAATATGCAGAAATCTACATGAGTGTAAATCTGCATTAGCAAATGTTTTATATTGATTTGATTTAATGTTTTATATTAATTAATTCCCATCATCACCCAGTTTCATCATTTTGTAACAACCAAAAGATTTTAAATGAATATTTTGTCACAAATTCCAAGCAAAATGACAAGAATCTAAAATATAATCCAACCTAGGAAATGCTCTTACAATAAAATACATAATGGTACTTCAAAAATATGCTTTTCCCAGATAATTCATGCAAATGTTTTAAGTAGCTAATTTGTGTTCAATTTTTCCAGGCTGTTGATAATATGGTAATGTAATTCTTTATATGGAGTTAAATTAAAGAGCTTTTTTTTTCTGTCCAGGGGCTGCATTGCATTTGATTTTGAGTGCCATGTTGGGGGCTGTACTTGAATATAGACGGTCTAAGACAGGGGTGTCAAACTCAATTTCATTGAGGGTCATATCAGGGCTTCAGGTATGGCCAACTGGATGGGCGTGGACAGCTTGACACCACTCCCCAAACTGCTGGCATCTTTTCTCTTCGCACTGGATAGACCAGACCAAAGCCATGCTGGCCCGACGTTTCTTCTTCACATTGGGTAGACTGGGCCGAAACCACGCTGGCCCAATGTTTTCTCTTCACATTGGGTAGACCGGGCCAAAGCCATGCAGGTCAGCCCCTTACATTTTCCAGGACAGCCCCACGGGCCGAATCCAACCAAATCATGGTCTGGATGCGGCCTGCGAGCCTTGTGTTTCACACCCCTGGTCTGGGATAAGGAAAGGGATCAGAAATTTGTTAAGGAAAAAATGTACACTTTTAAAAAAGATTATTGTGCAGTAAAGCATTCTGTGAAGAAGAGCCAACATATAGCATGCAAAACACAACAGCTGTTAATGATAAAATTGGAAATAGTTGCTGGTGAATCAGTAGATATGCCTTGCTAATTCGCCTTCTCACCTTTTGCTGAAAATAGTAGAGGACAGAGATAATAAGTATCATCTCAGCAGCTTTCACAAGAGGGAGACTTAGTCTGATAAAGCAGCAGTGTGTCATTGCAATGCACTCCAGGTTCCTTTTGTACACACATTGTAACATTCACATGTCCAAAGCCTGTAGCAAGCCGGGGCAACTTTGCTTTTGGCCGGAGTCTCAGGACAGACTCCATATATTTTGTAAATTGGATTGAGGTCAAAGATTTATAAGCTTACAAGGGAATTGGGGGAGGAAATCAAAAACGACATGTTGGGTTCTAAGTAGAATATAAGTACAAGAAATGATTGCATAAATCAATATTTATGGGGAAGGTGCAATCTGTATTCAAACTTCAGGGGACTCATATATGGGTCTGAGGCTGGGCTTTGTATGCTTGGATAAATTTTGATAAATGTTGATTAGACATGGCATGACATGACCTTCGACAGTGTTCCGTTCTTGAGAGTAATGCATGATGACCTCAAGTGCCTTTCACAGGCCAATTATGTAGATCAGTTCATCCCTGAATGTAGGCACAGGGCTGCCTACCAGTGTCAAATGCCATCACATAAGCTACACTTGGTGCTGTCAGAGATTATTTGGAGCAAATGGAGAATATTCCTACTGAGTCATAGAACATTGTTTCATTTTAGAGTCACTTGAACACAAATGCAAAATTGCGACAATACAACAATGATTCAAAACGTAGTGACAAATAAAATGTTCCAACAACAAAAAATGCTTGTCAAGAAGAAGGATCAGGGGTGGTGAAACCCAAGAGCTGGCTTTACTAATCATTGCAAATAATCTTTGCAGTAATTTTGGTATGCTTTGCCTGCTATTCCTGCAACAGTACCTATATCCTTTGACCCTATTGACTTGCCCAGTAGATGCAGTCTTTATCTTGCATACCATGTGAAAAGGACCCTGGGAAGATTAAATCAGAGTAAATTCATTACTCAGCGAAGTTAGTTGCTGGGTTGGCTTTCTCAGACCGTAGAGCCCTTCCTGTAAAAGCCAAATAGACATCTCAATCAGAAACAGGCAAAGTACCCTTGGTTTTTATGGAAGGATTAACGTGCCCTTAAAAATAAGTTTTCCAATATTGCTTCTTATTTCACTATTCTTTCACTTAGTAGTTGCCAGTGCAGAGGTGAAGAAAAGGGAACAATGTGTTTTCCGTGTGCCCTCTTTATGTGAATCTGCACTTGTTTTTTTTACGGCGGGGGGGGGAGGGAAAATGAATTAGTAGCTCAGGGACCTTGATATGTAATTGACTGACTCATACTTGACTGCTTTTGCTGCCCTTTCCTTATACACACACACAGTCATCCCAATCAACTCACCATACTCCCTGTGCTCACTATTGGCTTAGATTTCTCACAGGCAAGGTTAATTTAATGATCCACATCTTTCAAAGAAAAATTGTACATGTTTAGAATCAGCCCCAATTGCTTCAAGAGTTCACATTCATTTTCTTTCTCAGTAGCAATAACATTACGAATCACTTTGGACACAAAGATCCATGAGCAGCTTCTGTTTGTTAAATTAAACTACTCTATTATTGTGTGCCACAGGCTTTTGACACTTCGCTATTGCAGATCATTCAGATGGTTTGAGAGCCTTTCAATAGAAACAGACATTCTTGTATACTTGTGTCAGATCCTTGATAATGCCTTGCCACGTGCATTTATTTTTAAGATGTCTGTAATAAATTTGCTATCATAATTACTAAATTGCAATCAGTGTGAACAAATGGTTTACATTTTTAAACTGTAAAAAAAGAACAAAAATAATGAATGACTCCTCATGCAAAAAGTTAAAATAGAATTAAGAGAATGGTTTTCCCTAAATGCTAATAAAATCAGCTTTTGAAAATTGTTCATTCTGTATCCATTAACTACCTTCACCCAATGCTAGATCTTAGAACTACAAACACACACATACACATACACACACACATATCAAATAAGGCATTTAATTTAAGGCACTTAATCCAGTGGTGAAATCCAAATGTTTTTACTACCGGTTCTGTGGGCGTGGCTTGGTGGACATGGTGTGGCTTGATGGGCATGGCAGGGAAAGGATGCTGCAAAATCTCCATTCCCTCCCACTCCTGGGAAAGGATATTGCAAAATCTCCATTCCCACCCCACTCTGGGGCCAGCCAGAGGTGGTATTTGCCGGTTCTCTGAACTACTCAAAATTCCGCTATTGGTTCTCCGAACTGCTCAAAATTTCTGCCATCGGTTCTCCGGAACCTGTCAGAACCTGCTGGATTTCACTCCTGGCTTAATCTCTCCTCAAGAAACACCTGCCCCCTCCTGCCTGGTTTTAAAAACTGTATTCAAGTAAAGGAAAACACAGACTCCATGAATAAAAGGCATCTTCCCACCCCATATTGGATATTGGTAGGGATATCGTAACTACTAAAGGGGATACTGAGAAAAATCTACAATCACAAAAACAACACATGCATATAGATCAGCTTTTAAGATCTATCCAACATACATTTATTCATAGATTTTCACCCAAGAATTTTTGTATTTATGTTATGTGAGCACTATTCAGCCTAATGGATCATGGTGGCAGAAATGTCAATGTAAAAGAAAGCCAACATTTCCTCAGAGAAATCCAGGACAGTTTCAGCAGGTCTCCCATTTCACTGATTTGATAGTCTTGCCAATGTTCTATTGGCAAAATGTTAACCCTGGCTGAGAAGAATGAAGTCTTCCTCGTAACATTTCCTTCTATTTACAGGGTATGTTACACATGCATGTGGCTTTTATCTGCAATTGAATATCCTCATCTTTCAGAGAGGTAACTATAATGCTGGGAAATGAGAAAATGTTCCTCCAACCTTGTTCACTTGAAAGCGGTAACATCATCTAACAACAGTGAACAGTAATAGTACTAACTGAACATTCTGTTCCTTAATTAATTTGTCAGCTGTATTTTTGTGAATTATTTTACAAATAGAGCGAAAGCATTTCAAATTTCCATAAAGGACTGTGTGTGTTTATGTTAGTTAAGATCCCCTTGTTAAGTAAAATATTTTTATTTGGCCTAGCAAAGTCCTACATTACATGGTGCATTAATAACTGTTTAGCAATTGTTGCACAAAAGAATATTCAGTTGAAAAACTCCCCTCTACTCTCTCTCTCTGTCTCTTCTCATCAAGGATTTCACTTGCCAATTAACCCAAATGAAGACAGTAGTTCCAAGAAATACAAGAAGCTGTATTTGCCCATTACAGCCCCTATCTAGTTATACCCACAGAGCAATGGGAAGGTTGTTTTTTCTTTTTCTTTCTGAAGGGTGCAGACGAAGCCTACATTCCTCTAGCATCAATTAGCACTTCAGGGCCCTAGCCAGCTCATATCAAAGTCAAGCAGATTATTTTAATTAGTTTTGTTTCTATTTAAACCTCTGACTTTTCTTGCTTATTATGGCAACTGATTTCAAAGTTAAACTGTTAACTCAAATTGCAGCCCAATTAAAAGCTTCCAACATGAAATCTTATATTTTTAACATCTTGGCTTGAGATAATTAAAATACTCTGCAGAATAATAATCATAAGTCATTATCGTCAGAATTACCACATCTTTTATAGTACACATGTTAAGATGTGTTGCTTATAGTTTTTCTTTCTCAACCACAAGGCATGTGGTTCCAAATGGCATGGAAAATCTTTACTTTAGGAATTCTTTTTCCAAGAAACTGGAATAAGATTTATAATATATTTGGAATCATATCACAATTTATACCTCAGTACTATGCTTTTTTATAGTAGCATAAGAAAGTTGTTCCTTTTTCCAATTTCATATATTCACCATGGCTGGAGAAGCTGTTGTCCTCCAAATGTTGCTGAATCACACTTCTCAACCAACACAGTATTGGAGAGAAGTTGTAATTTAGTAACATCTGAAAGGCTGTGGAATTTTTCTGCATTAAAGAAGAGAGAACCAAATTTTAAAGAGAGAAAAACCCTGGTTTGTATAGAAAATAAATTCTAATCTATGGCAAAATAGCTTGCAGTCTACTAAAGTGTGCTGTTAAATTTAATTGACAATGCATGTTTTTATTCATATTTCTATTTTATATATTTAAAATGTTACAAATGCCATGTACACATCTCAGATGTGTAATATTTAATATATTTTTTAAATTTGATTTATATGCCGTCCTTCTTCGAAGACTCAGGCCGGCTTACAATGCGTTAAGCAATAGCCTTCATACTTTTGTATATTTATACAAAGTCATCTTATTGCCCCCATAATCTGGGTCCTCATTTTACCTACTTTAGAAAGGATGGAAGGCTGAGTCAACCTTGAGCCTGGTGAGATTCGAACTTACAGTAATTGCAGACAGCTGGTGTTAATCACAGTGCTTTTAGTCTGCTGAGCCACCAGTCAGCAATATATCTCTTCCAGAACTCACCTGGAATGATTTCTGAGAATCAGAGTATTCTGTGGATAAGTTAGGTAGCAAATTACTTATCACAAGTTTCCCAATGGGCCCTGCTAATTTTATTTTCTACTTGCTTAGGAGTATGGAATAGTTAATATTCATACTTAGGAAAAGCCAAAAGCAAATTTAGAGAGCACTAATTTGCTTCTTTACTGAAAAATTAAAAGCAAGAATCATGAGTACATCAAGAAAGTAAATATGCACATTTTGATACATATATTAATTTTATAATTAATTAATTTTAATATTAATGAGGACCCAGATTATGGGGGCAATAAGATGACTTTGTATAAATATACAAAAGTATGAAGGCTATTGCTTAATGCATTGTAAGCTGCCCTGAGTCTCCGGAGAAGGGCAGCATATAAATCAAATAAATAAAAAAAATTCAAAGTGAAAAGCTTTGTATCTATACTTACTGGTAAAATTTAACATTTAAATATGATCTAATTGATACCCAATATATATATAGTCTAGCTACAAATACTCAGAGCCCCATGGAGAAAGGGTGTTACAATCTCAATGTTAGACCTCTCCCTCTTCACATTTACAATCATGTGATAATAGAACTCTTGTATATAAAATATCCACCTTTATCCCTTTGCCAATGGCGATCGTATTTCTCAATAGTGAAAATTTAGTACAGAATGAAACAGAAAAAAAACCTACTGGTTCCAAAATATATTAACAACACCCATTGAATGGATAATGAAGATTATCCTGTTTTCTTTTAACAGAATAACAGAGTTGGAAAGTACGTTGGAGGTGTTCTAATCCAAACTCCTGCTCAAGCAGGAAACCCTATACCAGTGATGGCTAACCTTTTTGCCATCGCGTGCCAGGAGAGGGGGGGTGGGGGAGGGTCGCGTGCGCACGTGCCCATGCACATGCGTGCGCAAGCCCCTCCCCCCTCTCCCCACCGCTCCTGGCACATGATGGCCTGGTAGGCCCGTTTTTCTTTCTTACCTGGTTCCAGATCTTCTCTGTGTATCTAGGAAGGGCGAAAAAAGCCTTTCCCACTCCCTTGGAGGCCCTACGGAGGCTGAAAGGGCCAATTTCCCAACTCTCGGTGGGACAGGAAGTGACATTCTTTGCTGTCCCCAGCCTCCAGAACCTCTCTAGGAGTCTGTAGAAGCCTCTCTAGGAGTCTCTGGAGGCTGGGGACAGGAATAAACGTCACTTCCTGTCCCACCGGGAGTCGGGAAATGGGCCCTTTCAGCCTCCGTAGGGCCTCCAAGGGGGTGGGAAAAGCTGTTTTCGCCCTTCCCAGATAAATAGGGAGGATCTGGAGCCAGGTAAGAAAGAAAAGCGGGCCTTCCCCACCCACCCACCCCCGGCCCTCCAGAGGCAGGAAACAGCCTGTTTCCCTACTTCTGGTGGGCCCAGAAGGCCCAAAAATCAGCTGGCCGGCGCGCACATGTGCCCCAGAGCTGAGCTGGTGTGCCCACTAATATGGCTCCGCGTGCCACCTGTGGCACGCGTGCCATAGGTTCGCCATCACAGCCCTATACTATTTCAGACAAATGGTTGTCCAATCTCTGCTATATCTGCTATTCTGCATGCCAGTATATATTTATTACTAATACAACTACATCTGTAGTGTAAATTGGAGACTCTTGTTGTATACAAGTCAAACATCCTTTCATGTTATACATGCTAAACCTGGACATAGAATATTTGGCTTTGTGGCTCCAAAAACATCATCAGTAGAGATTAATTAATTAACTGACTACTGCAAAAGCATAGCACAAAATTTAAGAAGTTATCTGTTGCCTTGTCTGAATTAGTAATTCAGAATGGGAGCAATCACTCTAGGTACTTTGGTTTTTTTTGAGTTACATGCTCATATAAATGAACCCAACAGAGAAGTTGATAAAATGTAATGTAGAGTAGAATAGAATAGAATTCTTTATTGGCCAAGTGTGATTGGACTCACAAGAAATTTGTCTTTGGTGCATATGCTCTCAGTGTACATAAAAAGACAAGATACATTTGTCAAGAATCATAAGGTACAACACTTAATGATAGTCATAGGGTGCAAATAAGCAATCAAATCATACTAGGAAACAATATCAATATAAATCGTAAGGATACAAGCAACAAAGTTACAGTCATGCAGTCATAAGTGGGAGGAGATGAGTGATAGAAATGATGAGAAGACTAATAATAATAGCAATGCAGCCTTAGTGAATAGTTTGACAGAGTTGAGGGAATTATTTGTTTAGCAGAGCGATGGCATTCAGGAAAAAACTGTTCTTGTGTCTAGTTGTTTTGGTGTGCAGTGTTCTATAGCGTCATTTTGAGGGTAGGAGTTGAAACAATTTATGTCCAGGATGTGAGGGTTAGGATAGGCAAAAGTTAGGTAAGCAAAAGCAAAGAGAAAACTCTCATAGGACACTTATTAGCCTACTTCTCTAGTGTACCTTTCTCCTTGGCAACCAGTCCAGAAGATGGTCAAATGAACTAGTAATTGATTTAAAATATGTCATCTTGAGATTTTAAGAACTGACTGTTCTGAATATATTTCATTTATATTTGAAAACAAAGAAAATAAAGAGTAATGCCCTTACACATGCAACAAAGGAAATGAGTATATTTCTAAACATCTTTAAAAAGCACCATATCTGCAGAATGTTTGCATTTATTTGAATGGCTTATCTTTTATTAAAAAAAATGTGAGGATAATTTTACAATAGAGAGAAAGCTGAAATTTGCTGTATGTATTCATACATATGTAAATATGTCATATATATTCCAAGATATTCTGATTATTTTAGAAATGTATAATAGGTCATTTGAAGTTTCTCATACAATATGGTAGGGCAATATGTACAAAGAAAGGTTCCTTTTTGTTTAATATATCTATTTGTACATTTTTAACCAACACCTTGTTTTCAGTATTATATATACTTAGGTCTTCCTATTCGCTTTCTGAATAAACTTAATACATTTTATCTTCCATCTTTAAAAAAAAGCATGCCATCAAAGAATGACATGCAAGGTGGCTAGAAATTAAAAATATTTAAATAATTAGAAAATAATTTACTAAAAATATTGTTAAAATTGGTCAACAAAACAACCTAGTTGAAATTCAACTAAACAGACAGTTTTTGCAACTAACTACCATGTTTCCCCGAAAATACTGACACTGTCTTATATTTTTTTGAACCGTGAAATAAGCGCTTGGCCTTACTGCCATGCGCTCAAAAGCCCAATTGGGCTTATTATCAGGGGATGTCTTATTTTGGGGAAAACAGGGTAGCAGTATTTGCAAAAGATCTACCTGAATAAAAATATTTTGCTTGTTAGCAGACGAATAACGTAGGAGCAGTCAGCTTGACTATCCTTGGCTGGGAATTATACTGGCTTAAAATTGTCCAGTTATCAGAAAAAAGATCATATATTTCTCTGAAATACATGAAAATGCACGAGAAGGTAACAGAAATCGTATAGGTCCAGGGAGAGAATCAGATCAATCGGAGAGACATTTTCATTATGAATCCTCCCCTGTACCTGAAGAAATTTCATCAGTCTTTCCTTCCCTGACATCAGAATTACAAGGCCATGACCTTGAGCTATTGTAATGGCATATGGGGAAGACCTTGAGAGATAGGGAGAAGAGATGTTGCCTAGGGTTCTGTCAGATAAGAGATTGTTAGGTCAGATAAAAGACATACAAGATTGATGTTAGTCTTGTGAGGTAGACCAGATAGGAGACACAACCAGATAAGCTAATTCTACTTTATTATAAAGGGACATGAACAGAATCTTGCAACTCTGAAAGTACAAATATCCCGCCATCTCCTTTACGGCTTGAGAAACTAGGGAGGATCACTTCTGAACCTCTTGCTCTACCTACTATCCAGCTGCAGGCTATGGCCCCTATCTAACCATTCCCTAGGCAGCATCTCATCATCACATCATCCAAGATCTTTTCCATATATCATTACAACTGTGTATAAACTTAGACCAGTCTTAAATTTGATCTAAATAAATTATACAAAAGAACCTCCTTGCCTGGTGGATTCTGTGCAACTGGCAGAAACTCCAAGGATGTTTCTTCTTAAGGATTTCAACCTGTTACTAGGCAGCTTTGAGTCTGGGGCAGCTCAACGATCATGCCCATTGTGAATGTGGACCTTTTCCAAGTTATTGATGCTTGAATGCATACCAGTGGATGCACAATATCTGTCTTTTGCCTTACAACCATGTTACAATGATCAGGTATTAGGGGTCATTATCATTAGTCCTTTGCTATGTTTAGTCAAATTATTTTTAAATTCATTTGCTGATATCACCCCATCCTCCATGGAGCCAAGACCTATTATATCAGCCTGATCAGGTAATGTATGGGTTCTGTGAGGTTCCAGGCAGATGTTTGGGGTTTTTGCTGGACAGTTTGGCCAACATTTTGATACTGATAGCAGAGGCCTTGAACCATACTGTCTTTATGTATCCTCTCCCTATGTGCTGGCCCTGGGATGTCCCTTAGTTTTCTGAGGAACCGCAAGAGATAAAAGTACCAATATATTAGCATCATGACATTAGGACATAAGTTCCATCATTTTTGCCACCCTTGCAGGCCAACATGGAGATAAGTAAGAACTGTCTGAACCTTTAATAGCAGCAACTTCATAGTCACTTCTGGCATTTTCTGTTACTGCTGACTCAGATTTTGGTCATGAGTGCAACAGAGAGCATAACTATTTATTACAGGATTATTGTTGGCCCATGTCATCACTAATCAATAGGTGGTTTAATAACTTCATACCTTTGAATGCTGCTGGTCTAGCAATTGGTGCCGAAATCCTGTTACCTGTAAGTGGCTGGGATCTTTTCTATCAAGCAATGAGATGGCAGAATATCTGCTCTCAGCAGGGAGAGTAAAGCAGCATATGCTTTTATAGCATTGCCAAAGTAATTAGTTCAATATATAGAAAACATGAGTTATCCCTGCTGGGTGACTTAGTTACAATAAGAGCCCATGAGGGAGGTTGAAGTCAGATATTACTTAGCCAATTTAAAATTAAAACAATTGATCAATTGGCCCAGCTGGAATTAGAAGGAAACTAAATGCACCTGAAATTTAAAACAAAAATTAACAACTAAATTTGGCTCAGTGAAAACATTTAAAATCTCATGGTGTCTTGGTGCATGTAACACTTTATTCTGTCAATGGAGTATGGATTTAAAAAGAAAGAAACTCCTACAATTGTTGGAGATGGTGTTATTACTTTGATTTGAGTTTTTAAAAGATGGTGATGCAGCTACCCAAAATACATTATTTGAGGTAGGCAGGTAAGAAGAAAAAGCCTATTAAAGAAGAATGAATTTTACATTATTTTTATGTGCCCAGCTTGTAGATTATTTATATTTCTTTGTAATTTATTTACTTCCTAACATTTGATTCTATTATATCCTGTGAAAGCTTCTCTGCCCACTGGCCATGACAATGTATTTAAAAAAATACAAATTGTACAACAAAGGAACAGAAGAGGAAATTCCATTAATAAAATGTACAATTGTGTTAAAATTAGGGAAGGATGAATCATCTTACACAGCATTTAATGTTCCATGGTAGAGAACATTGGCCCCTCCAAAATAGCAATAAGAAGACATTGATCCCATCTTGCATTAAAGAGAATTCCACATAAGCAAATTACTAATACTAGGGCGCATCAATTTTTTAAATTTCCAAATATTAGGGGTGCTCGAAAGTTGTGATATGCCTGGGGGTTGTAAAGATATTTTGGTTACTTTAATATAATGTAGACGTGCTTTGTAAATAACCTCATAAATATCATAACTTTTTAACATTTTGTTTGTTTCATTTGATGTATGATGTTGTTTCTTCTAGCCAACTGCATATACTCAATATAGTATATTTGGCAATTTGGAAAAGATTCCTAATTTTGCAGTATATCCCAGATATAATGATCCTAAATATCCTGTCAATCCCAGATTTAATAGTGAATATCCTAAATTCATTTGAATTGATTTTATTCTTGGATAAAAACAACTGCTTCTAAAATTAACATTCAAAAAACCAATTTCTATCCAATTTGTCCAATTTCTATGTCTCTGTTTTGTTTTTAAAAGGCATTCAGACCTTTCCTTAATAAATACAATTGCATCTGACTTTTCCAAATAAAAGCAAAATTCTTCCAAGATTTTCTACCTAGGACCACAAAATCTACCATAACATAAATAGTCTGAAATGTGATATAAAAGGCAGATACAAAATGCTAGTTTGTGTATATGATTTTCCCACCAAAAAAGAAGAACCGGATGCAAAAAATAAAGCTAGTCCTAGCTCACTGTAAAGCTATTGTATATGTCTCTACTCATATACTATTGTATATGTCTCTACTCATGAGTCCGAAAAGAGAAGGGTGGTATATAAATCTAATAAAAGATAAAGATAAAGAAAGAAGATTCAATACATGCTAAGAAATGAATTTTATCAATGTTCTTCTGGCTATAAGATGCTTAATTTATCAAATAAATTAAGAGATTATTATTATCAAATTATTTCTTGCCCCACCTGGGTTCCTCTAACATTTTGATGATATTACAAAGATGAGATTACGCAACCATCTCCAATTTAAATATTAGATGAACCTTGTGAGGTATTGGAAACTCACACATTTTTTCTTTCTTTCTGGTAATATGTTAAAATGTGAACTTTCCACTTCAAGAATTTTGTGACTGTTGTAAGTTCTAAGATATACAGACTCAGACAAGGCGCAGGCCAACTCCCATTGGGGAAAAAAGTGTGTTTATTACAAGACTGGAAGATTACAAAATAAACTTTGCTCTTTATCAAGCAAGGATGTGAATCTTTCCTTGGTAATATTTGTATTTCTTCTAATTCTTTCTGAAATGATTGAATTTCTACAGATAGTCCTCGACTTATAACTGTTCATTTAGTGATTGTTCAAAGTTACAAGTGATTTGTGACCGTTTTTCGACCTTTGTAGCATCCCCATGATCATATGATCAAAGTTTAGATGCTTGGCAACTAACTCATACTATGACCACTGCTGTGTCCTAAGGTCAAGTGATCACCTTTTGCAACCTTTTGGCAAGCAAAACCAATGGGGAAGCCAGATTCACTTATCAACCAGGTTACTAATTTATCAACCGCAGTGATTCACTTAACAACTATGGCAAGAAATGTCGTAAAATGGGGCAAAATTCACTTAACAAATGTCTCTCTTAACAACAGAAATGTTGGGCTCAGTTGTGGTCGTACGTTGAGGACAACCTCTACTTATTTTTAGATTCCTATTCTTCTTTTTCTAGATGCTATATTTGTTCCTGTTTACTAAATTTCTAATCTATAGCTAGTCGTTATTTTCTTATTTTTAATCTTTGTTTATAAATATATAGCTTATCATCTCAACCTTGTCATCTGTCCCTCTTTCTTTTATAGCAAAGCAGTCTTTTATTGCCATAATGGATCAGTAGTTATTAATATATAGTTGGTCTTGATTACTCTGCCAGCTTTAACACAAGGAGAACCACACATTGATTTAATCACCCCCCATGTTTAAAGAGCCAACTTAACCTTTCTAAAAGAAAAAGGTGTGTGAGAGAAGGTTGTTCCACCAAAGCAAAGTCTTGTTTTTAGTTCAATAGTTCAGTGTAAAATGCTGAGACCTCCTTGTTTTGCCATGGATTTTTGGTTGAATGGGAGGAGGGTACTGGTGTTTTACCAGAAGATTGGTGAGGATGAACTGACAAGTGGTACGTGCCGCTCTCTCTTAGTGCATGGTACATAGAAATCTGTATGATTTATATTTGCATGTAATGGGTCAGTATTGTATTGCAAAATTAATCAAGCATTTATTTTAGCCATTAAAGGGTTGTACTTGAGTTATAGATTATTGTTAATTGGATTGAAGATGAGAACGATCATCCCATTTACATCATCCTTGGTGAGACACCTCTGTAAAAGGGATGATCTTTCTCATCTTCAAACCAATTAAACTTGAGAAATAGATACTCCTTAGCAGTGAGATGGTCTCATCTCCAACTGGAACAAAGATTGTTTAGCCTTTGTGGTCTCATTCTTGTCAGGAATCCTAAACTCTGAAACCCGATGGTCTCATTCTTGGCAGGAGGGCAAAACCTTCCAATCTAAGACAGATTTGTCTTCCTTGGTCTTTGGTAAAAACCAGTCAGATGGGACCATTGAGATGCAGGTGTTTTAATTATGGTTTGGAGCATTTATAAACTATAAAAACCTCCATGAGATGAAGCTTCAATGCAGACCTAACTGTTGTGGCCCGTCAGTGGCCTGTGCAGTTAGTAGCTGATTCCGACAGCGAGGAGGCTGGTGTGGTACTATGCCAGCAGCCTGTACAGCTGGTGCTCGAGACAATGAGGAGACTGGAGAAGATGTGGTGCCAGAGGCGGGGATTCAGTTAGGCCCTTCAGAACCTCCAGAAGCTCCCACAAGTGAAGAGGAAGAAAAAGAAGACCCTCTTCTCGATGCACGAGTGCACAGAGCTGTTAAAAGTCAGGAGTGGCTCCTCAGGAGATCTCCTCGAGAGTAAGGCTTGGGGCTAATTGGCCACTCCCCTAGGCTATTTAAGGAAGGACGACGACTGATGCAATTTGTAGGAACAACTTCGTTCATATTCCTTCGCGTCTTGATTCCAGAAACATTTGATTCTGCTCTTGTTTATCTCTTGTCAGTTTTCCTGCAAATTGCTTCTGGGCATTCTGCCAACCACAGTACGATTACGGTTATCTGAAATACTGTGCCTCAGAATTGAGTTATTATTCTTTGAATTCTTGTCGGCTGTTAATGAAGTTAAATTAACAGCCCTTGTTCAGAAAAGACTGATTTAAATTGTACTTGTGTTCGAATAACTACTAAGAAAGCTCATTAGTAGTCCTTAATTAGTAAACTAAGGTTTGTACGGACTTTGTGTGTGCTACGTTCTTTGTGGTCCGTAGCTGGGGCAGAACACTAACTGGGAGGATGCTGCATGATTACTGGCTTTGAAGAGTCTCTCTCCCTCCCCACCCCCCACTCATTCTCTCTCTCACACACACACACACACCCCATCACCACCACCATAATCTTTCCGGGGTTTTTTGACCGGCAAAAGGATATAGTGTGTTTCTTCTTCATCTTATACATTATATTTTTCTGTATTCCTGAATATTGTATGATTATTATCTCAGGTTACCTTATTATGTTATTTTCTTATTCTGCCTTGGAATAAAGCTTTAAGTACTCCTACTAGGGGCTCCTTGCTTCCAAATCCAAGGGAACCTGGGCTCAAATCTGCTGTGGTTGGGAATAGAGCATTACAGAGGACAAAATGTTCATTTGTATATAATTCTTGGATGCATACATACACATGCACATATATACACACAAATACATATGAATATATACACTACATATGTGCATATACATACAGTATATACATCCATACGTGTGTATGTCTCTGTGTGTGTAAAATTTCCTTGCATTCTATTTTTTTCTTACATCCTATAACTATATATTGTTTCCTGTCCATGGTCTTTATTTGATGACGGTTCTTCCCACACAAAGCTACTTTTTGAAGAATCAGCCACTTCCCTGTCTCAGTTTCCACAAGGGCAGCAACACTACTGATCATATTCCTGAGGCATGATAAAACACAAATTGTGGAGACAAGAGTTGTTAAAATGGGCTATGCATGCACGCAAATATTATTCTTTGGTTCAAGTGCATTCCTCTTCTTTTTGAGCCAGTTCAGTTACTTTAAGTTGTGTCTTTCTGGTTTGTCTGTTCGTCAGCTACGTTCATAGTTCTGCAGTCTTAATACAATGTAGTATTTTCTTCAAATTTTATCTGCACGTATGTCTTGTCCGCACTTAGCAAGGCGTGAGATTTGTAGTCCAATACAAATTGCAGGCACTAGACTGAAGAATGCTGCCAAATGGAATCAGCTTAAGCATTCATTTGTTATTTTTCAGTATGTTTACTGACTTTTCATCTGCCTACTTTTTCTCTGCATATTTATTATTTGTTTCAAATATTTATACATTACCTGTCATGCATAGCAAACTAGTGTTCCAAAGTAATAATGCATAAAATACAGTTATATCTAAACATGCAGCATAAGATAATAAAACATAAATAAATTATTTGTTAACTTCTAGATGGTTGACAATTTCCTTGTTTGGATCTCAAGATTACAAAACATCTTTGGTTTCCCTACTCTATTCTTTGTCTTCTGGTGTGTTCTTTCCCTAGAAATCAGTATCTCTCAGCCTGCATATACCTAGTAGAGTGCCTGAAAAAGGTCTCTTTCTTTCCAATCCTCTGAATTTGCATCTTTTCCTTCTTCCTGCCTTGTATATTCCTTCTTCCTTTTTTTCAAACCATAATTATGCACGCAATTTAACTGAACTATAATATACTGTCATTCTGGAGCACTTGTTCAACATTATAAACATACCAAGTCATTGGGGCATTATTTCCATTTTTTGTATAGGTAGTCCTCAATTTACAATTGGTTGCTTAGTGTCTATGCGGTGTTACAATGGAACTGCCTGGGGTTATTTATGACCTGGGTTCAAAGTTCCAATGGTTGTCCCCCTCCCCACAGTCACATGACTACATTTCAGGCACTCAATAACCAGGCTGCATTTACAACTGCTTGCAATGCCCTGCAATCATATGACCAAGTTTTAGGAAAGTTTTGCTGAAAACTGATATTTACTTCTGATTTTCAGCAAAACCAGCCCATAGCAAACTATTACTTTATTTAATCACTGTGGTGTTCACTTCACAACCACCACAATAAAGATCATAAAATTGGGTTTAGTCACATGCATGACTCTCTTTGCAAGAACAAGTTACGACAGTGATGGGGAGGTTCCATCTTGAAAATACATCAATGTTTTCACCATAGCTACTCTGAAATTTCCACCGACACTACTGCAAGACATCTTTGCCTTCAGTTCTTGGAGGAAAGGCTTTGAAGGAGGAATACATGGCCAACTGCAACTCAGAAGGTTTTGATGAGGAGCCCATTCTGTGTAAGCCAGACAAATGTCACCCTTAAGAGACCACGAATAATCTAACATTAGCTAACTCATCCAGCAACCATGAAGAGTAATTGTCAGTCATCCAAGGCACACTAGACTAGGAAACCAGAATCACACAACCTTATACTACTTACTCAGGTTACAAACTCAGATTTTTTTTAATCTGGCCATTGTCTTGATTGCGGCTCTTTCTCCTGCTCCTCTGGGTTATTCCTTCTGCCCATTACAGTGACTGTATCTACAGTCAAAACATTGGCAAGAAGGGCTGAAGCAACTGCCCAGCTCCCAGCTTCATCACATGTGATCCAGAGCAGAACAGTGCCTCCTTGGCCATATAGGTGTACCCACCTGACAGGAGCTGTAGTTAACAGCAACAGGTAGAAGGAGGAGCTTTACTGGGAACAACCACCCTGCTTGCTGGAAGTCTTGAGTGTTTGCCTCCTAAACCTGTTACCTTAGAAAATTGTACTGATCCCAGATTGGCTGACCAACCATATTTAACACTTAGGATCTCAAAACATCTTTTGGGGCTTAGTTGAAGCATATACTCTGCCTAAATAGTTAAATAGTTATTCTTCTCTGGGCCCGTGAACCTGTAGATTGGTGGTTTGTTATCAATGCCCCCAATTGTAAGAGGGAAATATTCGGATTTCAAGTCTTTCATGGTGCCGGTCGATGACTGCGGTTTCTGGCCCTTCCCAGCTTTCGTGAGAGGGCAGCTGGTGTTAACATCTGGCCTCGAAGCGGCCTAAGACTCCATCCACTGCTGTGAGAGAGCAGTGGAGTTTACTGACTTGGAATTGATTGAATATCCCTTTCCAGACTTTGGACTATCTTGATTACCCCCAGGCCGTTGATTTTCCCCCGATTGATTGATTAATTAATTGATTGATTAGATGTATTCGCCAACAGAACTTCTTATTCTGCGAGACTCCCCCCTCTCGCAGGTGTGGCCCTCCACTTTATCAAGGGCCTACCTTTATGACGGGCTTTGGCACCCCGAGAGGTGGCATGCTGCAAAAAGGGGATTAAGGGGTTTTTTAGGGAAACTTTTTGATAGATTTTTAAGGGATTTTAAGGGACGGGAGGGTTGTGTGGGTTTGGGGGTTAACCCACGGGGGGAGGGGTCCGGCCCAGCTGTTAGTGGGGCCACGGAGGGTGTAGATTCCGGGGGTAAGGGGGACATCAGAGTCCATTCTGTCGAGGGCTTTTCTATCAATGTGTTGAGTGGGAGGGGCAGATATGGTGGGAGCAGGGGGCCGCATCATGTAGTGGGGGCGCGCACTCGCTATCTTCGAGCGGTGGCACGCCCCGGTCCCCATAGCCCTTCTCGTATCCCAGGCTTTTCAGACTCTCAGGGCCCGAGCCTTCGGCTGCTGTCGTGCAATGCCAGGTCCGTGGTAAATAAAGCCCCCCTCATTTGCGATCTTATTCAGGAGGGGGGAGCGGACCTGGCAGGTATTACGGAGACCTGGTTGGGCCATGAGGGGGGGGTTCCCCTCGTGGATATGTGCCCACCAGGTTTCCGAGCATTCCATCAGCTGAGAGCTCAGGGCAGGGGCGGGGGGGTGGCGGTTATTATAAAGGAAAGTCTTGATCCGAGGGAGACCACTGTTCCACAGATAGCCGGATGTGAGTCCCTTTTTGTGAGGTGGGGTCGTGGAGTACAGATGGGCTTGTTGATCACGTACCTGGCTCCCTGCCGCGTGGCAATGGCCCTGCTCGAGCTGCTCAACGTCATAGCTGAGGTGGCGGTTGGTACCCCCAGACTTCTAGTCATGGGGGATTTCAACTTGCCATCTGTCGGCGAAACGTCTGAGGTGGCTCGAGAGTTCATGGCTTCCATGACGGCCATGGACCTTACTCAGTTAATTCATGACCCCACTCACACGGGTGGACACACTCTGGACTTAGTTTTTGTCTCTGGTCAGTGGTTGAGTGGCCTTGATACAGGGGATATAGTCATCGAACCCTTGTCATGGTCTGACCACTCGCTCCTTCGACTGGACTTTCTAACCGCTGCACCCCGCCGCAGGGAGGCGGGACCGACCAGGTGGTTCCGCCCCAGGCGCCTGATGGACCCTGATAGGTTCCAGATGGAGCTTGGGCCATTTCCTGAGACTCTGGCTCACGACTCGACTGAGGACCTGGTGGCCGCCTGGGATAGTGCGGCTGCCGGGGCCTTGGACCGTGTCGTGCCTTTGCGGCCTCTGACCCGGCACCGAACTCACCTAGCTCCTTGGTTTTCCGAGGAGCTCAGGGAGATGAAGCGCCGGAAAAGACGCCTGGAGAGTAGTTGGAGGACCAGTCGCTCCGAATCCGACCGAACACTGGTGAGGTCTCATATTAAGACCTACCTAGTGGCGATAAAAGCGGCGAAATCTAGTTATTTTGCCGCTCTTATCGCGTCATCAGATAATCGCCCGGCCGCCCTGTTTAGGGTGACCCGCTCCCTCCTCCATCTGGAAGCGCGGGATGACCCCTTGCAGGGCCGAGCCGAGGACTTTGTGCAGTATCTGTATGACAAAATCGCTCAGATTCGGGAAGGACTGGCCTCTGACTGGGTATGTCCGGACGGGATGACTGAGGCAGGTCTTGAGAGTGTTATCTGGGGGGAGTTCGATCCTGTGGCTCCCGAGGACATGGACAGGGTCCTGGGACGGCTGAACGCGACCACATGTTTATTGGACCCGTGTCCCTCCTGGTTGGTACTGGCTTCCCGGGAGGTGACACGAGGCTGGCTCCAGAAGATTGTTAACGCTTCTTTGAGTGAGGGGATCCTGCCGGCCGCTTTGAAAGAAGCGGTTGTGAGGCCCCTCCTCAAGAAGCCCTCTCTGGATCCGGCTGTTTTGGCTAACTATCGTCCAGTCTCCAACCTTCGCTTTGTTGCGAAGGTTGTTGAGAGTGTGGTGGCGCAACAGCTTCCCCGGTACCTGGATGAAGCTGTCTATCTAGACCCGCTCCAGTCCGGCTTCCGGCCTGGGTACAGCACGGAAACGGCATTGGTCGCGTTGGTGGATGATCTCTGGAGGGCTCGGGATAGGGGTTGCTCCTCTGTCCTGGTCCTGTTAGACCTCTCAGCGGCTTTTGATACCATCGACCATGGTATCATGTTGCACCGGTTGGCGGGGTTGGGGGTGGGGGGCACCGTTCTGCGGTGGTTCTCCTCCTACCTCTCTGACCGGTCGCAATCTGTGTTGACGGGGGGGCAGCGGTCGACCCCGAGGCACCTTGCTTGTGGGGTGCCACAAGGGTCGGTCCTCTCGCCCCTTCTGTTCAACATTTATGTAAAGCCGCTGGGTGAGATCATCCGTGGCTTTGGGGTGGAGTTCCATCAGTACGCTGATGACACCCAGCTGTACATCTCCACCCCAGGCCACCCCAACGATGCCCTTGAAGTGATGTCCCAGTGTCTGGAGGCCGTGCGGGCCTGGATGGGGAGAAACAGGCTCCGACTCAACCCCTCCAAGACCGAGTGGCTGTGGCTTCCAGCGTCCCGATATAGCCAGCTGACGCCATCGCTGGCTATTGGGGGCGAATCACTCGCCCCCACGGAGAGGGCTCGCAACTTGGGCGTCCTCCTGGACGCACGGCTGTCTTTAGAAGATCATTTGACGGCCGTGGCCAGGGGGGCTTTTTATCAGGTTCGCCTGATACGCCAGCTGCGCCCCTTTCTAGATCGGGACTCTCTACGCACAGTCACTCAAGCACTAGTCATTTCCCGCCTGGACTACTGCAACGCTCTCTACATGGGGCTCCCCCTGGGGTGCACCCGGAGGCTCCAGCTGGTCCAGAACGCGGCCGCGCGGGGGATTATGGGGGCGACGAGGCGCTCCCATGTGACACCTCTCCTGCGCGAGCTGCACTGGCTCCCAGTGGTCTTCCGGGTGCGCTTCAAGGTGTTGGTGACCACCTTTAAAGCGCTCCATGGCTTAGGGCCGGGGTATTTACGAGACCACCTTCTGCCACCAATAGCCTCCCACCGGCCAGTACGCTCGCACAGAGTGGGCCTCCTCAGGGTGCCGTCCGCCAGACAATGTCGGCTGGCGACCCCCAGGGGGAGAGCCTTCTCTGTGACGGCGCCCACCCTCTGGAACAACCTTCCCCCAGAGTTACGTATAATAACAGACCTCCGGATTTTTCGTCGGGCCCTGAAAACCTATTTATTTCAACAAGCTGGGCTGGCCTGAGTTAAATTTTAAATTGATTTTAAATTGGGTTATCTTAATTTCGGCCAAAATATTTAATTATTTTAATACTGTTCTTAAATTTTGTATGCTTTGTTTTTATCTTGGCTGTGCACCGCCCTGAGTCCTATTGGAGAAGGGCGGTATAGAAATTTAATTAATAAATAAATAAATAAATAAATAACTATTTCATTCATTCCAAACTTTTTTTTCCCAAGTAATTGATTTAAGACAATTGTACTTTTACTTCATTATTTTGAATTGGCTCTTCGGAATTTTAATTGGCTGCATCCAAATGGTTGTTGATTTCTTCTTTTGCCTTTCTACGTTTTTCTTTTTTCAGTTTCAAATCTTTGTTTTAATTATTTTTTTAATTGTTGTTCCATTCCATTAAATCCAATACATGTAAACAAACTATGTTTCTGTGTATGACTCACCCTTGATCTGTAAGTTGTTGTTCAGTGATATATAGTTCCAGAAATTTTATTTTTAGAAACCACAAGTCAATGGGTTTGACTCCCAATAGCATTTCATGTATTTTTTTTCATTGCTCTGGTTGCCTAGCAGAGAGAATCAAGCATTGAAGCTTGCTTGTCTCCTGATGCCTAAATTCCCTACATTCATTTGCAATCCTTATTAAACCAGGCAGTGGCCAATCTAGCATGGAAATTTGTTTAGGAGTCTTTGGTGCTCTCTGAGCTTCCTTATTTTTATGCAGATGTTTCATTACCCAAACTAGGTAACATCCTTAGTGTTAATGCTTGCCCTGTCAGTGTTCATGGGAGTGATCTTGGAGGTTCTACTGCCCCAAGGGCAGTTGGCTGGACCATTTACTGTTATCTTGTTTGGCAGTTCTTGATTGGGGTATTGTTTGATTCTTGATTATCCCATTAACACTAACAGAGCAAGCACTAGCACTGATGATGTTACTTAGTGTGGGTAATGAAACATCTGCATACATTCCACCAAGCTCAGAGTGTTAGATTGGCGCAGGGAACAAGAATACGCGAGCAGCGAGTGGTCCGTTCAGCACTTTTATTACGAGAATCAAAACAGCCGACTGTGCTGCCGGGCTCGCCTTATAAAGGGAGTCGGCAGGCAAGCCGGCCAATGACAGATCTTCAAATCTCCCGCAGGTGGACTAGCCAATCCGGCAGAGATGCCCATATAAGGACATAACACAGAGAACACAAAGGATCCTTGTTTTCAATCTTAAAGTACAAATATTCCCCTTTATTGGAAATTTGTTTTCTAAATTGTCCTATTTGGAAAGGACAATTGTCTTGGTTCAATACTTTTGGTTAAGGCTTGTCTTGCTTGGAAGACCCTATCAGTCTATATAGCCTAGGCTTTAGCTTCCTTGAGGGCCTCAGGCCTCACTCCCATGACAAGCTGGAATCTCATGATGAGGATTAACACTATTATCTCAGGATAACATTTAAGGTATATTTTAGGAGATGTAAATAAGTGAGGATGATGCAATATGGATCTCCATTTCCTACAGAAATTTCTAATTGGAAGAATTATCTCTTCATAAATTGGAAGACTGGTTTTGTCCAGAAAGTTTTTGAGTAGCCAATAATGCAAGCATTAGAGTTTTTCTCAAAGTAGGAACACTGCAAAGGAAAATCACTGATCTTTCACCCTGAAAAACTTCCAATATAGAGAGCTGACAATTAAAATTTTCATAATTCAGAAGGTTACTTTCCCTGCTTACTTGACACTACCTCTCAGTTTGATTGGCATTAATTGCCTATGTCAGTAGAAGTTCTAAGATGCCATCCAAAGATCTAATTGCTGCCCTTATTATGAAAACCTCCCTTCTCTCTCCAATCCTATCCTCCATTCATCCATAAAAGGTTCAAAGTCAGAAGCAAAACCAAGTGTGTGAAATAATTGACAGTACCAATGGATATACAATATATAGAAATCTAAAACTTGATATAATGTCAAAATCTAAAATATTATATAAAATGCCAATGGCACATATCTAATTTAAATCAAAGACAGTCCCCAATGTGTTTTGAGAAAGAACTCTTAAATGGAAAAAAAAGATAAACAAGAATTAAATGTCCAGAAAGACTGGACTCCAAACTTTAGCATGTTCAAGCACATAGAGTGCTTATTTTCCAGTGATTAGACTAAAGGGGCCCAATCTGAGCCTCTAGGTTCTAAATATGGCTCAGAAAAGTTTTGGATGTTATCCCAAGTGAATGATTGTCTCTTTTCAGTTGAGTTCAACAGCCAAGTCAATTTTCTGATCATCTAACAAAAAGTCTAACAAGAAGTTATATTGTTTTGACCATATTTGTTGTCAAGACATAGACTCTGCCCAAATTTCCATCATAAAATGCTAGATTTATGATTTCAACCTCAAAGATGCCACCAGGATCAGCATAAGATTAGCCACTGAACCCATTTTGTGGAATATAATTCTGTCACTTTTAGTGTTAAGCTTCTGTTTAAAAGTTAGTCATCAAAAGGAAGGACAGAATCTTTGAAGGTGTCCATCAACAGCATCTGCACCAGGAATATGTATTTCAGTTTCCATTACATTAATAAATGCTTCTCTATATATTCTCATTTGAATCATACATATATGTTGTACATATACATTGAATCTATAGATATACATTATCAAATAATATGATCTTTTAAGTTGTATTGGTGATTTTTTTTTCTTTTTGTTGACTCTTAGTTAACGTTCTGTCTAGATTTTTCTTATGGACTTTCCCTACATTCTGTCAAAAGAGCCACCATGACCTGCCACTAGTTCCTTCTAATTACTCTCAAATTATGATGTTGGACTTAATATTGGTAGAAGCAGGCAATTAGCTTTTCTTGATCATCTGATTCCCTGGGTAGACTGGTTCTGCTGCTCATCTTGAAGGTTTTGAGGTTTCCTCACATCTGTGATTTGCTCAAAATATTTATCACTATCATAATTTATTGCAGAATAATTCTGTCTTACTAGCCTGTTACTATCAGACTGTATCATTTATATCATAATCTTGCTGCTTTTTTAAAACAAACTTTCATTTGTTTAAACAATGAGGATAAAATTTCACATAAACTTGTAGTTGGATTAGTAAATTATTGGTGGTTTTTTAATATATATTTTAAGTCAAAGATTAAGCCAGGACCCCCAATTTCCTTGACTATTATTATGTACTTTGGAGATAATTCTTATGTATGGCAAATTGTCTAGGTAAAGACAGTTTTGATAGCTGGCTTTTCACACATTTTTGTGAATTGGTGGCTATAATTTTCATAACTAGATTGAGTACATCTACTTAAATGGATAATTCCATACTCACCCACAGGCATTTTAGCTCACATGTTGTATTGTCTGGTTTCTGAATTAGTAGGTAATTAGAAATTGCTGGCATCCCAATGAGCTGAACAGTCAATCACCAGAAAATTATGCCCAACTCATTAAAGTGGGTGTTTGCTGCTAACTCAGGCAGCCTATGCTTTCTGGATCGACTCTCATTTTCTGTGAGTTCACTCAGATGGTCTACAATTACCTAGTTTTTGCATTTGTAACTACTCATCATTGTGGAGATAAGCTTTGTACCATGCTATATTTTGCCATTCACAGACAACATTTGTTCGGGATAGGCTCCCAGCATTTATTAGTACATAATAATTATACTTCTATAACTGGTAGAAATCACTTTTCAGGCCAAACCACAAAACATTCATAAGAATAATGGCTAGCTTAATGCCGCATTGTTTGAATCATATGACAGGTGCAGATATTGATCGGATGACTTTTTCCAACAGTGCCAAACAGTTCCTTACACAAATTGTTTGTGCGAGAGACAATATGTAATTATTTTAAAATAAGTACCTTTATAAGAAGACAAATATTATCTCAATTATTTCTTTAACTGAGGAGAGGATGAACCTGGTTTCCATAGGTATTTGTTGAAGAGCAAGAGGGCAAATAATGAAGTGAGAATCATCAAACAAACAAAAAAACTTCATCAAAAAACCCTTTTTGATGAGAGGACCTTAAAGAGCATACACAGTATTTAGTACAACCCATCACAATGTATTTAGTTCATACCTGGTAACAGGTAACTGAGTGTTTATAGTAGAAAGCTGGAGATCTCAAATATATTTTCTTCTATGTCCTCTGGATCTTCATACTCTGGTCCTGCCTCCTGCTTCAGGGTACTAGCCTGTAAATTTCCTGTTGCCCACACTTGTTTTCCATAGGCCACCTCACCTGGCCTCAACCTCTAAACCACAGTATAAGAGAAATGGGGCTAGCAATTAAAAAGTCAAAAAATAAGAAATAATTTCTATTAATAGCACTTCCTGACATTACATTAGATGAGTTATATGATTAGAGCATTCAGCCTTTCTTTCAAAGATAGATTCATTTTATAAAAGAAAAACATGTTCAAACTTTATCAAGATAAGCTGGATCTCAAAAGTCCCTGTAAACATTCAATATTAGCATGCAAAGATTTAGTTAAATATCATAAAAGTGGTTCAGGATGAGGACAGTGTTTTCCTCCTTCTTTATATAGCCTGGAAACTGACTTGTGAAAAAGAATAGAATGGAAAGACCTGAAGATTTGAACTATCTTTTCTTTCAGGCCTGGTTCATGTGATCTCTACTTGAATGTGTTTACCAGAAGGCAGAATATCCACTGATGCCCTCAACAGAACTGCCATATTGATAGAAGGAAGGTCCAATTGTGGGATGGGAGGGTAAAGGTGGAAAAATATTATTTTCTCTGTGTTCTGGAAGAAGAAAAATAAAGTACTTTATTTCAGTAAATGACCAGCAACTTGTAAGGTAAGATTTAATAATGAGGCATCATACCACTATAAAATAGAATTATGAATATTAAATCTATATAAACAGTAAGTGTAATCTAAATAACTAAACCTAAAATGAATGTACTGGCCTGATATAGATATGAAAACTAATGTTTAAGCTAAGATGAAACAAAAATACTACTGTATTTCCCTGAAAATAAGACTGGGTTTTATATCAATTTTTGCTCCAAAAGATGCATTAGGGCTTATTTCAGATTAGGTCTTATTTTGGGGAAATACTGTACAAAATGCATCCATTTGGCTGACACTCTTAACTGGGGCTTATTTTTGGGGTAGGACTTATATTATAAGCATGCTGAAAAATCATGCCAGGGCTTATTTTCTAGTTGGGTCTTATTTTCAGGGAAATAGGTATCAACAGACTATAAATATTTTGGGACAGTTATTGATCAGGGTAGGATGATATGCTCTTGCAAATAATCATGCAATAATCCCTTTTGGTATCTACAGGCATAATAACAGTACTTAGCAAGATTTATCAATTGTATCAAATACAAGATGGGCTGGATAATTTTGCTATTAATGGTGTCAAATAGTATGCATATATATCCTCATAAAAAGACAGTACAGAAGAAAATGAGTGATGGTTTCAGCATGACAAGTTCCACATGGGTAAAGCCATTTCTTATAGACACTTGACTTATGACTCTTTATCAAGACATCTGTCAGAAATCATGATAAAAATCATAGTCTGCCTGCATTTGGTTATTTCAAATATACGTATCTCAAATATCTGGATAGACTAAGGTTAAAGGTTAATCACCAAATAGCACACTGGATTGAGTATCTTGGCATTCAATAACTTGGCTTTGACTGGATCATAACCTAAGGTTAATATAGCTTCCATAGAGCAGCAACAATAAATCAACTTATATAAGATGAAGCTTTTCCATTTGCTGATAAATTGATTAGAGGATAGATCAGACCACTACCATAGAAAATTGCTTTTAACCAATGATTCAGGGGGTTCAACCTCATCATATCAATTTTGAGTATAGCAGCTTCTACCTGGAAAATGACGTTGTGTGTACATTGTGGTATCTAGAAGATATTTGGCAAGAATGCAGACTTCATTAATCCATTAATGAAGTTTTTACAGAAGTTGTACTCGGGCTTTAGCAATAAATAATTGAATTGCAGCTGAAATACTCTCCAAGGATTGTAATCAAATGTAGGGAGATCAGCTTTGGAATAACCAAAGCTGATCTCCCTGCATTCCATAAGAGGAATTCTAAATGTGCATTCTAGCTTCTAGGGCTTCAAAGATATACAGGTAGTCCTCAACTTACGACCACAATTGAGCCTAAAGTTTATGTTAAGTGAAAGATTTGTTAAGTGAATTTGTTCCATTTTACGATTTTTCTTGCCACATTTGTTAAGTGAATCACTGCAGTTGTTAAATTAGTAACATGCTTGTTAAGTGAAGCTGGTTTCCCCATTGACTTTGCTTGTCAGAAGGTCGCAAAATGACTCCTGAACACTGCAACTGTCATAAATATGAGTCAAGCATCTGAATGTAAATCATTGAGATGCTGCAATGATCATAAGTGTGAAAAAATGGTCATAAGTCACTATTTTCAGTGTGTTGTAACTTGGAGTGGTCACTAAATGAACTGTTTAAGTGGAAGACTACCTGTACAGATATTTAAATGACTTAACCTGTTCCATTTGCAACTCATGCTCATTTAGTATCCATCTATGATCTTTAGAGCACTTGCAAAAACTATAACCTTGGCCTTCTCATAATTTATCTCCAATATTGTATTTCTTCTCACTGAGAAACTACAATACCCTTCTCAGGCCATCCTGTGTTAATGCCAATATCTTCTGCAGTACTGACATTTTCTTTTACATTTGCAAAAAGTCAGGACAACTTGAGAATAAGAGTTTGGTGTCCCATCCCAAGCAATTATACTGAGGAAATCCCAATGAGTAAAGGAGTTAGGCATCCGGTACGCTAACATTATCTCTATAAAAGAGGCTGAAATATACTAATTGTCAAGTTTGGTGGATGACGTGTCAATTTATCCAAGTCTGAAACAAAAGGATTTATATAATTATTGAAAAGCATAAGGGTTAGGGTACCGGATGCCTAAGTCCTTTACTCATTGGGATTTCCTCAGTATAATTGCTCGGGATGGGACACCAAACTCTTATTCTCAAGTTGTCCTGACTTTTTGCAAATGTAAAAGAAAATGTCAGTACTGCAGAAGATTTTTTTCAGTTGTTCCAATACTCTATTCCTGGAAATCATGCCAAAGGCAGAATTAAAACCCACAAAGGTAGCATATACAGTTGACCTTGAATTATTTGATATTTTCCAATAAAAATTATAGCATTAGCGCTAGTAGAGCCTGGTCTAAATGGGAGTATCCTTTCTCTAAAGCAAGCCTGCTCATGTGCCAAGACTGTATGTTCTGCCTCAGTCCAGTAGCTTTTCTTTTAAATGAGTGGCATACATTTTGCTGATTAATATTAAGTAAGCTAATAGGTCAATAGTTAGAAGCAATGTTCCTTGTGTCTGTTTTAAAAATAGATAATATAATCACTAGACTCCATTCCCATGGGAATGTTGCTGTATTATCCATATAAGCAAAAAGGGAAGCTACCATTAATATTATTATTATGGTTGGTTGGTTGCACAGTCATCCAGATATTTAGGCTGGATTTGGATCTCTAACTCCAATTCTTGCACTGCAGTCTCCTGCCACTGCCATATGAGTATTTGTGTACAATTCATGCAAATGGTAGTTACTGTATATTTTTTTTAACTTGTGCCATGCTTCATTAATCATGGAATTAATATGTATAAGTGGGATAGATCTACATTATTTAATGATAATGTATAATAAAATTTTAATTCAGTAGTCCTCTTTACCAACGGCCTTGGATAGCAATTGTTTGCAATTATGACAGGGATGAGAAAGTAATTTTGGGAACATTGCCCACATTTATGACAACAAAAGTCCTCAGTGTAAACTGATGAAAGTCTGGTCAGTTTCACGTAGCTGCTGGGAGACAGTTGAGGATCACAGAGCTGAGCTGTTCAGTTGCTGTTAGCACTTTTTAGGGAAGTCCTGCACTGTGGAGAAAAGCAGCTGAGAGATAGCTTGTTTAAGTAATCTCTCGGCTCTGTGCAGGGACCAAAAAAAAGAAAAAAAGAAGAAGAAATAAAAAATGGGTCAGCCAGAGGACACTATAAGAGACATCTCTCTCTCTCTCTCTCTCTCTCTCTCTCTCTCTCTCTCTCTCTCTCTCTCTCTCTCTCTTTCTCTCTCTCTCTCTCCCTCCCTCCCTCCCTCCCTCCCTCCCTCCCTCTCTCTCTCTCTCTCTCTCTCACACACACACACACACACACACACACACACATGTACGCACATGGTTCAATTAACAACCATGTCACTTAGTGACTATTTCTCCAGCACAAATTGCAGTCACTAAATGAGGACCACCAGCGGTGCTGACATTGCATAGAGTTCCAGCAAGAATCATGAAGTAACTGCCTCATAGGTAGCAATTAAGTGAGGGTCACTTCCAATGGCACCAATAAAAAGCATCCTTTGCAGTTTTGTGAGCAAGAGTAGACTTTTACAGGGAGTGCAGAGCCATTTTCCACACACTGGAATTAATATTAGATATCTGCTAGATAGGCTGCAATTTATCAGTTCAACGGATAGCGGCTGCTGCGGCTGCCTCTAAGGTCCTCAGCAATGGGAATTAATAGCTGGGGGAGTGAGAGAATTGCTGTCTCTGTTGGAGGTGAATCTATCACTAGGGAGACTGAGATCCTTGACTGCTGCTTTTTTCCCCCTCTGTGATTCGAACTTGTGCCTGGAAGAAAAGGAACCCCCTTACTCATTTGTTCATTTTTTTAACTCATTTGCCAGACAATAGCATTAGTGAATGATATCGCTGAGTTAAGCTACTTTTCAACACTCTGGGTTGTTTCTGGTCCTTGCTTTTTTTGGGTGAGCATATTAAACTGGTAAATTTTTCTAGGGCAGGGGTCCTCAAACTACGGCCCATGGGCCAGATACAGCCCGCCAAAGCCATTAATCTGGCCCGCATGGGACCACCAGGCTGCCCCGCCCACATCACCCCGCCTACCCCCACCCACCTTCTGGAGGCCAGGGAGGCCAAAAACAGGACCATTTTTGGGTGGCAGAATGCTACTGGAGGCCGGGGAGGCCAAAAATAGGACGCACAGAGGCCTCGTGAGGCCAAAAATGGGGACGTCTTTGGCCTCCCCAGCCGAGAGAGAGGGAGGGAGGGAGGGAGGGACACACACAGACACACACACAAATGGAAGTCCCTCATACACATCCCAAGACAGCCACATCCTTTCACTAACCTGCTTTCCACCCCTAGGAGCATAACAAATTAAAGTTTAATTTGTGTGTATTGTTTGGACTGATAAATTGGCCATGCCCACCCAGTCACATGAGCACCTAGCCACACCCACCCAGATGGTCCGGCCACCCAACAGTCTGAGGGACCGTGAATTGGCCCCGTTTAAAAGGTTTGAGGACCCCTGTTCTAGGGGCTTGCCTACAAGTTAACTAGTTATCATTTTGATTACATTGGGATTACATTGGGACAAGAAACTATAGGGGTTTATGACTGCCATGTCTTTGTATATCTCCCTACTTATTACCTGGGATTCTAGGTACTGTCCACAAAAGAGGACAAGTCACTGCCACCAGCTCTAGATGGCAAGATTCATTCTCATGAGAAACATTTCAGCATGTATTGAAGAGCAAGCAATATGAAAGAAGATTCCTCCTGAATATGAAACATAGTCATCTCATGCACAGTATAATGGAATGAAATTGTATTATTTCAGGGAATTGCAAAACTGCAAGTTGGATACTAAGACAATAGGCACAGAGCTTTGCATACGGCTGCCTTCTACATGCAGCAAAAATCCACACCTACTCTTAAAGGCCCTTCCTTCACTTTTCCCAGGAACTGCCCCACAATTCAACACTTGTTCATTGCAAGCAGTCAAAAACTCAGCTGTTTTGCAATGTGGTTCTTTACACATATACCACTTTTCTCCATTCCCATCAGGAGGAAACTGCTTAGTTGCCGGTACCCCCAATCTTTTACAACCAGAAATACTGGCTCTCTGGAGTCTGCCAACTGAGACAGTAAGAAGGATGTGGAAAAGCAGAGGACTCCAGTTGCTATCCATTGGGGGCGATATGTGTACAAAACAGGCTTCAGTGTGATAAAAATCACTGGGTGAAATCCAGTGAATCAATTGAGCTGAGGCCCTGATAATATTAGTTCATTAAAAAATAACAAATGGAGGGGACTTTTACCTGTCCATCCATCATCCATCTATCTATACGAATGTTGGAGTGTCCTTACTTTTCCCTACCCCCTTGGAGGGTCTAGACCAGGGGTGTCAAACCCGATTGCATCACAGGCCATATTGTGACATATTGGAATTGTTTTTGCCCTTGCAGAGCCAGGGTGGGCGTGGCCTGCATGGGCCATATCCAGCCCGCGGGCCGCATGTTTGACACCCCTGGTCTAGACAATTAACTATGGTCTCCTACCTTGATTGCAATCATAGCATGGGAAATTTGGTACAAAGGATGATTTTGGGAAACAAGCAGATGTACAATGGGGTAAAATATTCTGTTCAAATGAGTACCATAATCCAGCCACATAGAGAACATAGGAACACCATTCCTATGTTAAGGATTAAATAGTTGATGAAGGAATCTATTTTATACCACTGAGACACTTCAAGAGATGATAGTACTTATTATATTTTAATAAATAAAATAGAAATATATTTTAAAGCATAGGCCACAGTTCAATTTTGGTTTACCCTCAAAAGCATTACATGCAAGTGATGGATGGGACCAACACAAATATGTGGAATGGTAACATCCATGAGTGGTTCCATTCTTTCTGATTCATTCATACACATACACACACACACACACACACACTTCTATATTCATTTATACACAATCTCCATTCTCATACTTTCATACAACACTCATATGGAGAGATTCCTCATTTGCAATAGTTTGGTTAGAAAAAAAACCTTTCATTTAATGAATGACTGTTTTTTTCCAGAATGTGGAGATAGGTTAATGGTAAAGAATAGCATAATCCTATTAGCTTTCTCTCTTTCAGCCCCTCTCCCCACCCATTAGCTTCCATGGTCAAACATTATTTGCATTTGTCTGTGAAAGCCATTTTTCAAACATAATGGCATGTAGGAAAGGTATCAAGGTAGTGAAATGTGATCCTAATCAATTAATAGGAGGGTGAGTTTCTCCTGCATGCAAGAAAGACTAGGGGGGAAGAAGAAACCAGGGTTACCAGGAGTGAGAAGCTCTCTACTAGGAAAACAGATGGAAAACTATAAGCAAGGTATTTAATTAGTTTTGGTAAGTAAACTAATAAAGTCTTAAGACAGTTTATAAAAAACAATCTAGATGTGTTGGAGGAAGCTAAAGGCTGGCATTGTGAATGAAAGGTAGGCCTTGTATAAATGAGATGCAAAAATCTAGACAACTATTAGATGGAAACAAAAAAAAAACAGGAAAACTGTTTCCTATAAAATTGGCATCATAAAAGCTGTGTCTGATGCTTCAATGAGAAACAGTTACTTTGATTCTAGGACAAATGATAAGAACATTTACATTATAGAACAATATTTGCATTTAGGAATTTATTCTGTCTGATAATTGTGCAATTTCTCTGTTGTAAATGTACATCTCCCCACAATTAGGAAACATAATTCTTGCTTCATTTGGTCAATTGTGCAAACCAAGGAAATTTTTAAAACAATTAAAGCATACACACACATAGGAAAACCACCCAGTGACTGTAATTGTGTTTGCTGTTTTCTTCTCTTTTCTTAAATAGCTCATTAAAATGATTGTTTAGGACTGATTGGACGCTGTACAAAACTGTCCTTTAAACTGAAGATAAACTGGCAGAAAAAAAGCGTATTGCTTCACAGATAAGTAACAAATAATCCATAGCTCTCTATGCCAAGCATATTGCTTTATAGAACATTTCCCCCCATCAACTCATAACATTTTCTAGAGCAACCCAAGCATAGCTGTGCCAAAATAATGGCAAGAAAGACATGTTTCATACCATTTCAATGATGGTTTGGAAAAGCTATGAAGAAATCACTAGTGGGAAATGGCCATAGTGAATGACTACACTCATCATTTAGTTATGCTGGGAGATGTAAAGACTTCCATTTCCACTTACATATACACATAAACACATCCTACACTTTATACTTTGTGATGAAATGATATTGTTTTATTTCTCTTCAAGTTAACAAAAGCATACACGAGAGAGGGAACAAATGACTAAATGAATGTCGGAGCATCAATCCCTGCAAAATGCGTACAAATGGACATTTGTTCATTGACTGTGATAGTATAATGTAAACATCAAGATAAAAATAATCACTAGATTCACATCACTGAGGCATCAAAATCCATTTTAAAAGAGCACTCAAATGCTTTCCTGAAACCTAGAGCAAGGAGTCCAGTTGTATTTCTGGTGGCAGCATGTTTCACAATGTTGAAATGTGCTTTCTTACTTATTCACTCCTTACTTCACATAGGAACAGAGCCTTAAACAAGTTCTCATTGAGTAACCTGACAGGAGGAACAGAATAATTCTGAATGAGATAGTCCCAGTATAACTCAGCATGGTACTATGTTTTCTAGGAATAACTAACACTTTAAATTGAGCTCAGAAGTCTACCACCAATCTGTTGACCATAGGAAATGTGTAACTCTCCAGCAGCAGACTCGCGATTAAAGAGAAAAGAAATATTTTATACTACTATTTGTGTATGTGCACTAATTCTTCATAATGAAAAGTTTATTGGGTTCTAATATGTATCCAGAATGCAATCCCCTTACCAAGGTAACTGGAGACATTGATTCTTTGTAATACAAGATGTTTGTGGTTCTGTGTCTGTGTGTGTGTCTGTGTGTGTCTGTGTACAGAAGAAGTCTCAGAGCATAAGCTTTCCAATATATTCCTTCCCCTTGTTATGAGGAACACTCACAATACTATAGGGGTTCTTGTTCTTAAGGTCAGGTTTTTGGCTTATGTTTCTTTAACCAGCAGTCAATTGCCATTTGCCAGGCATTATTCAAGGCACCCACTCTGATCATTTTAATCATAAAAGGCTTAAAATGTGGATTATGCTATTATGATTTCCCTTATCCTTTCTTTGCAGGGTTGGTATCTTAGTTCAGAGCACGTTTTAAGTGCTCAAGCTATGCAGCTTGAGGGGTGCATGTAGGGGTGCAACAATGTCTGCTGCCTGTGGTTGTTGACCATTCTTACCCAGCTGGACCAGGATTCCTACTTGGTATAAAGTGCCCTGTTTTTTTTCCTGCGTTTTCCATAATTTATTCCCCCTATCTATTCTCCATTAGGGTATACAGGACAGATCGACAGAATAAACAGGAAAGCTCCCAAATAGAACAAGACTGGCTCATCTGATGTGTATCTCAGGTACCTTACCTCATAAGGATATTAAATCTGGAAGTTTAGATGGTTAAGAATGGTTAAGATCCTGAAGTAAGACCAAGGAAAGCCATGTTCAGTTCCACCTTACCCCACTGAAGCTCATTAGATGACCTAGGGAGGCTTACTGTTTATCCAGTCAATAAAATGGAGCTCTCCATGTATTGTATATGTATGGCCTTTAGCTTCTAGAAAAAAAAAACCATATGAAAAAAGCAATGAAATAGCCATATGCTTTAGCAATAGCAAAAGCACTTAGACTTATATACCATCCCATAGTTCTTTACAGCATTCTGAGCGGTTTACAAATGTCAGTATATTGCCCCCAAACAGTCTGGGTCCTCATTTTAACGATTTTGGAAGGATAGAAGGCTGAGTTCCCTTTCCATCATTGAGCCCCATCATGATCGAATTCCAGGCTGTGGGCAAAATTTACCTGCAATACTGTTTTAACCATTGCACCACCAGGGCTCTACTTTCCCATAAATAGTCTTAACAATTAGAGTAAAAAGTACGATACAAATGGATCAGTGGGAAAATACCATATTTTTTGGAGTATAAGACGCACTGGAGTATAAGACACATCTTAATTTTGGGGGAGGAAAACAAGAAAACAAGAATTCTACCTCTGCCTACTAGCATTTAAGGTGGCACTGCCCTCCTCCTCCTCCTCCTGCAAGCGAGAGATGCCTCAGAGACTCGGCTAGGAAAGAGGGCGTCGATTACTGATAAATTCTTTTCCAGAAAACTTACCAGGGTGCTCCTGTGATCTGCAGGGACTACTTGCTTTCCCCCAAAGAGACCCCTTGCATGCTCTGGGGGGAGGGACAGAGCAGAGCCTGAGGAACAAACCTCTTTGAAACGGTCTGGGGGGAATCTGCCTGGCAGCTTCGGGGAACAAGGCGGGCACCACGATTTGCAGCTGGTCACCCCTTTGGCCGCCCGGCAGCAGCTTAGGGCAGGCAATGGTCACAATGACTTCACTCCCCAGCAATGTGAGGAACTGCCGCCTAAGCCCTCTCCACATTCAGGAGCCAAGCCGAGCCAAACGGGAACTCTTAAAGTAAAACGTCCCTCCTTTCCAGCCACCGCTGCCCGGATTCCCCAATGCAATTTTCAGAGCTACGTTTCAGGCGGCAGGTGGCCAGTTCCCGTGCAATGTGCAGCGGGGAACTGGGAACCGTTTTGATTCGTGGAGGGGATTGCAGCGCTGCCGCCTGAAAGTGCTTTTCTTCCCATTGCACATTCCCATTGGCTCCTGGGCATGGAGAGGGCTTAGGCGGCAGCTCCTCACATTGCTGGGGAGTGAAGTCATTGTGACCATTGCCTGCCCTAAGCTGCCCGCTGGACAGCCAGAGGGATGACCAGCTGCAAATCATGGGGCCCGCCTTGTTCCCCGAAGCTGCCGGGCAGATTCCCCCCCCCGCCCCCCAGACCATCCCGAAGAGGGTTGTTCCTCAGGCTGTGCCCCGACCCAGATCTGTGGTTTTGATGATTAGGAAAAAAATGGATAATAGAAAAAAGTGAGCTTTTTTGTAATCAAGGAATAAGCAATAATTTTGTAATTGTACTTATATACTAAAAAAGAAACTGGAACCTATTTTTTCTTTCTTTTTTATTTTTGCTTTCCTGCCTTCCTCCCTCCCTCTTTATTAGTTTGTTTTAGCTTTTATATTCTTTTTTAACTTTATAACAAAACCCCTGATCAGAATAAAAAGAAACTTAATTGCTTATGAAGCAATATTATTTGACTAGCCCAGGGTGTTGCCTTTCCAAGAGATTGATCTTCCACCTTACTGATTAGTTGATTTCTTGTGATTTTTTTCTTCTTTGCTCCTCTTACACATCACCTTAGATGGGCTAGGAAATACACAAGTAATGCAATTGGAGTTTCTGTGTGTGGCAAGCGAGCTCTTCGAGATACGTTTAATTCTTCAGAAATCCTGCTGTTAAATTCCCTTGATTCTTTTAGAGAGATAATAATACTCCATTTTGTAAAGAGAAGCTAGAATCTGATTGTCTCGTTATCATTCTTTTAATTGTGACTTTTGTTCTTAAACAAAGAAAGGAAGATGAAAGGAAGCAGAGAAAAGTATATATTTACATAAAAGTAATTCCAGTAGATGAGTGAAATCAAAGGAACCAATTTACAAGGCAGGAAAGGTTACTACTGATTAAATGCCCTGTAATCTTCACAATCTCTTTGGAACTCAGTTTATGCTGCTCAGCAGTTACTGTATTAAAAATAGCTTCATGGTTTATACCTCCAAATCTTTTTAAAGCTATTCAAATGTCTCTTTTATGCACTTGGGAATGATTGGCCTACATTTGGATTTATGTGAAGGTTCCTGAAAGAAAATAAATTGCCATAATAAATATTTTCATAATCTTTATTTTGTTCAGTTTCACAGCAACACTCTCTGTCGCTTTAGTTTGCCATTTTTTAACACATGATCTGTGAAAGCGAATCTTGCATTTTTGCTTGCCGAGAGAGTAAAAGCACAGTTTATTGTATGCGTACAGTCACTCTGCTTTTAATGCTCATATAGGAAGTCAAACCACATCTGTCCAGACATGATTCAAAGGTCTAAGTTGTCATAACTGTGATGTCACCAGCTATTCAAGACAGAGAAATATCTAGAACATCACAATGTTGCATATATTGCTACTGCAGTTCTCAAATCAGTCACAGTAATGTTATCAGATGGATGGATAGTAGGTGATCAGGAATCCTAGATCCTAAGCACAAGTTGTATCTTTAAACAGCATGTACTATAGTTGTGTACTATACTCCTTTAACATGTACTGTATGAAAAGGGAAAAACAATGTGGATGAAAATATATAGTAAAGTCAAATTAATAAAACACGTTTTAAAAATCCCTATGCCTCTAAAACTATCATCAGATTTTTTCAGATTAATATTCATCTGATGCCAGTGTCCCCTTTCACAATTACCTTTTCTGCCAATGCCACCCCTCCCTTTTGCTATGGTAAGATTTAAGAGCAACAGCCGGGAAAGAACTCTGCTGTTCTACTGAGCTGTTAGGAGACTGACCTAAACTTGGAAGAATTCAGATTTAGCTTATATTCCATGAACTGTTGGAAATTCCTGAACTTTCCTCTTTCCAATTTTCTCTAATAATAGGTCAAGTATTTTTTTTCTTCATGTAGAGGTTGAATTATTTTTTTAAAGGATCAGGGATTACTTCTCATCTCTAGATGCCCCAGTACTGTCTTGTTTACAACTGGGTCATCCTGTAATTTATTACCCTGGCAAAGAAAGTCTTTTCTCCTTTCCTTGTTTCATTCTTCCTTCTTTCCTTCTTCTTCCCTCCCTCCTTTCCTTCCACTATCTAGAACATTGGCAGTTTATTTTGATGTATAGCTTAATAATGATATGTTCATCAGCCCCACTGACAAATGAAGCTCCCATTCAAAAAAACAAGCAATTAATAAACTCATTAATGGATGAGGCATATGCAATAATATGTAAACAGTAATTGGAAGAAAGCCTTCCTTTTTTTAAAGCAGTTAACAAGGTTGTACCTAAACTTCTGTGGCACCCCCTATGTGCACACCAAGGAAGGATAAAAATAAAAGTAGTATGGACTTCATGTTGGAAATCCATAAAGAATACATTCTCCAAGTATGCAGTGAATCCTCGTTCAAGATCAATATCTAGAAAGGGTAGAGAGTTGAAAATGTTGTTGTAGATGTGAGGCATCCTGGCGATATATCGCTAACTCTGGTGTAGGGGATAATGATAGCACATACCAGATTTCTTTATTTCAATTTATTCTGTAAGGTAACATTCAGTAGATAGGTGAAAGGAAAGCAGAGTCTCCTAGTGTGCTTCTTATTGGAATCCCAGTGGAAATCTGTCATTAATAACACATCAAATAGCTTTGTAGAAGAAGGTATTAGGAGAATTTTTCTTATAAAAGGAAAGAGAGAAAATGGCCTGCAGAGGCAATGAGAAGTTTAGTTGAGTTCCATAGTTTAAGCTTGTGCATAAAGTGTGCATAACCCTACCTCATCCCTTTATTATATATCCTATTAATTTCTTTCTCCCTCTTCTTATATGTGCTAACACATGAACACAGTAAGTAAAAGAAATAATGACACATTTGTCCCCTTCTTTCAACTCCATTTCTTTTATTACATCCTTGCGTCTTAAGAAATTTTTTGATAAATCAGAGATCAGCATAAGGAAATACCCACAAGGCAGGGCAACAACCTGACATTGAACAATATATAGAAGAGTAAGAGAGGAATATTCTAACCTATTCCATAGTTAGCAGAACAGACCTTGAAATAATCCATTTAGCATCTTGAGATATTTGTAACAACTCTCACTTTATCATCTCTGAAGATTGTTTTCCCACCATGTAATAATATTAGCTGCCCTTTTGGTCAGGTTTATTACAGACTATTCATTCCAAAGTAATCATTGAAAATGAAAGAAGAGTTCAGAGAAACAGTAAAATGACTGTAATAGTAAATCAAAACAAATGTTCATGACAGATGACTAACGATAACTAGTTATTGAAAACATGACATGGCTTATTCATAAAAAAAATAATAGGTTTTGAATTGATATATGGGAAACTACTTCAGATATCATTAATCCAATTTTTACTTTAGAATGATCCTGGAATGTATTGATTTCTGTAAGAGTTCCCTCGAGAAACATGGGCTATGAACGATATTGTGAACAAGCTGTACAGAAGTCATCAAATCACCTTCATTGGGAGTTATTAAGAAGAATATAGTTAGGCATCGTTTTAGAATATTGAATTTGTAATTAGAATGGGACTTTTGGCAACAAGTAGAAGCTAATCTTGGTAAAAGGATGGATGCACCTTCCTCTGCATACAGAGGAAATTATAAATTCACCACCTTATTTTAAAGACTAGTAAATGAGCAGTGTGATGGCCTAGAGGTGGAGCTCTTGCCTCACAATCAGGAGGCTGTGGGTTTGATTCTAGGTAGTGGCAGATATTTGTCTCTTGAGTGCAAAGTGAAAATATCTGCTGTGAGCTCCACATAGGCATTGGGAAGGGCATCCATCCAGTAAACAATCAGCTCCATTCAGTTGCCCAGACTCCACTATGATGCAAAGTCCTTAAAAGAAAAAGAAAACATTTTAAAGACTAGCAATGCAGTGCAAGAAGGAAATTAACTCTACCATAAACATGTATATGAATCCCATAACACAGGAATTTGCATGATAATGCTTTCATAGTAGAGGAAGGAACAACATGCATTAGAAAAACAGCAAGAGGAGAGGTAGGGTTTCATTCTTCTCTTTCTTCTCATCTTCTTGAAGCCCTTCTTCAGCTGACTGCTTTTACACTCACCACAGCATTGGACCTTTAACCGCTAGAGCATTTAGGTTTTGCGGGGTGGATCATAGTTCATTGATGGAACACACGCCTTACTACTAGAAGAAGCCGGGTCCATAGTGTCTTCACATAAAAAGAATCTGGTAGTGAGCAATGGCAGAAATATTCTTTGCCTCTGATCCTAAAAGTTCTGTCAGATGAAAAGTTATAGGCAAATAGCCCAACTGCATCTACTGTATAGTTCTATGAAGATGTCAGGTTCCAAACAGAAGGAAATAAAAGGAGACAAACCTGGATGGCTGCTACCTTAGTTTAATCACTTCTTGGCACTCCCTTTTTGGAATATATGAATTTCTGCCTATATCCTTTTCACTGAACACTATCAGAACTTCTTGTAGGTTCTATTTATAAGTGGAATCTGAACAAATACTCAATATCCCTTCAGAAATCTGTTGGATCATCCAGATGGTGTGGGGAGATGGCAAATTTGAGATAAGAATCAATGTTCTGCTAGTGAGCAACAGCTTTAAGTGCTTTTCATAGGACAGCCACTCTTGTAAAGATTTACTGTTGTCTTGAAACTTCTCCATTTCATAGCAATCTCCGATTATGGGTTGGTGGCGCACCAGAGCTTTAGAAGTGATTCTGTAACCTCTTCCAAAGTGAAAACCATAAATCACTTCCTAATTTTTTTAAAATAGCTTTTGAGCAGAGCATGAGATGCTTCCTGAATCCATGTTGTAAGAACTTCATTGTGAGGAGTGGAATCATTTGTGAGATTTATACAGGGTAAGTCAACCCTGACTGTTTAGTGAAGAACTCAAACAACTGGGACTACTTATCCCATATAAAATTGGATGCTTTTTATGGACTCAGACTCCTCTTACCTATCAATAGAGCCAACATGGATCTATGCTGATATTCAATACCAAAGATATAAAAATAATGCAGAAAATCCAAAAGATGGTTACCCTATTGTGGAGAGGCAGGGAAAAGACAAGCGGTTTTGTCAAAAGGCAAATGCTGGATACACCAAAAGTACAAAGACTGAGTAATTTATTCACTCGACTTCTTTCAGTTATAAAAGAAATATAGTTTATGAGGTCCTTTTCCAAGTGGCAGTTAGCTCCTTTTTCTTTTCAGTAGAAATCTTTCTGAGGAAACAGCTCAACTCTCAATCAAGGAAAGTGAGTTTTTGTGAGGTAGGGGGAGGAATTTTGCAAGGCAGAATAGCCTTTATGTAGCAAAGTGCTTCACCTGTCATTTTCTGCTAGTCATTTACCTGTTTTTCCTCTCACCTGTTGCTCACCTTCCCTTCCTGGCCTCCCTCTTGGCCTTTAAGCTTTTAGGCATTGAGTCTGAAAACACATGTTCCGTGAGGATGTGGATTACTTCTCCGTATGGCAAATTCCTTTTTGAAAAATGACATGTTCTTTCCTATGTTCTCATTTTTGTCCCACAGACACAGTTCTCTTAGAGGGATTTTTCCTCTAAACGTTGTCCACAAGGTTTGTTCAATAGAAAACAGACAAGCTGGTAAACATGAGGTGAGATAACAATTTGAAGAGAAGTTATTCAGATGTTTCAATGCATCAGGAAATCTCTGCAGATGGTAGTGTTTTGCATGATAATATTGGTGATCGATAATCCAGATGATTACTACAGGAGAGCAGAGAATTAGTTTTCTTCATTTCTTTTCTGCCATCTAGTGGATAGCCTGATTCTTGACACCCAAGTATAATGAAAAATAGTATAAAAAAGGGATCAACCCCAATACAGCCTTCATTTACCATCTGCCTTGTTCAATGACTTTTCAGAGCTATGATAGCACTGAAAGAGTAGGTTTACAACCAGTCCTCGAAGTTTCAGTCATTGCAGCATCTCTGTGGTAAAGCGATCAACATTTGGGTGCTTTTCAAGCGGTGCTCATTTACAATGGTGCTAGCATCCCACAGTCACATGATCGCCATTTGCGACCTTCACAACCAATTTCCAGCAAGCCAAGTCATTAAAGAAGCTAGCAGGAAGTTGCAAGTCATGGTCATGTGCTGTGGTGCTTAATGACCCATAGTGTTTCACTTAACAACCATCCTGCCATCCTAAGCCTAGTGTAATCACATGATGTTTCACCTAATGATACATTGCTTAGCCATGGAGTCGCCAGTCCCAACTGCGGTAAGTGAGGACTGCCTGTGTTTAGGATCAGGTCAAGGATAAGAGTTAAGAAGCATCCGTTTTTAAATAATAACGTTTTAGGAAAAGTATTGAACTCTTGACTGGCATGATCCTGCACTGAAAGACACAAAGTTCATGAGCATCCCTGCAAAATGGAGTGTCCCTGTAGTTTTGCTAAAATCCACTGAAGACCTTTGTGTAAACACATAACCTTCCACGAGATTTCTCCATGCCACTGACTTTCCATTTCTTTTCTGGTCTCAGAAGTATAACCCATAAATAGAAAGAATCATTTTAAAATTTGCTCTGACTAATTACTCTCTTTAGAGTGTTCTGTTCCCCAAGGAGTGTCTGAAATGTTGAGAACCTTCTAATCAGCTTGCGCTGAATTCTGTTCTAAGGCTCATTAGAGCACGCCAGGATCTTTCATCTCCATGTTCCTTATTAAATTTCTAATGGTCTAAACAGGAGTAAAGTGTAATGGAGAAAGATGGCATAATATGAAACCTGCAGGTGGTTCTGCCATGAAAATGATAGAACAGAAAAGAAAACAAAGATGTTAATTTAGAAGGTTTTTGTTGTTGTAGTTGTTACCAAGAATGAAAATGCCCAGTAGCCACTTTTACAAAGGACTTTGATGTTGAGCTCCTTAGTCAGTGATCTGCTTTTCACACATATTTGGATTTGCCTCAGGTTTTCAGGAAGAAATTTTGGGGAGGTGGGGAGTATGGAGCAGCAAATTAGGTTTTCATAAACAGTTCAGTAATGTGAGATTCTCAGTTCCAGTCATTTGTAACAAATAAATGTCCTATTTACATACATATTTACACCCAGGAGAGTTAACTCTAGTTGCCATTCCTGAACAAAGAAACTGAACATTATCTCAAGCATAGTTTCTAATGCCCAGAAAATGGCCCAGAAAAAAGAGGGCCCCAAAGCATTCACATATCATGGAAAACACAGTCTATTTAATTAGGAAATCTTTGCTAATGCATTGAAAGCTTAACTAAGCAATGTGCTGTCAGTCACATGCTAATTTGACAGTGAACTTGCTCTTCGCATTCAAAAAACTGCAGTTGCAATTACCAGTACACACAAAAAGCATAGTTCAGACCTGTTTCAATACTGTATATTCTGTAATTCATAACCTGTATAAAACTATACAAGACAATTGAGCATTTGAAAGCTGCATACATGAAATTTCTATCTAAATGAGTTTTACTGACCTAAATCTCTGCCAACATTAAGCACAGTTATCAAAGCCTGTTTATAAAAAGACATTACTTTTAAAATTGCACCATCTACGATATGTTCCAATGCATGTAATTTCATCAGTAGATTCAGTTATTTAATTGCACAAGACTGGAAAAGAATGTTAAGAATTGTTTCCTTCAAAAGCATTAATTTCTCTAAGGATTTTACTGTGTACATGGAAATTAAGTATAATAAATTTCTATATAAACGTCAAATTAATGTGGAGAGTGGCAGAAAACAGGATATATTTTTAGATAGCCAACCAATTTGAAGCATGATTGTTCAATGGCAGAATCACCATATTATGCACATTTTATATGAAATTAGTACTACTACATTTTGGCAATAAATCTATCTTAGCCAAAACTGCACAAGTGCCTGTAGTTGCTGGCTTAAGACTGTAAGCAAATGTTGAAAAGAAACAATTTCAGTGATGTATCATGCAGATATTGTGAAGGAAGCAGCTGGGTAAATGTGAAATAAACAGGGGCTTCATGGAGAGTTGAGCATTTTATTTATGTTCCCTCCTTAAGCAGTGAAGAATAAGTAGAGTTGTGGGCATTCACAAGGGGAGCAATGCATAGTGACATCAAGCAAATGCTGTGATTTACATACTTGCATCAAACACTGGGAAGCAAATATGTAGAGATGACATTTGCATGAAGATATTATCATGACATGTCATCTTTTTGGCATGATTGTAGTTTGGTTCAGATGGTGATAAGTAGAGGTGGCATATTTGTTCTCATTGTGAGTCAGATTGCCCTAATCTAGATACATTCAAGGCCCATTAATATGATCCTGCCTTCACATTGATACTGCATATTTTCAATCCCATGTTATTTATGGTGTTCTTCTACCTTCATAATTACATTGTCTTGGTTCCCGAGTATACCTTTTTTTCTTTTACATTGCTACAGCAACTGAAGTGGTCCGTACATTGATTAAGTAAATAAATATTTTTTTAAAAAAATATTCCCTAAAGGCCAATTACCTGTTAAAGGTAAATCTCTTCTTACCATTCCTGTTCACCTTTCTGCTCACTGTTTTTTACTTGTTTCATTTTGTTTTTGGAGAATACAGCCCATTGTGAATAGCTCAGAAGGACCTTGCTTTCCATAGGTACTTCCCTCAGTTTCAAATGAAAGTTAGCAAAGCTTTTACCATCATACAAAACACATATACAGTGAACACAATGAAAAAAAAAAACTTTCAGAAACAGCAAAAGGTTCAAATGGCTACTGAAAAATGGCAAAGCTTTATACTTCAATAGATTATTTCACCAAGCAAAATAGTTTAAAAGACAGTCACATCTGTATGCTCTCACATTATTGTGAAGAGCTACTCACTGTGCTATTGTGAATGAAAGATAGTTTACTGTTTCTTGTTGCAAATGTTACCTTATTTAGGTTGTGCACTATTTTTTATTATGACAGAAGCAACCAATTTTCTGAAAATGAAGTAATCATTACATCCAATCACGTTTTTATGATACTAAGGAAATAAGCCTGCATAGTACAGCACATAGCTCTTTTAAGAATTGCTCTAGCTGGCATTGCATTAGTCCAGAAACTGTTCAGACTTGCTGGAATACACAATTTACTTTTAGAATCCTGGTGCACTTCACCAGTAGTATTCTGTAATAAGGGATGGTAGAGTCATAATTCCCTTAACCACTGTCTCTTCCATATAGAATAAGGGTAAAACACTTGTGACTCCAGATGTGGTTGAACTCACCATTGGCATCAGCCATTTAGTTGTGTACAGCTCTCAGCCACTCTATGGATCAGCACTCTCCACGCCCCTCCTTCAAATCTGCCATGGTGTCATCCTTTGTAGTGTCCAGCCAGCAGGTACTAGGGTGGCCCCTTCTTTTTTTCCACTGATCACTCCGAGCATGATTTCAAGTGAGTCCGCTCTCATGACATGACCAAAGTATGATAGCCTCTGTTTGGTGATTTTGGCTTCAAATGATATTTTTGGGGAGGTTTGTCTAGGACTTCTTTGTTTGATATTTTTTGCAGTCCGTGGGATGCATAATAGCCACCTCCAGCATGGTATCCACTCTTCTCCCACCTGCCTTTTTCACAGTCCAGGTTTCACAGCCACAAGTGGCAATTGGAAAAATTATTGTGTTAATTAATCTGTATTTGGTTGTGAGTCTGTTGTCTTTACTGTTCCAGATGTTATTCAAGACAGACATTTCTTCCATGTGCTATATACCTTCTGACCTCAGGGCTGCAGTCAATTATAGAGCCCAGAAAGATGAATTCCTTTACTGTTTCGATGGTCTCATTGTCAATCTGCACTCTGACCTGTCTGTTCTCTGCAGTTCACGTTATCTTTGTTTTCTTGATGTTAAGGTGCAGTCCGGATTTTTCATTTACCATATTTTTCGGAGTATAAGACGCACCTTTTCCCCCCAAAAAAGAGGGTGAAAATCTGGGTGCGTCTTATACTCCGAATGTAGCCCTGCCCAGCTTCTCAAATGGAGGTTTCAGAGGCTGAAAAAAGCATCAGAAACAAAGCTTCAGAAAAGAAGCCCCCAAACAGAGCTTCAGAGGCTTTTTTTCTGAAGCTCTGTTTCAGAGGCTTTTAGAGGCAGGAAAAAAAGCAAAAAAAAAAGCAAGGCACAGAGCTCACAACCAAGGAATCTGTTGCTAAAATTCACCTCTGGGAACAGCTGATTGGGGGTATTCTGGGAGGCTGATCTACCTGCCAATCAGCTTTTTTCTTATTTTCCTCTCCAAAAACTAAGGTGTGTCTTATACTCCGAAAAATAAGGTACATCTTTGACTCTCAGGATTAGCCACTCCAGATCCTCCTTGCTTTCCAAGAGCATCTGCATATCGCAGCTCCCTAAAACCTCAGCTGAAAAGAGAGGAAACTTATGGATCAACAAGACTGATAGAAGAATTGGTGTTCCTAGGAATCCTAATCCCAAAAGCCTCTCTTATTCCATGCCTGCGCCTTTCTTTGTGTAATGGGGATCGATTTCGCTTTTCACTACACAGATACTCACAGCAGATTCTTTTTATCAGCTTACTCAGTTCATTCCACAAAATACAAGTTTAGAGCAATAATAACCCCACCATGCACTTTTTTAATTAGTAACTGTGCATCGCTCTTACTAAAAGTTATTATGGAAATAGTAGCTCTCTTTAGAGTTGCTAATACAAACACTGGGATTAGCATAACTGGAATTGTTCATATGGAAGGGGACACTATCATTAAAGCTACCTTCAAAGAACCCTCCAGTTTAAAATGTGTATGTTTGCCGACAGTGGTGAATGGGAGCATATTCCTACTGATGAGCATGAAATTAGAATGAGTGTTGGAAGCTCTTGTCAATGAGACATACAGAGATTACCAGCTTCTGGTTCTCTAGACAAAATTTGTGGAAGGAGATCTACTGGTGTTCATGAATACTTGTGGTGGCATCAGTTAAGGGAACCTTCCCTAATTGATTGCTTCCAATTGTGCTGAACTGCATTCAACCTAACAAGCCCATCTGGAGAGCAGTGAGTTCAGGAGAAATGCTCTATGCTATTCCGTCTAAAGAGTCAGAGCTGATAGTGTGTTTATGCCTCATTGACAAAGGCTCCCAAAGATGCATTCTCTTTTCATAATTCCCCAAGACTACACCAGCATTTCATAATATATTATTGCTTTCTTGGAAAAATCAATTAAAAATTAAATATACAAAAATCAAATTAGTCTCATGCTGTTGCTCAAGATCTCCCTGCAGAACTGAGATTTTATAGCTGCTATGAAATGGGGGCTTCTGGGGTGGGATCTTCTAAAATATTGTGCCGTGCACTGAAGTTGTATCATCATGGAAATGAAGCTGATGGGAGGGTAGGATAATGGGACATGATAGGAGCATGCTGAATTTCCAAGTGGAAGAAATGGTGAAGAATAGGAAGCTACTAAGAACGTTTCTAAAAAGAGGAAGAAAATGTTGGAAGAAGACCTATTAATTAATGCTAAAATCCAGAGCATTCAGTATCCCTCCCAAATGGAGGTTTAATCAGAATTCAAGCCATATCTCAGGTGTTCAGTTGCAACCAAAAGATATTTGGATTTTTAAAACTTTAATTTGTTTTTGTTTGTGTGTTTGTTGTTTCTGAGTCGTTTGTAGCAGCTCAGATCTTTTTTAAAAAAAAAAAACCTGATAAAGTGACTCAGTTACCATGACACCATTATTTCATGGAGTTGTTTAATTATGATACAAAAAACCAGTGAAAATCTATCCTAGCTGCTACTTTATAGTAGAAAGAATAGAAGCAACAAGAACACAGGTCACAACTTATTTGCAATTCACATATCAATTGTTAAGACTGTTGACAAAACTCTATCCAACAAACGCAGCCCTTTTCAAACAATATGAATTGCAATGGGCCAAAGAGCTGGCATATATTATGTTGGCAGAAAATTATACCTAAAGGAACATCAACCCTCTTTAGTTTGGTTCAAAAATGACACTGTCCACTGGTGACAAATGTACAACTAATTCCAGATGGCTCATAATTAGATAGGGACAGAATCACCATATGTAGAATTCTGAATGGAGGAAAGTAGGATATCTGGGAAAGTGAGTATCAACACTGCATATTCAAAAGGTTTTGCTAATGCCAGTTACAGGACCAAATTCACATAGCCGCAGCTCTGTGACATTACCTCTTATTTGATTCACATGTCACATTTAAATATAAAGTGGTTTTATTTATTTATTTTTTTGGCTTAGTATTTTGTGTGAACATAGTTACTGCAGTTTCTAAAGCACGCTTTATGTACTATCACATTAGGGCTTAGTCAAGAATCTATTGCAAAATAGCTTTTGCATACAGCTCATCATGCAGTTAACGCTGCTTTAAGCCTACTTGCTGCTGCTGCTGTTGTTCTTAAAATCAGCTATTCATTCTAAACAAATATCCTTGAGTCTTGCAAAAAAAATATCTTCCATTGAAGTGTCAGCATTCATTCCCGTAAAAAGAGGACAAAGAATCATATAATATTTGGTTAACCTGTATTACTAGCTTTTGTAAACAAATAGATTTTGAGGTTCCTTCCAGAATTACAGATATTCTTGGCAATTATCTCAGGGAAATAATCATGCATTTGAAAATGATAAGAGCCGTCTCTCACAGCAATCCACAAGAAGATTCCAGAGGAGTGAAAAAATGAAGCCCATAAAGAAATGACAGCTTTATTTGTACATAACTCTTGTACTGCTGTAGCTGTTAACAGCTTGGAAGTGACAAAGGCACAATGATCTCTTTCTTTAAAATCTGGTTCACGCACCTTTGGTGCCTCTATGTTCTTGTTAAGGAATAAGGTGAACAGAGAACAACCTGGAGGATGTTAAAACTGTCTGCAGTTTGTGGGGCAGAGGTTTCTCAAAGACTTAACATGGTGCAGAGAGCTAAGAATCCTGCAAAATAGACTGAAGCCATATTAAATAATTGACTTCAGTCAATGTAAAGGTACAGTTTCGCCTTTATACAGGTAGTCCTTGAGTTATGACCATAATGGAGCCTAGCCATCATCATCATAACTTATGCCAGTTGTAAATCAGTTCATTCACATGGCCTTATTTTATAAACTTTTTGCAGCAGCTATTAAGAGAACTCATGATTCACTAGGGGTCCGTGCTTGGCAAAACCATTGTAAAACCCTGTCACACGACCATGGGATTCTGTAAATGGCCATAAATGCAGCCTGGTTTCTGAATGCCAGAAGTGTGCTCCTGTGACTGCAGGAGGGCACAAAACCCCAGCTAGGTCAGCCACTGAACAACCAATCATAAGTCAAAAACTAACTGTACCTCTCAGACTTTAAACTGTTTGCTGCTGCTTCCTGCTTTTCTTACATTTCAAAGGACACTTTCTTTATAGCCTTGAAATTAAGCAGTTGTTGATTGGTGACATAACACATACTGTATCTTTGCCCTGAGAATCACTAGCTGTGGGCTTATCTCTCACACATTAGTTCAGCAATCACATGTACCAAGCAATTTATATCCAGGTATCCATTTATATCCATATCAATTACAAAGTACTACCAAGATCAGACTTAGAACACCTATCGAGAAGTGTGAATGAACATCAAATGCAGTGTGTTGGCCATATCTCATGTATGCCTGAAGATCGCCATCCAAAAATTGCACTACGTTGGCTACCTCCAGAAGGAAAGAAGAAAGGGGCTGGCCTCAAAAAACTTGGCACCGAATACTTAAGGAAGATTTTAAGATTATTAATGTTTTTGGGGGGAGGAAGCCGAAGTTGCTACAAATGATCAAAACTGCTGAAAATCATTTGCTGCTCAATATGCTCAGGAGATAATGATGATGATGTTGATGATGATGATGATGATGATTTATAGTGCATACCCAACAGGTAGTCTTCTTACAGGGAGTATTGCAGCTTGTTTCTTCCTGTGTGGCTTGGCATAATAGCTTGTGATTTGCAAAGTCTCAACAAAATTTGCCAAGTGCTTAAGGTTATTAATATGATATTTGCTGTAGCAACAAGTGCTGACTCTCATGCATATATACATTGTATTTATTTTAATGTCAGGCTGATTTTTAAAAGGCAGCAAATCCCATTATTAGAACTCTGGCTGTGCAGTTTATGAACTGACACATGCTGAACTATGCACAGCGGAGTTTAGACAAAGTCGTGATTCTCTGATGCCTGTTTAATGCTAAAAGCCACATAGACCATGAGAGGCTTTTTCAAGCTTTGGGACTTTCCCTTTCCTGGCTAGCATGCTTAATTTTTTTATTGGATAATTAAAATGTTGGTCATGAAATATTTGCAGCTAGTTCTCTTTGGACAACTACTAGGGTAATCGGTTTTTATTTTTAAAGAAAGAAACATTGTTCAAAGTAATTCATGCCATTATGATTGTTTTGGTTTCCCAAAAGAGATGTATCCCTATCCAAAACTTAAATTAAATGGTTTGATCTCCTTTTGAAGATTGAATTTTACTAACATATGAATTTCACTCTTGGTTTTTGAGGTAAAGGCATGGAAAAATTTGAGAGCTGTGGCTAATGTTTCAACCTCTATAAACATTCTTCTCGAAGTGTCACTCTCTAGATATTTTTGGATTATTACCATAATTCAATCTAACATACTGTGAGGATAAAATAGAACATGTGCATCTCTTCAAGGAAGGACATGCTGAATTTGTAATGAATAAATAAATTGAAGTAAACATTAAGGCTATGTGAAGCTTTGACTGAAGAGCCCCTTTGAGGTGGTAATTACAAGAAGTCAACATGGATTTGTCAAAAATAAATCTTGCCAAATTAGCCATATTCCATTTGCTTTTAATGCTTAATAGATGTGACAATGTTGGGAATATACCGTGTGTGTGTGTGTGTGTGTGTGTGTGTGTGTGTGTGTGTGTGTATGTGTGTGTGTAGGTCTTTGGTTATTCGGGTCTTCTCCCACGTAAAATTGGAAGTGTCTTGGTGACGTTTTGACGAAGTCTCATTCGTCATCTTCAGGCTGGTGTTCTCGGCTTCGTGCTGGAAGCACGAAGCCGAGAACACCAGCCTGAAGATGACGAATGAGACTTCGTCAAAACGTCACCAAGACACTTCCAATTTGGCGAAACATCGCCAAGACACTTCTAATTTTACGTGGGAGAAGACCCGAATAACCAAAGACGTACATACAAACACCCGCAAAAACCTGAGAAAATATATATATATATATACTGACTTCAGCAAAGTATTTGACAAAGCATCCCATGACATGCCGATTAGCAAGCTAATTAATAGGATGTCATATGGTGTGACAATTAAGTGTATTCATAGGTGCCTCAAAAATCATATGAAAAGTAAGCTCATTAATTATCCGTGATGCTCTATGTTGAAGACCACTAAAGGCTGGAGAGACTTCTGTTCTGCACAGAACATTTGTGGCTGTTGTTCAGGGACAGTTGCATAGGTATTCTTTTTATATATCAGCAAATTTTAACATTTTCTGCTTCAATCTGTGTTGCCCTCTCCTGCCTCCCAGCAAGAAGTCAGAATGCAGGACATGCACCTCCGCACCTAACTGCACATATGCAGTTATGATTCGTGTCAGGGGTGGGTTCTACTTACCTTTACTACCGGTTTGCAACAGGATCGCAGGAAGCTTCTGCATATGCGCAGATCGCTGATGATGACATCCAGGGCAGTGGGCGGGGCCTCCCTCCAGTTTTACTACCGGTTCTTGCAAACCGGTCTGAACCTGGGCAACCCACCACTGATTCGGGTGATATTTGCATCCGCTCGTCTACAGCCTTGTTCCATCTATGCTTACCCATCAACCCCTTCTCAGCATAGGTATGAGGTGATGCTTTAGATCAGGGGTGTAAACTCAAGGCCCATGGGCTGGATCCAGCCCACAGGGTGCTAAGCTCTGGTCCACAGGGCCACCCTGGAAACAGCAAAGGACTGGCCTGCGGTGCCATTGTGAGTGAAAACAGAGCTCGGGAGAGCCATACGTGGCCCTGCCGAGCTCCGTTTTCACTGGTAGAGGGTTGCAGGAGACTGTTGCAGCTGAAAATGAAGCTTGGGAGCCCATTTTCTCTGGCAGAGCGCTCAAGCCACCACAGGCACCCCTGACATGAGTGACATTGAGCTGGCCATGCCCACCCCTGCCCCTCAAGATCAAACACAATCTTGATGCGGCCCTCAAATTGAGTTTGACACCCCTGCTTTACAGGCAGTTCCAGTATACAAATCAACCCATAGAAGCTGCAACTTGTCCAGATTGCAGCATGAGTAGTTATGGGTGCTACTACATCAGTAGTCAGTTTCTAGGTGTAATCAAGGTACTGGTTATCATCTATAAAATCCTTCATGGTCCAGGTCCCATATATTTGACACACCATTTTTGTCCAATTAAATTTTGCCCTCCCAAAAAGATCAGACAAAAAAATAAATGATAAATTAACAAATATAAATGATTCTGCATGCCTCTACCTCTTCTAAATTGTGGCTGTACCTCTTAATAGTTTTTCCTCCATGTTTAGATTGTAATATTTTGAAAAATATCTTATGAACATGTGAGATGAGCACAATTGCTTCCTAGGCATTCTATCAGAACTGCCCGTCCTTGATATTGGAATATAAATTAATATTTTTCTTCTGACTCTCAGTATGGATACCCAAAGTAGGTAGGGGATTGAATGCTCTTCAAATTTTTGTAGTATAATTGGTTTGGAAATCATTTTGTACATTTATTTCATATTTTTGGGGTACTTCTTTGTATCTTCTTTACATCTTTCATCAATAAAACTTCTTGCAATGCCTGTCTTTACATAAAAGTAGATTTCTTTAATTTTCTTAAATCTCTTTGTTGTCATCCTCAAATTTTTTCACATAGACAGTGTGGGTGACCTTAGGGAACAAGGGGAGGAGACAATGCCTAGAAAACAATCAGACAAGAGGGGCAGGAGCCCCCCAGTGGTGTAATGGTTAGAGAAAGAAATTTAGGAAGGATCTACCCTAATGAATCAAGCAGTTAAAAGTGGTAGTGGGAAGTTTGTATTTTTGTACTTGACAGATTCTGTTAATGTTGTTGTTGTTCTTGTTGTTAGTTGCGAAGTCATGTCTGACCCATCGCGACCCCATGGTCAACATTCCTCCAGGCCTTCCTGTCCTCTACCATCCTCTGGAGTCCATCTGTTAATGTAACCTTACAATAAAGTGGAATTAGTTCATCTAATCATGTTTCCTATCTGGTTTACCTTGGAGAAATGATACTTCCTGCCTTTCTCCAGCCATTTCACTTTCTTTTGCTTTTTTGCAGTTTGGAATATTCTTTAACAATGTCACGTGTTTCAGTGCAAACTGCTTTAGATACTAGTTAGCAAATATAATCCATAAAGTCTATGCTTTACTGCGGTCTTCTAATTCAATTTCTTTCTCAAGGCAGGAATCCTTGATGATCCTAGACAAATAGCTGTTCAAACTTTGCTTGAAAGCCTCCAGTGACCACTTAGAGCTTCAGATACCAGGCTTATGAGATCTCATGGTTAGAAAATTCCACCTTATTTCAAGTTTGGATTTTTCTCTGTTATTCTTTCACCCTTTGCTTCTTGTTCTAATGTGGGCACTACAGAGAATAATTCTTCTACACCATCTTCCTTTGACTGTCCATGTATTAGAAGATTGCTACCTTGCTTCTCCTTAGCTTAAAGAACTTTTTTTTCTTTAGACCAAACATACCAGTTCTTATAACTGCTTATGGGTGCTCCATCATTAAGAAGAGACTGGACAGCCACTTGTCTGGAATGGTATAGGGTCTCTTGCTTGAGCAAAGGGTTGGACTAGAAGATCTCCAAGGTTCCTTCCAGCTCATTATTCTGTTCTGTTCTGTTGTTTTCTGTTCTTTATGTAGTTTTGAGTATAGTTGCTCAACCAACTATGAATCCACCTGGTAGTGGCACTATCTATTCCAAATTGTTTCATCTTATCAAGAAAGATACATTTGATTTGATTTTATTACATTTCTATACCGCCCTTCTCCCGAAGGACTCAGGGTGGTGTACAGCCATATTAAAACAAACTCATCACAAAAATTAAAAACCGTTAAAATAAATTAAAACAATTTGGCCGTTATTAAAATCCTTAGCTAAAACCCCTTTAAAACCAATTAAAACCCATTAAAATTAATTTATTCGGTCAGGCCGGCTTGATTGAACAATAGAGTCTTCAGAACACGACGGAAGGCGCGGAGGTTGGGATCCTTCTTATATCCGGGGGCAGCTCATTCCATAGGGCAGGAGCCCCCACAGAGAAGGCTCTCCCCCTGGGGGTCGCCAGCCGACATTGCTTGGCCGACAGCACCCTGAGGAGGCCCTCTCTGTGAGAGCGTATTGGACGGTGGGAGGCATTCGGTGGTAGAAGGCGGTCCTGTATCCCGGTCCTAAGCCATGGAGCGCTTTGAAGATGGTGACAAGCACCTTGAAATGCACCCAGAAAACCACTGGGAGCCAGTGCAGCTCGCGCAAGAGAGGTGTTACCCAGGAGCGACGAGTCGCTGCCATAACCACTCGTGCGGCCACATTCTGGACCAGTTGGAGCCTCCGGGTGCTCCTCAAGGGGAGCCCCATGTAGAGAGCGTTACAGTAGTCCAGACAGGAAGTGACAAGGGTATGAGTGACCGTGCGTAAGGCATCCCGATCCAGAACGGGACGCAACTGGGAAATCAGGCGAACGTGATAGAAAGCCCCCCTGGCCACGGCCATCATATGATCGTCTAAAGACAGCCGCGTCACATGATACCTTACTGAAGACTGCAGCATTCCATTGGTTTATTAATGTAGTTACTTTGTCAAAAATGTGATTAGATTAAAAAAATGAGATTTTTCTGTCATGATCTATGTTTAACAAACACATGTTGTAGTTACTGTGTTCCTTTCTAAGTGCTTACAATCCACTGCTTGATTGTCTTGTGAAATTTTCCCAGGTATTGATATCAAGCTGATTACTCTGTAGTTTCCTGAATCCACTTTTTTTTTTCTTTTTTAAAGATTGGAACAATGTTAACATTTTCACTATACTCCAGGAGTTCTTAAAAATTGTAATCAGAGGTTCAGAGAACACATCTGCCAGTTCCTTTAACACCTTGGGATGTAATCCAGCTGGTTCTGCCAACTTGAATTAATTCAAAGCAGCTAAATATTATCTTACTACTTCTTTGCCTAGTCTGACCTACATTTCTCCTCTGTCCATCCCCAATGGTGCACACTTTGACATGGTGGAGCATTTTTTTTTTCCTTTTGTAAAAAGACAATGCAAAATTAAGCAGTCCAGATTTCTCCCTCCAGTCATGTTATCCTCTCCAACCAGCCGGCCAATCATGTTCTTCACTTTCTTCCTATTCTGTATGTATCCAAAGAATCTTTTTTATTATTTTTTTTACATTCATTGCAAGCTTTAGCTTTTCTGACGTTTACCTTCCTGACCTCATCCTTATATATTTGGGGCATTTCCTGTTATTCTGTTATGTGCCTAACTATATGCCTGTTATATGTCTCAGTAGTTCCTTTTGCCCTAGTTTGTCCCTTTTGCTTTCTTAGTTTATCACAGAAGCCTTTATGCAACCACACCGGTCTCATAATCTGCCTCCTATCTTGTGCTCCTTTTGCAGACATCCATTTGCCTCGTGCAAAGATTTATCATCTTCTCTGAAGAGTCTCAGTGATGCCAGACATGCATCCAGATCCTTCACAATGTCCCCCAGCATTGCAATAAGTTTACACATTGTGCCAATATAGTTAATAGTTCTTCTCAGGCAAGAACACAAACATGGCACATGCCTTGTAGGACACCAATGTCAGCCTTGAGAGATAGTCGGAGAAGAAGCACACTCAGAAGTACTAGCTCTAACTTTACTGTAAGGTTACAGCAACAGAATCCTGCAACTCTGAAAGTACATCTCTCCCCCTTATTTCTATTGTTCAGGAAACTGGTAGAGATGTTGTTGCCTTCTGAGAAGTTTGCCATGCCCCGTTCATTCTCTGGGACTCAGTTGCCACTTCTCTGACCATTGTCAAATATGCAGCTCTTCCTCCTGCCTCCCGAGATCATTCTTACATAGTACTTGCCTTCTTGTCCATGCTTAGATGTCCGACTCTAAACAACATTTTCCTTTCCTTTCCTTTGTATACTCCTTTGTCTACACTTTACTGGGGAAAAAAGAAGGAAAAAACTCAAACAAAATGAAAAATAATGTTTCCTAAGTGCCGAAGAAAAAGGAGAAAAAGGAAAAGGGAGAGGAGGAAGAAAAGAAGGAGATTGCCCTAGTTGTGAACGGCTATTTGATTTTCTTGATAGTTTACTGAAATTGGCTGCCTTTCATTTTCTGATGGAATGTATTTTGTCAGATCAATCTGTTGGACAGGCAGACTATAGATGAGAGATCAGTCTGTGAGTGTACATCCTGAATGCTTTAATGCTACGGTCAACCCCTTTCGCTGCTATAAGGCAGTAACCCATGAAGGGGATCCTTTATCTTCTAATAATTCATTAGCCGCAGATATTGCCTCATCCATGCACTGAGAAATCTGATATATACATGTGGAAAACTAAACCAAGCTAAGTGATCATTATATAGAAGTAACTATTTATTCACTTTTTTTCTTAAAATCCTGTTCATAATCACAAATGTATCAAATCTAAGTTACTTCAGTCTCTTCCTTTCTCTTTACTTACATCCATTTAGAGTCTACCTCTCACAGAATCTATCAAGTTGAAGAGTTATTACCTTTTCATAATTAAAAAAATACAGATTATGTCAGTAGCCTGGCAATAGTTCATTTTATTGCAATGTAAATTTATATTTGTATTATTTTCTATGTTTTAACTGGTTCCAAAAAATAAACAGCAATACTATAGTTGAGTGTTACACTTGCAAGGTCAAAGTATACAGCTGTACCTTCATCACAAAATGATGTTAGCCCTCAGTCTAACCTCACTTTTCCTATTGTTTCTGCAACCCAAAGGCTCTCAACAGCACCAAATTTACAGAATGGTTCATATATCAGGGGTGTCAAACTCAAGGCCCGCAGGCCGGATTTGGCCCTCGGATTAGATCTGGCTCGCGGGCCCACCCTGGAAACAGCGAAGGACCAGCCTGCGGTGCCTATGCCAGCTAAAACAGAGCTCGGGAGGCCGTGTGTGCCTCCCCCCCCCCCCCGTGCTCTGTTTTCAGCCAAGATGACCTCCTACAATCCTCTGCCAGCGAAAACAGAGCTCGGTCAGGCCTGAGGGCTAACATCATTTTGTGATGAAGGTACAGCTGTATATTATATTTTTTTATTTTTTTAATTATAAAAAGGAGATAACTGTTCAACTTGATAGATTCTGTGAGAGATAGGCTCAGAATGGATGTAAGTAAAGAGAAAGGAAGAGACCTTCTCCTTTTCTTTTTTCTCCTTTTTCTTTGGCACTTAGGAAACATTATTTTTCATTTTGTTTGAGTTTTTTCCTTCTTTTTTTCCCCCTGAAGTCAAACACAACCTTGATGTGGCCCTCAATAAAATCGAGTTTGACACCCCTGGTGTAAATCAATTTTTCTATTGAAATACTGATCAGACTTAAACCTGCTAAGTTTCAGCTGTTGGCTGGAATATGTACTTTCTGACCATCTCATTAAATTTTGTCCCCATTCAAGGTTTTTTTTTTCATGAATCTTGAACTTTTGTACTAGCCAGAAAAACATAGAGAATTAATTTCTTTCCCTCTCAGGATTTTCATTCCCGATGAGCACAGTCACACTGAAGACAAAAATATATTGCACAGAATCACATAAGTTTATTGAATCAAAGTTTGAATGCAATTCCTCTTTAATAGTTTTCTCAATTTCAGAACTAATTAGAGGTATGCATTGTTGATCAACACAATTTTCCCAGCTAATGAAAACAGAGAGGTTATCAGAATTAGCAATCAAATAGTTACCAAAAGTTGTCCCACAGCTCCTTGTTTCCAGAAATATTTCCCAATGTAGAAAAGAGTACCAGGCCTAAGGCAGCCACAAAAATAACAAACTGGAGAAAGTCTGATATACCACAAGTACCCTTTATATGCAACTTATACTTCTCCCAGCTCACCCGCAAAGCTTCTCTTTGTCTCTTAGTTTATATAAATGTTGAATTCTGACCTGCTGCTTTTCATAAATCTTGTCATGAGTTAATGTTACATGTTAGAAGGCAATTTGGTGAGTGTTCAGTTGTTCTTGAACATGAAAGCTCATGTCCTGATTGTTGGTATTGTTATCCAATAATAATGCTTTGGTCTTCTTTTGGTCTTTGCCATATCATTATTTTAGTCTGTTTTAGCATTTAGATGGACTGTAGGTACTTTATTAGACTGAATAGTCATCATGCAGTTCATTAAGCACATGATCATTTGCCTGGCATGCCTGCAAAGAAGTTATAGTCTGATCAAACATGGAATATTTCTGGTCCAGTTTGCTTTCTGTATATTCAAAATACTCTTTCAATATCATGTATGTTATTCAGTAATCTAATTCATCAGAGAAATCCAATTTTGGCACCTGTATTTCTCAAATATTTAATTTCTAAATGTTGACATAATATGATTTCAACCCAATGATTTTCTGAAGATATGGTAGCTCTGGCATACATGTGGAGCTCTACTTTCTGGAGGATTTCATAAGCAGTGATTTGGAGACTAGGTTAACTCCCTTTTCTTTGTAGATATCAGAACACTGTCATCCCTAGTCCTTCTTTTCATTAAACTAGACATACCCAATTCCAGCAACTGTTTTTTAGATGTTTTAGTCTCCAATCCCTTAGTCATCTTCATTGCTCTTCTCTGTACTATTTCTAGAGTCTCAACATTTTTTTTTTACATCGACCAAAACTGGATAAAGTATTTCAAGTGTGGTCTTACCAAGGCATTATAAAGTGGTATTATAAGAGTCCTGGTGGCTCAGTGGTTAGAATGTCATATTGCAGGCTAATACTGCCAGCAGTTCGATTCTTACCAGCTCAAGGTTGCCTCAGCCTTCCATTCTTCCGAGATCGGTAAAATGAGGATCCAGATTGTTGGGGGCAATATGCTGACTCTATAAACCGCTTAGAGAGGGCTATAAAGCACTGTGAAGCAGTATATAAGTCTAAGTGCTGTTACTATTAACACTTCACATGATCAACACTTCACATGACCTTGATTCTATCCCTCTGTTAATGCAGCCTAGGACTAATCTCTGCTTTATAGCAGAAAGTATTCAGAAATAAACATAATTCAGTTTATAGGACATTTGGAGAAATGGCATAATCTAATGTAGCAAATCTGTTCCTTAAAGAATTAATAAGTGGCAAGTTTGCCACTCAGAAGCCATCTAAGAAAATTGGAAAATTATTGTAACAGTAGCTTATAGTAGCAAAATATATTGGGTGGGGGGGAAGAACAGTGGTGAAATCCAAATTTCTTTAGTACTAGTTCTGTGGTTGTGGCTTGGTGGGTGTGGCGTGGCTGGCGTGGCTTGGTGGGTGTGGCAGGGGAAGGATACTGCAAAATCCCTATTCCCTCCCCACTCCTGGAGGAAGGGTATTGCAAAATGTCCATTCCCACCTCACTCTGGGGCCAGCCAGAGGTGTATTTGCCAGTTCTCCAAACTGCTCAAAATGTCCGCTACCAGTTCTCCAGAACCTGTCAGAACCTGCTGGATTTCACCGCTGGGGAAGAGGACTCATCCTATTTGAGCTTTATAGAATTTTAAAATGCAAATATTCAAGGTCTAACTTCTGATATTAGGGATTTTTTTTCCCTTTCTAACTTCTTCCTCCCTTTTATAAATGTGAATTAAAAAGGTGTGATTAAGTGTATGAAGATGCTAAGGTTCCCTCCCCCCCCCCCCCAAAAAATAGTATATTAACATTTTTGAAAGTCAGACTTAAATAAAGGAGGAAGCAAAGAGAAATCAGTGGTTTCTGGTATGCCATTTACTGAGTAAACTATGAAATAGTAGCGATTTTGAAAGAAGGCTCTGGGCACTAGCAGTAATAATCATCTAACACTTGCTAGTTTATGAAAGCAGCATCTTCTACATTGCTTCTTGAAAATCTCTCCCATGAGATATGTTGGAGAGGAAAATCATTCTTTCATTCCTGACTCTTATGTTTCTCTTCAGGGCAGTGCTGTGTTTTAAAGCAATGTTCAAAGATGGTGGCGAGAGACACACAGAGAGAGAAACAGAGGGAGGGAGGGGGAGAGGGAAAGGGAGGGGAAGGGAAGGGAGAGAGAGAGGGAGGGAGGGGGAGAGAGAGAAGCTGAACAGCAATGAGTCCTGTGGCACTTTAAAAACAAGGGCTTACGTGGTAATGTATTTCATAGTCTTTGCTATTTTACTGCTTGTCCTCTAGAAATGGCAAGATTCAGCCACTCTAATGATACAGAGAGAGAAGCTGATTCTTTATTCTTATTCCCAGGCCTCCTCTCCACTTAATTATTTCAACACAAATTAATGGCAAAACTTAATTAGACATTTGCTTTGCAATTATTTATGAGGTTGGCTTTTCACTTCAAGATCACCACAACTGTAGACCACATCTCTTTTTCCATGGCACCTTTGCTCTAATCACTTCAGTTTTTTCTCATCCTCTACTTCAGTTTCCCCCCCACCCCCCAAACTGATACTTTCAGGTACGTTGAACTATAAATACCATGACCCCAACCAATATGGGGCTATTTCACTGCAAGTCTCAGAATATATGACTTAGTGATCTATCTTATATCCTCTTCTCACCTATCTCTTTCTTGCTCTCCCAATATACATGGCCTTGTGTTGGATTTTGGACTCTTATCTCCAGGCAGGGTTCTATTTTTATTTGATAATTGTTTTGGAAACTGCAGAGCTGAAAAGATATTAAGCAAGCACTCAGCTGAAAAAACAATTTAACGATATTTTTTTTTACATACCCCTTTCATTATACTTTTTTTTTTTTTTGCATCAACAACCTGCAATAATAACTTGCATCCACAAGAACAGCCAAAGGAAACCAGCTCATCTCAGTGTTGTCTCATCCCTCCAGTCTATTTCATTAGTCCCAATCAACATTCTGACAGCAATTTTCAGTTAAAGCTTTATCTTTCCAATGGGTTGGGTCAGCAAGAAAAAAAAAATCCAATGACATCAGCCAAGAGTATATATTTGCCTGGGAGGATTATTTTGAGAAAGTTAATTAAACATTTCCTCAAGTTGCAGGGCATATACCACACAGGAACGCTTGTCCTTTGTGGAAGCAGATTTCTGAAGGGCAGGTGAATTTGGTGTATTTTCACAGCGATCACATTATTGTTGAATACTTGACCAAAGCTGAGGCAAATTATTATCTTACCTAAGACTGTCCTTGGGAACAATGCTGCAGTGCTGAGATACAATACAATATATGTATGGTCTTCAAGAGGTAGTTTGTCCCTGAGAAGGTGATCAGGCTGATCAGATAAGGGCAGCTGCTGTTTCAGGAAATTATTTTTTTCTTTAGGATGGTGACAAGAAGATGGTGTGGAATTTATTTATTTATTTTATTTATTGGTTTGATTTATATGCCGCCTTTTTCTGGAGACTCAGGGCGGCTTACAATGTGTTAAGCAATAGCCTTCATACTTTTGTATATACCTGCTTAGTAGGGCTTTTTGCCCCCACCCCCAAAGCGGTGTTCTTTTTTAGATAAAGTCAGCTTATTGCCCCCACAAACAGGGTACTCATTTTACCTACCTCGAAAGGATGGAAGGCTGAGTCAACCTTGAGCCTGGTGATATTTTAACTTGCAGTAATTGCAGGCAGCTGGTGTTATTTAACAGTGCTTTAGTCTGCTGCGCCACCAAGGCACAGCAGACTAAAGTTTCACCAAGTTTCAGAAGACTTGAAATTTGTGTGGCATTTTGTGTGTGTATGGAGAGCTAGGAGTTTGTGACCACTTTTTGCAAGGCAGGGGTTGATGGTATTATATTTACCAACCCTTGCAAAGGACTTGGGTCCTCCAACTGCCTGAAAGTAGTGCTGGAATTGGAGGCTGACTTGGAAGTGAAGCCAATGGCTTTGGAGTTCAGTGATGGGTCAGTCAAATTGGTGAGAAGGGGAGTTGAAATCAGTGGAAGGTGAGGTAATTGCTCCAGCAACGATTTTGATCTATCAGGAAAAGTTGGAAGCTGGCTTGAGTCTGGATCTGGATCATGGAAGTGCTGTGGAGGTTGATTTGAGCTCAATGTAGCAGCTACCAAGCAGAGAGGGATGGGGATGGATGTGCCTTAGTTGCTCAGGAGGTCATTCTTAGCAGCAGATGCAGTTGGGAAGACCGGGCAAATCTCTATCTGCTAGCTGATCTGGTGAAGCTAGTAAAATCACCTGCAAATTCACTGGGGCTGCCGGTGACACTATTGCCCTGGCCTCTTCCTGTCATCAACTAGGGGGAGATATTCTGGGAGATGTCCTGACGGCCACTTGAAAGGACTCCAGTTGGGTGCCATGGTGCTGGATAGGGTGGTGCTTTTGTCATCAGACCTATGGGTTCCTGTTGCGGTATCCTCTGGATTGGGGCTGAATGCCTCCCCTTTGGCTTCTTCCTTTGGAGTGAGACCAGCACCTTGGCCTCTTTGTCTTGTCTTGTTCCCTATGGTACAGATGTGTGGACTAGGGTTGGATAGGGTGTGTGAGGGAGCTACCCAGCAGTGGAATTCAAATTTTTTTACTATAGGTTCTGTGGGCATGGCTTGGTGGGTGTGGTGTGGCTTGGTGGGCGTGGCTTGGTGGGCATGGCAGGGGAAGGATACTGTAAAATCTCCATTTCTTCCCCACTCCTGGGGGAAGGATATTGCAAAATCTCCACTCCCACCCCACTCTGGGGCCAGCCAGAGGTGGTATTTGCCAGTTCTCCAAACTACTCAAAATTTCTGCTACCAGTTCTCCAGAACCTGTCAGAACCTGCTGAATAGCACCCCTGCACCTACCACAATAGCCCGACTCCCCCTTGGACTGCTGAATACATAAGGCAGCTGTGGCCTGGGGTGAGACCGAAGAGTTGCTGTAAGGGACTGGTGTAAGTGTAGTGTGTTTTGTGGTGTTTTCTGTGGATGAATAATTTGATGTGAATGAATGGAGTGAATGGATGGCCTGGAAAGAGAGGGTGAGACATGGGAAGAAATCCAGGGACACTCCATCTCTTGTTGCACTTTCCCATTCAAGACCTGTGCATAGTCTGGAGGTTCTGGAGGACCTTTGCACAGATATATCTAGTGGTCCACTTGTTCCCTTTCTTGGAACTAGAAGCCCTTCAGATAGTGAGTCATGTCCTGGTCACAGGGGTGAAATCTAATTTTTTTTGCTACCAGTTCTGTGGGTGGGGATTAATTAGTGGGCGGGGCTTGGTGGTAAGGTGACTGGGTGGGCGTGGCCAAGTCAATGTCACTTCTTTGCCCTTTTTTAACCTACAAAACACAACACAACACAACTGGCTCACCCACAATGTAAAAGCAGCTGTGCTAGACTCAAAATGGCCCCTGCAACAAACAGGAACCTCACACAGCCACAAAAAGCCTAAAAAACCAACTTTCACACTTTACGCACACAAAATTCCACATACAGCTTTGTGAGATTTTGTGTGTTTGTGTAGTTAGAGTGAAACACTACAGAAACACACTAAATCTCAGAAAGCTACACAAATATTATTTTATTTTATTTTATTTATAAAGCAGATAAATTTAAAACTTCCTAAACTTTAAATGGCTAGGTCTAAAAAAAGAAGAACTAAAAAAAAAACCCAATTAACTATTTTTTTTAAAGCTCCCAAAGGGGGAAAAAACTTACCCAATAGAACAGGGGTCTCCAACCTTGGCAACTTTAAGACTTGTGGACTTCAACTCCCAGAATTCCTCAGCCAGCTTTGCTGGGAATTGAAGTCCACAAGTCTAGGCAGGCAGGCAGAAAGAGCTGCTCACCGATGAGCTTGATTGCAGGCAGGGAGATTCAGTTGCTTGCTGATGCATGGATTGTGATTGTCATGCGATCAGCAGCTAAGGTAAGCAAGCTGGAGGCTGGGGGGGGGGGAGGGAGAAAAAAAGAAACTTTTTTTCTTTTACATGGCTCTGGTGATCCAAGCTGAGTTGCCTAATTAGCAGGCAACTCAGCTGGGATCTCAGAGCTTGGCTGGTCAGAGCCATTTAAAAGGAAAAAAAGGCTCTGATGATCGCGGGGCTCAGCTGGGCTTGGGGGGCGGGGGCAGGGATTTTTGCTACCGGTTCTCCGAACTGCCCACCGCCATCGCTACCTACTCGCCCGAGCCGGTCCAAACCGGGAGCATTTCACCCCTGCCTGGTCACCTCCTGATTGGGTTACTGATTGGGTAATCCTTGACTTATGACCATAATGCAACCAAAAATTTCCATTGCTAAATAAGACAGTTGTTAAGTGAATTTTGCTCCTTTTTGCAACTGTTCTTGCCACAGTTGTTAAATGAATCATTTCAGTTGTTAAGTTACTAACACAGTCGTTAAGTGAATATGGCTTCCCCATTGACCTTACTTGTCAGAAGGTCACAAAAGTTGACACTGCAACTGTCATAAATGCATATCAGATTCGAATTTTGATCACATGACCATGGAGATGCCGCAACAGTCATAAATGTGAAAAAATGGTCCTAAGTCACTTTTTTCTGTGCCATTCTAATTTCTAACTGTCACCAAAAGAATGGTTATATGTCAAAGACTATCTGTACAATAATACATTCTACATGGGCTTCCCTTGAAAACCATTTGGAAGTTACAGCTGATCTAGAGTACAGTGGCACTGGTAGTGATGGTGGCATTATATTATGATCACATGACCACATTGCTTTGTGTACTATACTGGTTACCAAAGTTGCTAAGGAGTTGAGTGGCTTCAAAATTGGATGAAAGAGGATGGATGGATGGACAGATAATAGTTGTTGGTTTTTTTAATCATCATTACCCATTATTTAATCATCATTACCGCCTCTCTGAACCTAGTCAAATATTCAGGGACAATTTTTGTCTGTACATTTACCACTTCAAAGCAATTGTTCTAATTACTGATGTTTATTCAAGACCCATCTTCCTTGCCATTTTAGGCCTTGACCTGCATGTAGTCTTCCGTTGACTTAATTTGTTGACTTTAGAATTTGATTATTGCTGAACTTATAAGAGGGTATCAGTGAATCAGTACACACCCTTCTAAGGCAATTGTTACTGGATAATGTGACTCTATATATTGTAGACTGCAAAGCATAGATTATACATTTTAGTAGCCTTTTTATATAAATCTAGCCAACTGGGCCTCATTCAAAAAACCTGCCTTAGTATAATGTATGACTAAATACCAAACTAAATACCAGACTAAATACTCTGGGGTGATTCCTTGATATATTCTTATAGTACTCTTTTACCTGATTATCTTTTCCCCCCTGAAATTAGATCAATCAGGAAGCCTGATGGATGGGCTACAGTGTATGTACATCAGCATAGACACAATGTTGGGACTCTACCTGTAATAGGTTTTCTGCCACTTCAAGTTTAAAAAAATCTCAGTGGTTTACATAATTCCATACCACACCACAAAATGACATAATTGAGAATGAGCCAAATATGCAACTACAAATTCCTGAAGAGAAAAATAACATGAGAGGCAGGGGGAAGGAAATCTTAGGCCCGCTTCCTCTTCCTCCTTCACAGATAACAGAGTTTGGGAATGCCCTGGGCTTTGGCTGGTACTAATTAGTACCAGCTGTGTCTGTAATAAAATGCTCCTCATTCTTTCCAACCACAGCAACAACAAAAAGCATTTGATTCTTATCTGACTATGCTCCCAGAATCCCATTCATCTATCCCAGAGTTGTTGGTTTTTTTTAAATCTTGGCAACTTTAAGATGTGTGGTCTTTAACTCCCAGAATCCCACAGCCAACATAAAGATCACATATCCTAAAGTTTTCAAGGCTGAGAAACACTGATCTTTCTCATCCTTAGTGAATACTTCTCAATGTTCCATAGCTAATTGCACGCCTCTTGTCTGATCATCAGTGTAGAGAGCTACCGATATAAAGATCATATCAGGAGTCAGACATTTCGTAAGAATATGTGTAGATTCTCATTCTCATTTAAAAGGCTTTGACTAGGAGAATAATTTCCACATTAGGAAATAAAACAAAAAGCAAGTTTCCGAAACGGTCAGCAGACCCACCCATAGGAAGGAGAACTGGAATGCTATTGAGAAGTCTGAAATTACATGTTTAGACAGCCCCTGCAGATGCTCTCCTAGTATTTCAGTGTCCATGTCAAGCAGCCTGAACAGGATCAAATACAATCTATTGTGCAGCAGGTGTTCCGACTTGTACAGATTTCTTTTCATAGCTTGCAGCAGGAGCAGTAGAGGAATGCAGCCTTTTTGTGGTAAATCCGTGACTCAAAATACATCCTATTCAAAAAGACAGCTTGCTAGTAATTCACCATAGGGAGTGAGATGATAAAAGTTAAAACTACAGAAAAGATACTTCGGGGAGTATCATTATTTCCCAGCAGGGAATTTTGTATTTCCCAGGTAAATCTAACAGAGTGACTGGCAAGTACAGTGGGGCAAAAGAAAGCCAAACCAAATTAAAGAGAGGTTTGTGATCTTACAAATATATAGTGAAGTAGAAAACTCATCCAATAAATGCCAACAACTGGAGAGAATCAAAATGACACACACACACACACCCAAAAAAACTGCTAGGTTATTGTGAGTCACTGACCTTTGTACCCAATGAACCAAGAGGAACAGTCATCATGCTATGTAGATCTTCCATAGGATTTTGATCAGAAACAGTCTGAAGGTGCAAATACAACATTACTCAGTGTTCCGTGTGCCTCAGCATATAGTCATGCTGGCCACTTGATCATGGAAGCATTTTTGGACAATGCTTGGCTAAGAAACTGAGTTGAGATTGCTCTCTAGAGTCGGACACGATTGGACAGGAGAAACCTTTACCTCTAAACATTAGTAGAAAGGAAGAATTGGTTGATAACTTCTGAAGAAACAAGATAAGCACAGAGACATGGGTGTCCTTCATTGTGTGAAAATATTTCAGACACAGTCCTAAAAGGCAACCTTACTTTGATATATGAGAGGTGCCAGGGCTCTAATTGTTATTCTAACATGCTGACCCTATACTTTTTCTGCAGAAAGAGGGAGAGGGGATAAGAAAACAGCATTACATATTCCTGAATGTACTGTGTCTTCTGAAAGCACAAATTCTATAATCAATTGATCCCTAACAGGGACAAATTGATCCCACCATAAAATCCATCCTTAAAGGTGTTACAGAATAATACCACTAAAGGCAACTATGCAATAATATGCTGGCATAATTACATAATTAATTTAGTCTGAACTCATATTTCAAGTCAGTTGTACAATGGCCACAAGCCCTAGGAAAAAATAAAACATTAAAATGTAATCATAAAATACCTAATTAATTTCAAAATGTCTAGCAAACAGAAACGCTTCAACTTGATGCCAGTCACAGTAGGCTGGGACTGTCATCAGAGTACAAACACCCTTACAGAATGAAACAAATGATTATTAACTCTCCATTGACTGTCCCATGGTCCCTAGACTTCTTTTTCGTAATCCTCAGAACCCCATCTAACTACAGTTGTTGAAATCAATGGCACTCTAATTTAAGGAGGGAGATCTGTTAATTTTAGTATAATCCTTTAAATAGTTTTAAATATTGGAGACATTTACTTTTCACAAAAACTATACCCTGGCTTTTCCAAGCCTTTAAGACAAGTTTGACCTCTCTGAATCAAGTCCTACCCAATGCAGTCTATGCCCTTTCATTCTTAGTTGCCCGTCTCTTTCCTAAAGCATCCTTCAATGATCTGCTTTTTAAATACTTGTGATAACAGCCCTTGTCATTCCAACTTAACCTGAAAATTGCTGCAGAATAAGCACAGAGAGCCAGTGGTCTAGTGGCTAAGGCACTAGGATAGAAAGCAGGTGACCGTGAGTTCTAGCCTCATCTTAGTCATGAAGGCCAGCTGGATGCCTTTGAACCAGTCCCTCTCTCAGCCCAAACTGCCTAAGAGGATTGTTTTTATGAGGAAAATAGTAGGAGGAAGGTGTGTTGAATATGTTCACCTCCTTGTCTCATTTAATGGCCATGTCACTTAGCAACAGAATTGCTAAGCCATTATGGTTTAAAGAGACTACTATTGAAACAAAGTCTATTAAGAATGAGATTGAAGTTCATAGCACAAAAATGACCAGAATTGCTACTAGGCTGAATGAATAAAGAGATCAGCAATAGGCATTGGTTGGATTCAGACTGATACTACTCTATATCAATGCTTCTCAACTGCAGCAACTTTAAGATGTGCGGATTCCAACTCCCAAAAGTTTCCAGCCGAATGTAGGAAATGTAAGGTAAGTCCCCTCACGCTACTTGCATCACACATTTCTCTCATGAAGCACTTTGGGAATATGCCTTTGTCTGTTTTTCCAATGAGTTAAGGTTAGGGTTTGGCTCTGGCTCCCAGATATTGAAGGCCCTAAATGCCCTGAGTTTTACCAGTGGCTGGTGATTTAAACTTGGATTTTCATGAGCTAAATGCACAGGCCACTACACTGACTTCTACATAGCAACATCACAAACCCAAATGTCTGCCAAGGGAACAGATTTCTTCAAAGCTTTCTAGTGTTGGAAGAAATGTCCATCTGGGTTCAGTTCCAAGTGGGGAGAAAGACACTGGAAACATGGGGGCTGCTTAGAAGGATGGTTTAATGGTGAACAGGACCACATGGGTTTGAAGTCCTATGTAGCTGATCACATTGAGTGGAAAGTGAGTATTAATTTCCCTGAATTTGAGCTTCCTGTTCCTGTGGCAAGGGCAAGTATCCTATTGGCTGACTCCCAGGGGGAGACGGTCTTAGCTAACTTTGTAGGCTGTCTGTGTCCCAGGCTTGGTTGAATCTTACTGGATGATGTAATGAAGGGGCTTTGGGCAATTCCTATTACGGCTGAGGGCTAATCTTATCTTTGTTGGATCTTGGGTGAGGATATTTGCTTATGAATAGGCCTAGCAATCTCTTTATCTCTTAAATGCTGACATCGGTGGTGGGCTAATGAGGAGGGTGGGGGCTATTAAGAGTGAGTCTGCTTCCTGCCTCAGAAAACATGTTTCTCCATTTCTCATCCAGGGAAATATAATATTCTGCCTTTTTAATATTTCCTAGAATATTTCATTCTTCTAGGAGAGGGGTGGCTGCTAACTTTCTACACTAGTTATAGTGGTTGAACCTCTGAGTTCTTGTCCTCCTTAGGCATGGAAGCCAGCTGGATGATTTTGGGTCAGTCATTCGCTCTCACCCCAACCCACCTCACAGGGTTGTTGTTGCAGGGAAAATAGGACATAGCAATATTATGCATGTATATCACCTGAGATGACCAAAAACAAAGGCTGGATAAAAATCTAAAAAATAAATAAACAAATGAACAAAATAAGAGCCCTTTCTCTTATACACATATTCCTGGAACATGGCTAATATTCCATTCTGTGTGGTAGGGCGATCATAGAAGCCACGCTGCATATACCATAATGTTTTGAGTGTGATCAGTAGCAGTGAATTCACAGCCCTGGGGCAGATGCAAAGAAATGCACAAGTAATAAAACTAATTCAGCCATTTTTTTAAAAAAAATTCCACTTTCATGACCTTGTTCATCTCAAACTGGAAGAATACAATTAAGGGAAACACTGACTTTCAATATGAATCATCTCCTCCCAAACATTCAGTATCCTAATGGGACACACTATATGTTGATAGAGCACAAGTGGACATTTCATGATCACATCACAGAATTTGTTTCCTAATAAACTGAATTGCCTTGCTGGATTTAGTGGTAAAATGGTTATAGTTCGCCTCAGCACACTCACACAAATAAAAAACTTCCCTGAAGAGAATATTAAAAGGATAACAAAGAGAAGACAGAGTTGGCATGATTTGATTCTTTTTTGACAAAGAAATCTGTTTATGATGCTTTGTTTACATTCAGTCTCTTTTTAATGAATGTACACATATGATTTTTAAAAACCCTTACAACTAACAGGTTTTTTTCCCCTACAAGAACCAACAGTGCTTCTGAGACAGGTTAAAACTAGTTTTCTAACTCTGATTAGAGTTTCACCTTTTCAATCAGAAAAATCTGAAGGAAATTAGTTTATGTTGTATATTTGCGTATTTCCTTAGAGCATGTATACTGTTGTAGATTCTGTCCCTACTATTCAACGACATATGATGCTAAAATAAGTTCCTCTAACTTCAATTTACTTTATTCCCATAGTGCAATTATTGCTGATCAAGTGTACATGGTTGCAATCAAGGCTTCTTTTAAAAAGTAAATCCTATATTGTTTGGCAAACTCACCTGGGGCATGCAGGTTGAAGCCAATGTTCTTATATTAGGCCTATAACATAATTTCACCAGGGAACAGGTTTAAGTATTTCATTCTTGGTGGCAACAGGATAGGATGAACTCTAAAGATAAAGATTCCCCTTGCACATATGTGCTAGTCATTCGCGACTCTAGGAGGCGGTGCTCATCTCTGTTTCAAAGCCGAAGAGCCAGCGCTGTCCGAAGAAATCTCCATGGTCATGTGGCCGGCATGACTAAACACCAAAGGCGCACGGAATGCTGTTACCTTCCCACCAAAGTGGCCCCTATTTTTCTACTTGCATTTTTTACGTGCTTTCAAACTGCTAGATTGACACAAGCTGGGACAAGTAATGGGAGCTCACCCCATTATGCAGCACTAGGGATTCGAACTGCTGAACTGCCAACCTTTCGATCGACAAGCTCAGCATCTTAGTCACTGAGCCACCGCGTCCCATGGGATGAACTCTAGCAGAATCCAAATTTAGATAGTTTGCCCTTCTGCTCTCCACACCATCTCTCCCTTTGAAAAGGTATGCGGGAGGCTTGGGTTTTTTTCTTTTCTTTTTATTACAAATGTACACACAACAATGCAGCATCAGGTAGTCACAGGACCAGTCTAAATTGGGCTTCAAAGCAGAAATGATCTCTCAGGAAAGCCTGTGTTATGTTGAGTATGGAGAATTTTTGGTGTATATAAAAAACTACAAAAGAAACTACACCAGTGCCCTTGTTTGTAATGCAAAGGCAAGAATTCTGACTACTTTGTCCATTTTCCAGAATTTATTTATTGATTTATTAAATTTATATCCACCTTTATTATTTTTTATAAGCAGCTCAGTGTGGTCAACATATCTAATGTTCCTTCTTTCCCTTGTTTTCCCCACAATAACAACCTTCTGAAGTGAGTTGGACCGATAGTGACTGGCACAAGCTCCCTTAGCTTGCTTTCATGGCTAAGGCCAGACTTGAACTCATAGTCTTCCAGTTTCTAACCTGATGCCTTAACTACTAGACCAAACTGGCTCTAGAATAATCTAGCCTTACTAGTCTTTAACTCACAGGGCAGGGATTAAATGCTCCCGGTTCGGACCGGATCGCCTGATCCAGTAGCGATGGCGGCGGGTGGTTCGGAAAACCAGTAGCAAAAATCCCTGCGTCCCCCCCATGCCCAGCTGAGCCACATGATCATCAGAGGCTTTTTTTTTTTTAACTTTTAAAAGCATTTTTTCTGCAACCTCTTCCGGCGAAAAAATGCTTTTAAAAGTAAAAAAAAAAGTCTCTGATGATTGAGCGTGGCTCAGCTGGGATCATCAGAGGCTTTTCAAAGCATTTTTTTCTGCAACCTCTTGGCCGAAGAGGTGGTAAAAAAAATGCTTTGAAAAGTCTCTGACGATCCCAGCTGAGTTGCTTGATTGTCAGAGAGGCTTTTCAAAGCATTTTTTAAAAAGCCTCTCTGACGATCCCAGCTGAGTTGCCTGATCGGCAGAGGATTTTCAAAGCATTAGAAAAAAATGTTTTGAAAAGTAAAAAAAAAAAAAAAAGTTGGCCACGCCCACCCAGTCACATTACCACCACCCCACCAAGCCACACCCACAGAACCGGTAATAACAAATTTTACATTTCACCCCTGCCACAGGGCCTTTCCCCCCCAAATATTTCTTCTAAAATTTGAATAAAAATCTGCCTGGGAAAAAGAATCAGAAGGATTATACACTAATCTGCTCTCTTGTATCTTTTAGTCAAGGTTGTAGCACAGAGTATCCTCTCTAGTGCAATTAAGAATGTGGTTGAAGCCCAACAAGTACTGCACAATTAACAGTCCCAACTGCTTTGGACCTGCCAAGCTTCCTTCGATTTTTGCACTTTTAGTGCAAATTTAGTGCCTATTGAAGAATTGCTGGGTATTTGCTGAAGCTACATGCACCATCAAATACGTTTAAAATTGATTCCCGTTGCCCTGGGGGGATCAGACGGTGAACATCTGTGCAGGAATGCAAATGCATAGATGTATCTGCATCAATGGCTTTGAAGATGCAAAACAAATGGGGGTGAATAATGTTAATATCCTCACAGCTGAAAATCAGAGTTTGTTTCTGTTTCAGCAGAATAATGCAACTCAGGCAAAAGCGCAGCCTTTAAAAGTTCTGTAGAGAAGATGTGAAAGCAAAAGGAACAAAACCCAAAAGTACCAACTGGTGCACCTGTTCCAAGTTGTTACACTGTAATTCTTGGATTAAATTCAAGGAAGTGTGTCTTGAAGCAACATCACTCTTCAGGATAATATTACCTCAATTTGATTCTTATTCCTCCTGCATTGGTTATGACAGCCTCAGAATTAATCCCAATACAAGAACAAAAACAGGAGAGTTGAAAGCACCAATTGGTGGTAGCCAAAATCAGTTGCCTCATGAAGTGAAGGAGGAGAAGTTCATCTTCTTTGGTGTTTTGGTACTACTTCCTGTCAGCATATATACAATAATTAAATGAATAATAATTAAATAATTAAATAAATTAAACCTGGATCTGCCGGATGGTGTAGGGCCCTGAGGGAGAAGCTGTAGGCTGAAGGTAGTTAGTGCAGTGAAAGAGAAGGCACCACCGCTCTTCCTCTCTAAATCCGTGGTCTGCTAGTTTGTATTTAATCTTTTATAATCTGTTTTTACATTTATAATTCTTTTTTATATCCCCATGCTTTACTATATAACACACCACCCAGAGTGGCCTCAAAACAGGAGGTGGGCTGCACAACTTAGTAAATAAATAAATAATTTTCATGTAGGACACCAATTGTCTATTATAATCTTGAAAAATAATAGATAACAGTTATCATTTATTTCTGTATATCTTATTTCTTTCTTCTTTTCTGAACTCCCCACTTTTACAGTTTTCCTAGTTCACCATTCACTCCTCTGTTTGCAGTAATATTACTGCTTGACAGCTTCTGTATCATGTTTCAGTTTCCCCGATATGGTCTTTGGATTTATTGAAGATCTAACAACACCTGCACTGCTTCCTCCTATTTTTTGCTTCCCCATGACCACTGACAGTAAACAATCAATTGAAATTGAAATTACCCACTACTTTCAGACGAGGCTATTAATAGAATAACAGAGTTGGAAGAGACCTTGGAGGTCTTCTAGTCCAACCTCTTGCTGAAGCAGGAGACTCTATAACTTTTCAGACAAATGGTTATTCAATCTCTTCTTAAAAACTTCCAGTGTTGGAGCACTCACAACTTCTGGAGGCAAGTCGTTTCACTGATTAGTTGTTCTCACTGTCAGGAAATTTCTCCTTGGTTTTAGGTTGGTTCTCTCCTTGATTACTTCCGTCCATTGTTTCTTCTCCTACCTTCAGGTACTTTGGAGAAGAGATTGATCCCCTCTTCTTTGAGACAGCCCCTTAAATATTGTAATGCTGCTATCATGTCACCCCTAGTCCTTCTTTTCTCTAGACTAGACATACCTAATTCCTGAAAGCATTCTAGTCCCCTAATCATCTTTGTTGCTCAAGTATCTCAACATCTTTTTTATATTGTGGCAACTAAAACTGCAATATTCCAAGTGTGGTCTATTATTTTTCCCTTCTCCAATAATAAATAGTTGTGTTGCATTATTTCTGTTTTTACTGTACTTTTTTTATTGTAAAGGCTGGTTAAAAACTCAATTAGAGATATTTGATTTGAATCCCATGACAACAAATCTGGGGGGACGAGGGTAGACTTGATTAGTAGAGATGTGACTGTTGCAAAGTCATTGGTAGAGAAATGATTGGCACAAAGTTTCTGTAGTTGAGGGTAAGCCTCCCTTACTGAAGTTCTATATTCTACCATAGTGGCCATGACAAGCACTAAGCAACTCCAGCCGAATAACTCCTAAATTCTTCTCACAGTTACTCATCCCCTGGTCACCTCATAAATGGACTACAAGTAATCTTCATTTAATGAAGGCCCTATTTAATGATCGTTCAAAATTATGATGCTAAAAAATGGAACCTTATGACTAGACCTCACACTTACAGTTGTCAAAGCAGCCCCACAGTCACATGATTGACAATGGAACATTTTGCAACTGGCAGGTCTTTACAAAAAATGCAGCATCTCTACAGTCCTAGGATTGCCGTGTCCATATGGCACGGATGGCTTCCAACAAGCAGATTCAATGGAGAAGCCAGCCCTGAAATCACAGGTCACAGTCACATGATCTCTCACTTAATCACCATGGGTGATTTTTTTAATGGCTACCATGAAACTAAGACCTTAAGATAAGATCGCATGTTTCATTTAATGACCACATTGCTTACCAATGGAGTTGCCAGTTCCAATTGTGATTGTTAAGCAAGGATTACCTGTATTAAAACATTTTTAAAATGCCAACTGGTACGAAATGTAGCTGCACAGGCAGTTGTGTGTGTCCCTAGAGTGACACACATTACATGTCTGCTGTGTGAGCTGCATTGGCTGCCAGTCTGTTTCCAGATCCAACTCAAGGTGCTGGTTTTAACCTATAAATCCCTACATGACATGGGACCAGGTTATTTGAGGGACTGCCTCTTCGTCGTTATATCTACAAGTCCATCAGATCTGGCAGGAGGAACATGTTACAGGTCCTGTTGCTAAAGAGTTCAATGTGACAGGACCCAGGAAGCAAGTTTCTGCCATGGCACTTGCCCTCTGGAACATCATTCCCCCTCCCCAAGATGAAATTAGTCCTGACCCTATTGACATTTAGGAAATCCTTCAAAACATGGTTCTTCCAATAGGCCTGGGGATCCCAGGAAAATAGGGAGCTCCAAGATTGTTACTCTGTGTGTAGGATGCTGGTCCATTCTCCCACGGTCTTATTTATATTTCTGCTTAACATGCTTTAAATTGTATTATATATATATATATATGTGTGTGTGTGTGTGTGTGTGTGTGTGTGTGTGTGTGTGTGTGTGTGTTTTCTGAGGTTTTCGCGGGTGTTTGTATGTAGGTCTTTGGTTATTCGGGTTTTCTCCCGCGTAAAATTGGAGGTTTCTTGGCAACGTTTCGACGAAGTCTCATTCGTCATCTTCAGGCTGGTGTTCTCGGCTTCGTGCTTCTAGGAGCAATGTGTGTGACCCCAACCAATCAGAACACACCTCTGCCCAATCAGAACACAGCCAAGCTCCCACCCAATCAATTCACACCCCCACTGGCAGTTAAAAGGAAGAAACAGCTGCGATCACACACATTGCTCCTAGAAGCACGAAGCGTGTATGTATGTGTGTGTGTGTGTGTGTGATTGGTGACTATATAAATTTGATAAATAAATAGGTCATTAAGACTATCTGGAGATCCTAAAATGTGGTTGTTAAGAGCTTGAGACATTTTTCATAAATGAAATCTGTAGCAGTACAAAATATACCTTTGAATAAGTTCTCTCTCTCTCTCCCTCCCTCCCTCTCTCTCTCTCTCTCTGTATCTCTCTCTCTCTCTCTCCCATATTGTCCTTGCTGTTGCTCCTTAATTTACTCTACTGCCCTTACTGCTACATCATAATTGACCTGATTGAATGCTACCATGTTGGAAACACAGCAAGTTGAAAGCACAATGTTGTTCATTCAGGGTCCCTGGGGGATGTTAGGCTTAATACATATTTTGCAGGGTTGAGACTTCCCTCCTTCCTCTCTCTCTCTTTTTCCTTTATCTTGTGAAGTGAGCAGTTCCCAAATGGAAGGTGAGGAGGACATGACTTAAATGAAGCACTGTAAGACCACAGACGCATGCCATCAAATTATACAGGAAAACACATTATACACTGGCCAAATTATGTAACTTGTCACCACTTTTATCAGAGATGAGAAAGAAGACAATCCTGGGAATGTCTCATAAATTGTAATGGATGCCAGGCCAAATGGGGTTTAGCTCATATTGTATGATTAAATAGCAAGGAATATATGATATGCTGATGATAGAGGAGTCAACCACAGTTATTTCTATAAAAGCATTTTTGGGAGACCTGGAGTCAAGACCCATTGAATAACTAAGCCTGCATTTAACATAGAATTGGATTACAGACTATAATCTAAGACATTGCCTTGGAGGTTGATCCAAATAAAACACTTCTTGGGCCTTTGGTTCATTTTCCCTCAACTGTACTAGAGACAAAACCCTTTTGCCTCTAACCTGCCCAAATTAAGTTTTCCATTCCCATTCCTATTCCTTTCCATTCCCATTCCCTTACATTCTGACCTAGGTCAGATCTGCCAGACTTTGAAAGGATAGCGACACAGGAACAAATGACTTTCTGTATTATGAATTTCTGTTGCAGGGCTCATTAGCTGTTTCCAGAAATCCTCAGCATTTTCCATTGATTTGCTCATTAGAAAATGCTATCACTTACAAACATGTTTGTCAACTAAATCTTGCTTTTGATGTTTCACAGAGTGACTCTTACTAGGTGTCTGAATAATTAACAGTTCTGCTACTGAACATGCTGCATTGTCATTTTGACATCCCACCACCATTCCAAGACACATCTGCCTTCTTTCTCTGCTATAATCAGAACTTCATTTTCATCGACACCTGCAGAGGACTTTTGAAGGCTATTGGTCATCTCTTCTCCTGCATGTTTCCGTTTAACATACCTAGGCAGGAAGGATTTTATTATTTTATTTATTTATTTAATAGTATGCTAATGTGAGAGAGATTTCTGTTGCATCAGCTCTTCCCTCTTCTTCTCTTGAATAAAACAATTAAGTCCAGTCAAGACATCGTGCTTAAAATTATTTAACCAGTTTTATGTATCCTGTGTTTTGGCTCTTTTCTATAGTCTCTAGAATAATAAATAAAAGTAATTATAAAAACAAAATAACTTAAAAGAATAATACCCAAGAAAAAGTAAAATGTAATTATTTAGGAATACACAACTAAAAACAATAGAACAAAAGAATCTTAAGCTGGCACATAAACACATGAAGGATATCAACTCAAAGTAATAACTTCCATAATTAATATACAACTACAAAAAGGCTCTATGTCACATAAAATTACAACTCAGATTCTAGAATATACTTCTGTCCCTCCTCTAAAACCAAAATGCAGAAATAAAAGGAAGCTGGGCCTTCAGGTATCCTAGTGTTAGCAGGGCCCAGAATCAAACGGGGAACTGAATAAACCTAATGAACTAACCTAATCATCATTTAGTGGGGTTCTTGCAAAGATAGCTTATAGACAGATAGCCTGTTTGTGGAGCAGAGGTTTGTTATGGTACTTGAGATGTATTCAAATGGAAAAGATTTCAGATCCTTGTTGGACACGAACGTTAAGCAGAATTGACCCCGATCAACACTTGGATCTACCAAATATCTAGCAATATCAGAGCTGCAGGCTAGACTGGGAAATCATAAAATTTTAGAAGAAGACAAGGGCAAACCATTTCCATGCTGGCACCATTCCGATAACCGCATAAACGAGTTGTGTTCATATAGTTAGCAGAAGTCAAGGTCAGTTTGAGGAGGTCTTTCCATTAAGCCACCTGAACTATAAGAATGCATGTCAGTAAGAGTATACTACAGAGACAGTGGTACATCCTTAATTATGAGGCCCGTTGCTGTCAGCAGATGCTACTTGACAATATTAGATTGCAATTTCAGAAGCCAAACTAATATGTCAGTGTCAAGAAAAATTATTTATCATCAAGTGAATGAGATGAATTAGCTCACACCATTAATCAAACAAGCCATTTGGTAACTCATCAAATAATATCAGAATAATTTGTTACTTCTTGTTATATTATTAGATGAATATATTCATTACATAATTGGGCAAGTTTCAAATGGAGTGTAATTTTCTAGGATGATATAGATACAGGATCCATCTCTGTTTGATTCCCTGTTTCTGGAAAGAATGGAAAGATTTCAATTGCTGTGCTTGCTTCTGCTTGTTCCTTTAAAAAACAGGCTATATAGAGATTTGTTCAGCTGATTCTGTTTGTCTTGAAATTGGAAGACTGCAGGAAATACCACTTCTTTATTGCATCAATTTGTCTTCTGTATGAACAGCTCTAATCAATTTAGTTCTCTTCTTGGTTTATTGAATCAGATACCTGAAATATCTTATATCTGTGGACTACTGTTCTGCTGCAGCATGATTCTGAGTCTCTCTATTAAAGAAACTCACTGAGTAGTAGAACAGTCTCAAATGCTATTTCCTTTTTGCTCCAAAGAGGACTTCTACCATCTATCATTTTCTGCCCACCGTCCCAAGACAAAGCATCTTTACATTTAATTGGAGAAAAGACTGATGTCAATTTAGAACCTGCCATACAGCCCCACAACAGGAGCCCCATCATTCCTCATGGAAGAATGCAGAATTTATAGAGCTTCTGTCATAATTTTGACAGAATTTTCCCTGAATTCAAATGGTAGTTATTATTTCATTGAAACAAAATTGTAAAATATGTTAGACTGAGATTACAACAGAATTGGAAGGGACCTTGGAGGTCTTCTAGTCAACCCCGCTGCTCAGGCAGGAGACACTATATCATTTCAGACAAATGGTTGTCAAGTCTCTTCTTAAAAACTTCCAGTGTTGGAGCACTCACAACTTCTGGAGGCAAGCCATCCATTGATTATTTGCTCTGTCAGGAAATTTCTCCTTAGTTATAGATTGGATCTCTCCTTGATTACTTTCCATCCATTGCTTCTTGTCCTGCCTTCAGGTTCTTTGTAGTATAGGATGACCCCCACCCTCTACTTTGTGGTAACCCCTCAGATATTGGAACACCACTATCATATCACCCCTAGTTCTTCTTTTCATTAAACTAGACATACCCAATTCCTGCAATCATTTTTTTTAACCTTCAGTCCTCTAAACGTCTTTGTTGCTCTTCTCTGTACTATTTCTAGAGAGATTGGCTCAATTTGAATTTCAAGGCTGAACAGGGATTCAGACTTGAATCTTATCAGTGTCAGTCATATATATTAATCCATTTTTCTCAGAGTCTCAAGTCTCCTCGATATGTTAAGTTACAGTTCCTATCATACGAATCAATACAATCAATAGAGAATTAGCCATGAATGATAGGAGTTTTTGCCTGCAAGCTTTGGAGGATATCACAATGAGGAAATAGTTTCTCCCTACTGTTTCATCCTGGTGCATATTCACTTGTCACACCTGATAGTGTTGGAAGAAACATCCTTCTGGGTTCTGCTCCAAGTGTGGAAACAGACACTGGAAACATGGAGACTGCTTGGAAAGATGGTTTAATGGTGGACAGGATCACATGGCTTGAGTTCCTGAACAGAAAAAGGGGCAGATACAGTAAATCCTCGGGTTTTTATGCTCTCTCTGGCTCTGCATTTCTTGGGGCCCCAAAAGAGTATCCTGATTGGTTGTCAGACTCCCAGGGGGTGGAGGTCTTAGCTAGCTTTGCTGGCTGATGGTCACATGTGCTTCCCAGGTCACATGTGGTAAGTTTCTGTTGCTATTGTGTAGAGGGCTAATCCTATCTTTGTTGAATCTTTGGCAATTCCTACTATGGCTCTGCCTGAAGGAGGGAGATCTTTGTTATGTAGAATAGACTGGCCCAGGCCTTAATGGCCCATTGACAAAGGGTGGGGGGCAGGAAGGTGGGAGCTGCTTTGTCTGCAAAATATGCTTCTCCATTTCTCATCCAGGGAAATATAATATTCTGCCTTTTTCATATTTCCTAAAATATTTCACTCTTCCAGGAAAGGGGTGGGTGCTAACTTCCTACAATAGTCTTTTGTTTTTTTAAGGCTAATGGCATGAAGTAACCAGAGTTTCTCGGGGGATTTCTAAAATGTCCTCAAACCCGCAAGTGAATCTAGATGGCCAAGAATATAATTATCCACACAGGAAGGGAGACTTAACAAGATAGCTTACATGATTCAAAACAGTTATTGAAAGATCAGAGCAACATAAATAAGGAGCCATAAACTATTGTTTAAACACACACCTTTAACACATTTTGGATCTAAAACAAGAATCATACTAAATATAAAATGTGAACTTCTGTTTCATTAAGAGAGAGAGTTTTGCCTCATGCATAATCTTCAGATTACTAAGGTCCAAACTGAGTGTTTCCTCCACTATGGCGTCCACAGTTAATGTTGGAAAATTGCTGTAATTTTTAGTTTACAGCAGAGGTGAGTTTCAGCAGGTTCTGACCAGTGGAAGTGGAAATTTTGAGTAGTTCAGAGAATTGGTAAATACCACATCTGACTGGCCCCGCCCCCATCTATTCTCTGCCTCCTGAGTCCCAGCTGACTGGGATGAAATGGGGATTTTGCCGTAACCTTCCCCTGGAGTGGGGTGGGAATGGAGATTTTACAATATCCTTCCCCTGCCATGCCCACCAAACCACACCCACCAAGCCACGCCTGCCCATTAAGCCACACCCACAACCAGTAGTAAAAGAATTTGAAACCCACCACTGGTTTACAGCAGTTGCATCCAACACACTCCTAATCAATCTCTACATCCAGATCAGAGCAAGCACACATACCACTTAGTTCAGCTAATAAAAATATAACTTGATTTTATTAAACATCAGCAAATATTTACGGTAGAACAATTAACAAAATGGGCCAAAAGATAGGTAATAGAATGGAGAGGAAAAGATATGATCAATATGCAAATATTAGTGTTTTATATATATAACTATATCAAAAGGCACATTTTTTTTCCAGAGATACTTGGGGTAATTAGCTTGGGCAACCCCAAATAGCCTTTGGCTATTCCACCTTTAACTTTTTAATGTACATAACAGCAGCAGAATTTAGATGAAAAGTAGGACACCAGGTGGTTCCTCTTCTGTTTAGTGCCATGAAGGAAATAATTTGGTAGATGGGGATAATTTATCCAACAGATAAATCAAGAGCCCAAACTTCAAGCATCTCCAAATTTGCCAGATATTGATCTCTAGAAGCAGCACTAAATCACTGTTGTGAACATCAGGATGTTCTGCTGAAAGATACAATTTGCCAATAGAAGAAGCCTGATGTGCTATTTCTCGTTTTTCTTTCAGGGTAAATATAGTTACAACATATTCATCCCCAACAAGGTATAATCATCTCAATTAATGCCAGGTGCTCCCCCACAGTATTTGTTTTCAGCCTCAAAAGCTACCTTCTCATCATGCTTCTCATCTCAGTGTCATTCTCTGCGGGTTTTAACTATATTTTAAACATATTTTTTTCTAATAGTATAATCTAGAACTTTATCTTTAATTTTTATTTATTTCTGATGTACTCTGTATAAGTGAGAAAGCTAAAGGATGCCAGTGTCAGTATGTGTTTCATTGATTATAGAAAGGCCTTCAATAGTGTCGATTTCATCAAGCTGTGGAATGTGGTTAGAAAAATGTGAGTCCCAGAACACCTGATTGTCCTTAGGAGAAACCTATATACAGATCAGGAAGTCACAGAACAGAGTGAACATGGCAAAACAGATAGACATGAATGTAACATGGGCCCTCAAGCATTAAAAATTGCACACCCATGTTCTGTAGTGTAGCAATTATTTCATGATAATGCACATGGGCTTGTGTTTATTAACCTTACCAGATATAGCAAGTATACTCAGGCAAGAATAGTTCTCCTCAGTTATTAAAAAGAAAGAAAAGACAAGCAGTAACAAGGTGGATGGACTGACTAGGTGGCTCAGTGGCTAAGACACTGAGCTTGTCAATCAGAAAGGTCGGCAGTCCGGCGGTTCGAATCCCTAGTACAGGTCTCCTGCGTGACCAGGGGGTTGGACTAGATGACTTCCAAGGTCCCTTCCAACTCTGTTACTGTTAACATTAACGACTGTGTTATAGTGGCAATGGGTATTAAAGCCTGTATTAAAGACAGGTCTCCTTCCTGGCCCATCAGGAATTCTCTCTCCAAATATATTCCACGTGACTTTCTTCTTTTCATCGCTCAGCAAAAACCACTTTTCTTTCACCAGATTTCTTAGATAGATTGGCGTTTATGCTTTAAGTTGGAGTTGAATAGCTATGTGCTTTATTATTTTATATTTCAATAACTGTTCTGAGACATCTACCTCAAAGGCATCTAATTAATGCTAAGGGTAAAAGTGGAGTCAATTGATTTGTTTCAATATAGCTGAGGTTCAGTATGTTCATTTTTTAAAAAAGAAGCATGCTTTCAATGCCTATCCCTGGTGTTGTGATTTACTCTAATGCCAAAACAAGAATTTTAAGCTGCTTCAGGTTATTGTATGGAGATCATCACGCATGCAAACGAAGAGGACACATAGAATTGTCTTCTCTTTTTCTTCTGGATTCGTCCTTTTCCGAAGTACTGAAGAACAATACAGTAGTTCGTTTATTCAAACTACAAGAGAAAGATAAGTTTGTTTTGGCAAAGTCCCTATTTTTTATTCTTTCTTTGATAGGCTTGTTTTTAACATGTACTTGATCAGTGGACCTTTAGCAAGTAAGGCTTCTCCTGCCTGCCTTGAAAATACAGTGAAGCCAAAAAAAAAAAAAAAATTGCTTCCTCAGTTGTATTCTGAAGTTAAGGATCTTGACAGAGAGCCCCAAAGGAAGGGAGTGGCATGAGGAGAACTGAGCAAAGCCACGGATGAACTTTGGCTATATCTTTATTCATTGTTGTTGGGAGAGGGGGGCTCATCTTGTGATTTCATATGGAATATTTGTCCTCAAGGGACTATCAGTAACATTGCATGAATTTCTTCATCTTGCTAAATGGAATCCTTGTTCCAAGTCTCCCTGTGGCGTCCTTCTTCTCGCTCATCAAGAGTCTCTGTATCAATTGGCTTTCACACAAGCTAACACTGAGACAAGAGCCTAGAGAAGCTAAGTGGTGGGTATGGTGAGGTGTTGCCAGGATCGATTTTTATTATGGAGAAAATTAAAGAACCTGAAACCATTCCTTTTTCCTTTAGTGCATTTATGTTGTGGGTGGGGGTGGAATTCTGCTTTCTGGGAGATTACAGCTAGTGTTGCCAACGTGCTAATTTTCTGAAGATTATGAACAAGGAAGCTCTATCGATTGTTCTGTGTTGCTGTTATTTACAGAAATAATAAAAGTCTGCATTGCAGGGGCTCACCGGCTAGGTAACGCTCTCTGCAAGCATTAACGTGAAAGTTTTACTGGTATAAAATACTGAATCCTTATAGAATCGCTTGCTGTAAAATGTGGAGTATTTGAGAGAGAGCGAAACAAGGCAAGGCTAATATCAGTATTCACGGTAACTGCGATCAATCCAATGCTTTGTGTTTATCTACAGTTCTAAATACTGTAATGTAGTTGGATTAAGTATTACTTCTAAGACATCCGAAGCGCTTTCAGGAAAGGAAAAATATTTTCCCTATACAACTAAATGCAGGTTCCCTCGCTTTATGCTAGGGTTGTGGTACCAAAAACCTTGCAGAAAATGAAATAGCATAAAGCAAAACACTGAACTAATGCAGGGTAGGAGGAAGTTTGCAAGGTACAGTTGATTTTGTAATTCAAATACATTGACAATTGTGCTCATAAATTTTAAGTGCCTTATTTTTAAACACCACATTATCCAGACATATTTTGTTCCTTCTCTCATATTCTCCATCCAGTGTAAACATTTTCTTCATGTTTTTCTATAGCTGTATTTTGAATACACATGGTTGCAAAGAAGGAGACTCTATTACGGCATTTTTAATGTTATTTGCATTCTTCAATATATTGTGCACAATAGATTTATCCAGTTTAAAAGTTCATCTTATAAGACTGAGTCACCTTCACCAGCTTCAGTGTCATGTAATATATCCAGCTCTGTTAGGTCCTTTTCTTTTTCATTTTGGGGAAAGGGGGTTGATGACTGCTTTGGCCCCATAGTAACAGTAGTAGCTATGGGATTGTAGTATGCAAACAGGAAGAGAAAATGCACAAATGAGGTAAATGTGTGAGCAAAGGCAGAAAGGGTTTTGGTGGGAAAATATTCAAGCATTTTTCATTAGAAGAAGTCTTGGCATGTTTCCAGACTTTTGATACAAATTATGCTGGCACAAATTGCATACTAGAGGTTTTATCTGACTTAAAAGTGAATTCTTGGACAAAATTTATCAATAGCAAAGTTGAGAATAGCAATAGTAAAAGCATTTAGACTTATATAGCGCTCCATAGTGCTTTACAGCACTCTCTGAGTGGTTTACAATGTCAGCATATTGCCCCCAACAATCTGGGTCCTCATTTTACTGACTTCAGAAGGATGGAAGGCTGAATCAACCTTGAGCCAGTCAGGATTCAACTGTTGGCACTTGGCAAAGTTAGCTTGCAATACTACTACTACTACTACAACTACTGTGCCACCATGGCTCAATGCAGAATATGCATAAAGCAAGGGAAACTGGAATTGTTTTTCCATTTGTATATGATCCTTCTTTTAAAAAGATCAGGAATTATTATACTTATAATCAGGGTATTAATTTTTATCTATAAACTAGGGGTGAAATGTAGTGGTTCACTCCGGTTTGGGCAAACCAGTAGTGATAAAAACGACCAGTTCAGGCGAACCGGTAGTGAAAAAAAGTTACTGGTTCAGTGGAACCAGTAGTTAAAAAAAGCTACCAGTTCTTCCAAATCGGTATTTCGGATGATCAGCTGTGCCGCACGGTTTAGCTTCTCTAGAAAGCAGGAAATCCTGCTTTCTACTGAAGCTAAATCACACGGCACAGCTGCTCCCCCCCCTCGCTGCTCTACTTACCTAGTGAAGTCTTCTTTTTCTGCACAAAGCACACATTTGGCGTGCACTGTGTATGTGCATGTGCAGCGTGCTTTTGGTGCATACCACGCATGCACGGGCAGGTAACTGGTGGCAATCCAAGGAGGTTTTCACCACTGCTATAAACATATCAGGTAATGTAAGGTAAATTAAAAAAATTATCATGGCTGTTAATTATCATTAATGTTGTGTTGATGATAACTCAAATAAGCAGGGGATTGTGGTCCAAGTTGAAGAACTTGCTTTGGATAAGGGAAAGTGTGAATCACGTATTACACATCAGTCATGCAAGAAGAGCAAGGTATCCAAAAAGAGAAGCCACCTTCTAGTTGGTGATTTAATTGTAAGGGATGTAAATTTAGGAAATGATACGGAAGTTTTTAAAGAGGTCAGGTGTCTGCCAGGTGCTACTGCCAGCAGAGACAAAAGGCGTATCTTTAAGATAGTCAAGAATGCCAGTAAGGACTATGATGTTGATGCTATTATACATCTTGGCACAAATGGACTGTCCCCAAAAGATGTGCTTTCTGTGCAGAATGATTTCCAGAGCTTGGGGTTCAAACTTAATAGTATAGGCTGTAGGCTTACCTTTTCAGAGGTTTTACCAGTATATAAGGAACAAAAAGGAAAAGGCCAGCATATAGCGGAGTTTAATGTGTAACTAAAGGAATGGTGTAAAAGGGAAGGCTTTGATTATATTAGTCATGATATCTGCACCTGATCCAATGAAAAACTGTACAAAAGAGATGTTTTGCATCCATCAAAGAAAGGGACTGAGTTGGCATTAAATTCACAGATTTTCTAGATACGCATTTAAACTGAACAGCGGGGACAGAGAATTAATTAATACAGAACATTTCTGTCCCCAGCAATCTAAAATTAATAGGGTTATCAATGCATGTAACATAGATGTTAAGGCAGATAAGAGTATCAATCTTGCTGTCAAACAAAAACAAGCATTTAATAGTGAGTGCCATACCATGTGCACTAATCAAACAGGTGGTAAAGCAGTAGGGGACAACACAGGTTATGTAGAAAGTAAACACAGGGTCAGTCAAAATGGACTCAAATGTCTATACACCAATGCACAGAGTATGAGGAATAAACAGGGTGAATTAGAAATTTAAGTAAATGAGGGCAGATATGATATTGTTGCCAATACGGAAACTTGGTGGGATGAAACCCACAAATGGAACGTATAGCTAGAGGGATTTAAATTATTTAAAAGAAATAGACCAAATAAAAGAGGAGGTGGAGTTGCACTATATATAAGAAATAACTATATCTCTACAGAAATAGAACATAACAATGATGAAAACTGCCTGGAATGCCTTTGGGTCAATGTAAAGGGGGGGGGATGACATTGTCATAGGTGTATACTATAGGCCACCCAACCAAACAGAGGAAATAGATGAACTTTTTGCTAGTCAGTTAACTAAGGTAAGTAGGAAGCACACCACAATAGTAATGTGGGATTTAAACTACCCTGACATCAACTGGGAGACAAACTCTGCACCAAGTGGAAGATCAAACAGGTTCCTGACAAACCTAGCAGACAACTTTGTTTCCCAAAAATTAGAGAAGGCAACAAAGGGATCAGCCATATTGGACTTAATTCTCACTAACAGAGAACACTTTATAATGCCTTGGTAAGGCCACACTTTCAATACTGCATCCAACTTTGATTGCCATGATGTAAAAAAGATATTGAGACTCTAGAAAGAGTGCAGAGAAGAACAACAAAGATGATTAGGGGACGCGAGGATAAAACATATAAAGAAAGGTTGCTGGAACTGGATATGTCTAGTCTTATGAAAAGAAGGACTAGGGGTGACATGATAGCAGTGTTCCGATATCTCAGGGGTTGCCACAAAGAAGAGGGAGTCAAGCTATTCTCCAAAGCACCTGAGGACAGGACAAGAAGCAATGGATGGAAACTAATCAAGGAGAGAAGCAATTTATAACTAAGGAGAAATTTCCTGACAGTTAGAACAATTAATCAGTGGAACAACTTGCCTCCAGATGTTGTAAATGCTCCAAAACTGGACGTTTTTAAGAAGAGATTAGATAACTATTTGTCTGAAGTGGTGAAGGGTTTCCTGCCTAAGCAGGGGGTTGGACTAGAAGACCTCCAAGGTCCCTTCCAACTCTGTTATTCTATTCTAATGCTCAAAAAACAAATGAGCTTAAACCCACATAAAAACGTATTTAAACCCACATGAAAATGTATTTTCCATAATAGTGGAGACCTCATAACTAAGACAGACAGATCCAAAGGGCAATGTCCTTTCAGACGCAGAGCCCCAAGTCACTCAAGACTTGATTGAACAATGTCAGTCCTTAAATCAGGACAGAGAAGGAAAGGAACCTCCTTCTGCCACTTTTTCAGAACTGGAGTTCTCTGATTCCTAAAAGCTTTCAGCATTCTGTCACTTTTCTGTAGCATTAATTATATTGTCCATATTATATCAAGGACAGCCCTAAGAAAAGCTGATTATAATAATCCAGACAATGGATGACAAGTGCATGAGTCTCCAAGGCCAAGTCACTGCTATGCAGCAATGACTATAATTGACCGATGAACAGCAACTGACAAAGGCATTCAACTCCATTCATTTATAGGCTACACTGACTCATCATTTTCTCTTCAAAGCTAGCCTTTTGACTATTGGATCAGACCAGAGTGGAATGCACCACAGGATTAGAGCCTTCATTGTGGCCTCTGAGCTTTTCCTGTAAGCAATACTTCTCTTAAAAAATACAACCACCTCAAAGAAGTCTTATCGAATTTTTTTTTTTTAATGTAGAGTCATAAGGGCTGGATCAGTTCAAATGCCAATGTTGACTAGCCTCCTGTTTTCTAGAAAATATAATCAGATTCCCAGGCAACTTATGTATATGTGTAGAATATCTCCCATTTTCCCCAAGCACGTCCTGAAGAAAGTAGGTAGGAACAAAGAATTTCCCCAAAAAATGATGTTAACTCAATAAGAATAATTCCATTGCTGTCAGAAAAACTGGTAAGGATGTTTGACTGGTTAGTGGCTGGCTGGTTTAATTATGATTCCAGAGGGTGGGCTAGAGAAGGCTCTACTCCTGGGGGCCACCAGCCGGTATTGTCTCGCCAACGGCACCCTTTACATAATAAGAGTCATCATATTAATAACAATGTATTTTCTAAATTATGCATATTCATAAATATTTGTATCTTATCTGTAAGGTAAGATAAAGTAGACTTATCTTGAAGTAAACGTATCCATGATAAAGATGAAAACTAAAAACAGAGATAGCAGCTGATTTGATGCTACATAGTCACTTAATGGCAAAAATGTCATTTGAACCATGTCAAAGTGTTGCATCATTTGATTGTCCAGATTCTTAGGATCTCACTCTGCCCATCTTTGCCACTCACAGTGGTGACTGAATAAGATACCTAAGTAAGTTTCTTTCTGGTCCAGCTACAATGTAATCTGAACAGAACAGAACAGACTGCAGAACAAAACTCAGAATGGAGAAGCACAGAACTCAGAAGCAGTTCATTTGTCCCTTGAAAGGAATTTGTTTCTACTTCTCTTTTAGGTTTTTCGCCTTTGGTGGATCTGGCAGGTCCTTTAAGACAAGGGAGCAAATGGATAAATGTTCTCTTGATTCCTTGTCTTCTGCAAAATCCTGCAGGTGTGCAAAGTACCAACATCTGCTTGGCTGGTTTATTACTTCACTTTCTTCTTTCTGTGTAGTAGTGAGTGAGTATAAAGACATTTTGATTATACCAGTAGAAATCATAGCAGTGCAGAAGTTTATAATGGGTTACAGTTCCTATAGCCCAAATAAGTTTCATTTGGTTTCAAACAAATTGCCTTATTCTATTTTGTCACCACTGCTGCCTGGAGTCATGATTAGAGGCAATGGGATAATACACTGAAATAAACTATAATTAGAGTCACTCAAAAAGTACCTGGGTCTCACATTTAATAGCATGCTATGACATAGTCAACCCTCCCAGGAAAACCAGGCAGGAAACACAACTAGGTGAGCTAATGTACTGTAAGGCAACATTTACTTGCAAGAATCTTGCAAGTCAAAAAGTACGAACTTCCCACCAGGGCTGTCTTAATGCATGGGCCTGATGGGCACCTGCCCTTGGGCCCCACGAGCATAGGGCCCCCCCACTAATCTGTGTATGCTAACCCTTCAATGCACCTTGTATCTTATAAATACAGCAACATATTTATTACATTTTACTGCATTTTTTATTAATACTAACATGCATATATATGTTTAATTTTATTAACCATTTACATTTTTATTTCTGTGATGAGTAGTTGTTGTAGAGGCCCCAGTAGACTGCTTTGCCTGGAGCCCATAATTCTGTTAAAACAGCCCTGCTTCCCACTGCCACTTTTAACTGCTTGGTCCATTAGGGTGGGTCCTAAGTGTCTTCCTGTTGACTACTAAACCCCCTAGGGCTTCCCCTCATCTTGTCTGATTGGTTCCTAAATAGCACCTCTTCCACTTATTCCTTATAGTCATTCTCATACAGTATACCATTATATCTACAGTATCTTCACTACTATCAAGTAGCTTTTTTTTAATAATAATAATATAATATTACAACAACAATAAAAACTGTTTCACATTTAATATGAGAGTGCAGCAAAATCGCGCAAACTGATTACAAAGCTAGACATGACCGAGTTGCTAAATTAATCCACTGGTCTTTATGTAAAAAATATGATTTACCTGCATCCAAAAAGTCATGGGAACATAAAGTGGCAAAAGTTGTCGAAAATGAGAAGGTGAAGATCGTGTGGGACTTTCGAATACAGACAGATCGTCACTTGGAACACAACATGCCAGATATGACCATTGTTGAAAACTGAAGAATACAATTTATTGATATCGCGGTACCAGGAGACGCCAGAGTCGAAGAAAAAAAACTGGAAAAAAAATCACAAAATGTAGTGACCTGGCCATCGAAATTACACGATTATGGATGAAACATGTAACAGTGATATCCATTGTCATCGGAGCACTTGGTACCATGTCCAAGAATTTTTCAAAATACATCAAGAAATTACAGCTTCCTGCAATAACACCAGCAGAACTGCAAAAAATGGCACTACTTAGAACGTTGTACATTTTAAGAAGATACTTGGTTGATATCTAGGACACTGGCAGCAACCTATATCAACTGTTAGCACCAGTCAATGGTATTTATGATACATTTATAAATGTTCAGTTGACTGAGTTTCATGTTTAATGAATAAAAGAGATGATGATAATAATAATAATAATAATAATAATAATAATAATAATACAGGAAGAATGAGGGCCAGGTATCCAGGAACCAAAACTGGCTGATCCACTATGTTCCCAATATTCCTCGTTCAGATCCACTTCAAGCTGCATTGGTGAGATTAGGAAGTAAAAATTATGCAATGCAAACCTGCCATTTACTTTGGCTAAAAACAAACACAACATGGGCGCTTTCTTTATCCCTTTAGAGGTAGTCTCATTTAACAACCAAAATTGGGACCAGCAACTTGGTCGTTAAGTGAAGCAGTCGCTAAATAAAACTGTGACTATGCTTATGGGCTTATTTCAGCTTTGCTTTGCTTTGCACACCTGTGGAGTTCCTAAATGCAAAGATTTCTCTCAAAGTTACTTTTTACATCACCATCAGAACTGTGAACAGTCGCTGTACAAGGCAGTCAGTAAATGAGGACTAGTTGTATAGTGATTCTTTAGTTTGATTCTAAAAAAACATTGAGCACACATGCAGAAGAAATCTGGATAACAAAATTATGTACCTACCACATATTTCCTCTGAATACCTGAAAAGCAGGGGTGAAATGCTACTGGTTCACTCAGGTTTGGGCAAACCGGTAGTAAAATAATGCTTTAAAAAGTATTAAGCAATTGCTGTGCCACGCAATTGTCTGAACTTTTTTTTACTTTTTTAAAGCATTTTTTTACTACCTATTCGCCCGAACCGGTAGTGAAAAAATGCTTTTAAAAAGTAAATAAAAAGGTTCCAACTATCACGCGGCCCAGCATTTTACCACTGCTGAAAAGAGTACATATTATTTTTTTCCCCAGAATTTCTAATCTTGTGAAGCAAGTACAAAAATATGCGCTCTTTGGATATTCCTACAAAGACTGTAAGAGGGACATAAATTGCTTACCTTTGGCAAGCTTTTCCCACATGCACTTGTGCCTGTAGCTACATGCTCACGCTCATGCTTTGGCTTGGCATAAATCTAACATCTCCATGCTGTTGTTTTAAAGATGTGAAATGCACAGTTGGGCAATATCTTTATTAGAAGAATATCCTAGCTTTCAAATTCTCTCACCTTTTGGTCAGTAAGGTAGCTACAAGGGGTAGCTAAGGGGCAAGAAACACACAAAACTAGGCCAGTTGTTCCACCCATATGCTTATACTTCCAAGGCTTAACCTGGGTGTTGCAAACGGAATGCATTTGTTTGTGATAGATACCATTGTTGTCAAAACTGATTTGTCCACTCTGGCTTTGGAAGAATGTTGTCAATCCTCATTCTGTCTCTCGCCTATGGTGAGGCTCACATTCTAGCCTAGCAGAGGCATTTTTAAACAAAATAAGAGTACAGGCATTCCCCAAAGCTATTTGTCAAAAAATGTCTCATTCGAAGGAGCCGTTGTCCATAGCTTTTTACTCTCATGGGCTTTCCTGTTCTTCAGCTACTCATGTAGCAGCAAAAACTACAACAAATTGGCATATTGGGGGAGGAGGAATCTGTCTCAAACAATGCAGTGTCTAACGCTGCCCCTACGGATTAGAAACCTCTTGGGTGCCAGAATGATGTCCCTTAGAAATGTTGAGACTTCAAGTTCCAGAATTCCCGGTGAGTGGCATTAGACATTAGAGAAGGCTGGAATATCTCAGGACATCAACTGAGCCAGTTGTCGTTGAGTCCAGTTGTGGGATCTGCTTATTCAATAGAAAATGCACTTTTTTACACAACACACATGACAGATGCCTGAAGATGTCTTACCTTAAAACAAAGGATATCTGCATGCTCGCAAAGAGCAATGCACAGCCTGCATCATGAAATGCTTTGAATTACAACTGCTGCATCTCTTTTATGATGCCTGCAATGCAGAGTGATTCCTATTATCTTTGGTTTTCTCTGAACATATTTTCACATAAAAATAAAGTAAATCTGAATCATCAAGAGGTATGGGAGTAAATAGTTATATTAGCAGAAACGTGCTGTTATTTGCTGCTTGGAGAACTTGATTAAAACATCGCTTAAAAATCAAAATCATTAACAGTTAAAAATAGTTTCTGAGTTTAAGAATTCCATTTTTAAAAAAAACTTCTGCCCAAAGCTACCAACTACATTCTGTTGGCGCACTTTGAAATTGAAATATTTTCCCAATCCTTCATTTAAGTGCTTGTTTTTGTGGAAATCCTTAAATAAAAGGAATGTTTATGATCTTGTTATACATCGAGATCAGCCATTTAGTTATAAACATGATGTGCAAAAAGATTTAAAGTATGTGTGGGAGGGCAGCATCCTGCCAGCAGTTACCATAATATATGTGCATTTACTTCCACCTCTGTATGCACAGAAGCTCTCTTATAAATGTTCCAATGAATGCACATAGGTTGGGAATAGTGCCTGCAGCATGTATGCTTCTGTCTTAGACAACCTGCGAAGCACCTGAATATATGGGATGGTAATTGTTGTTTGTATTCCTTTTTGCATCAAATGCAGTTCAACTCACATATCAATGTTGTAATTGAATAATTCTAAACATTCAGAACAATGGCTTCTTGTCAAGAAGCAAGCTACCCTATGCTGGTCAAAATGCAGGATGGGGTTGGGTGGAGCATTCAAATCAGGGGCAATCAGGGACACCCCGGGGCCCGTTTTGGCTTTCAGGTTGGTCAGGAGGCTTTCCAGGCCCAAAACAGGGTGCAGGGGGGCACGTATGCGAACCCCTAAAATGCGATAGGCCCCTGAGCATGTGTCCCACCCTCCGTGCATGCACACGGGCCTTCCCCACAAGCACCCCACTCCCCATACATGCATAGCAGAGACCTGAAGACCTGCTGGCTGGTGGGAGGCGCACGTGCATGTGCGGTGGAGCTGGGCACACGCATGCACGCCCGTGTGACACTTCTGCACAGAAACATCCAGGCGGGTGGGCAGAGCCTCCCGTCGCTGCCGCTACCGATTCTCCCAAACTGGGGTGAACCGGTAGCAACCCACCACTGATTTAAATCTATTTAAAACCAGAACACTAGGCCCAAGCCTCAGTCACTCTTTTAACCACTTAATTCTGCAAGCTGCAAAACTGTAAAAGAATGAAGGTGAAAATCAAGGTAAAACCTAAGCCACCTTGTCTCCGTATGGTTTCCTTGAGCTCTTTACAAAGGCCTGGACTTTTAAAGTACTGTGAAGATAACAAAACACTATAACAAAAAAGCATCTTTCAGAAAAGAAAGTGCGATTCCCCAAGTTTCTCACCACCCAACTGTCCTTTTCAGACAAAGAAGAAATACGCATTTCTCAGGTTTTTATTCTATAGTCTATAGGTGTTAGTATTGATCTGATGTGGTTACTGTGTTTTCTGTCTAGAATTAAAATGGATCAGATCCTCTCTCAAGATGAAGCTCACCAGGTAGAGAAAATAAGGACAAAAGATGACCGATTTGCATAAAGAGATTACATATTAATGACGTGTATAAGACATCCTTGATAACTTAGAAGTACAGAAATAATTAGTGTAAGTTTAAATGCAGACACTATATGTCAACATACTGTATTGTAGGGGGAAAAGAACTTTTAATCAAGAACTATGAGTGTCCCCCTGCTCACTCAAGATAGGTGACTTAAAGGCATCGTCTATTCCCGCTTCCGAAACTGGACTTAGATCATTCTTCAAATAGAAGACTGCCTGACTGTCCTCTGACAGTCCTTCAGCATGGAACTAGCATCTGTAAAGCAGGACACTGGCCAATCCTAAGCTTGATGAAATAATATACTATAATATAAATATATCAACAGATTGCAAATAGCATAGTAAACAAATGATTTCAAATGGTAAATACATGGAAACCAATCACATGCTGTTATTTATACAGTTAAATGTAGATAAGGAAAGGCAGGCCGTTATTATTACAGTTTAAAATGAAGTTCACAAATGTCAGGTCACTGTGAATCTAGCATATCTAATAATTCCTAAGGAGATAAAGCTGCCAAGCAATTTTAAGAATACCTGTAAGTGTACTCTGCACTGGAGACAGTGTGTGTCTAAGCCAAATAAAGCTATTCTATTCTATTCTATTCTATTCTATTCTATTCTATTCTATTCTATTCTATTCTTATTCTTATTCTTATTCTTATTCTTATTCTTATTCCACTCCACTCATATGCCAAGTATTATCCTATTTCCACTTTTCATTCCGTATATTACAGTGGTGATATATCTTCAAAGAAGATTAAAGCCCAGACTTGTTTCAGCTGAAATGTTATTAAACATTCTAAACACTCTCCCACGCACACACATCAATTTTCACCAGCTACATGAGTTTTTGTGATTTTTTTTTTTTTTTTTTTTTTGAGGATGTGTGAATTTAGGCATTCAAATGGGACGTTTCTGTTTGTGGAAGCCTATCAATTAGCAATATAACATTATTCAAAGAGGAAAGGGAGAAAGGAAAATGGATTTAAAGGGAGGGGGACTCATACCCAAATTGCTCAGCTCTCAGATCAATGCTGATTTCTGAATTCTTTTAATTTAGATCACAACAGGTCTCCAAATGTTGCTCACTTATAACTCCAATTCTTTTTTTTTTTTTAATTTGATTTATATGTCGCCCTTCTCCGGAGACTCAGGGCGGCTTACAGTGCGTTAAACAATAGCCTTCATACTTTTGTATATTTTATACAAAGTCAGCTCATTGCCCCCACAAACTGGGTCCTCAATTTACCTACCTTAGAAAGGATGGAAGGCTGAGTCAACCTTGAGCCTGGCAAGATTCGAACTTACTTTAATTGCAGACAGCTGGTGTTAATCACAATGCTTTTAGTCTGCAGAGCTATCTAGGCTCTTATTCTTCACCATTCTTCACCATTGCCCATGTTGGCTGGGGCTGTTGAGAGTTGAAGGTTGGCAACATCTGGAGATCTGTAAGTTTCACTCCTGCTGGCCAATTCCTTTGCATCAGATCTTTGTGCCTAGTCAGTGGCTTTAGTGCATACAGCCTTAAGGTAACTCCTTATTTGCTTGTAAATTCTAAATCAGCAACTTCTAAATCTATTCCCATTCCTGTTATAAAGTTCAGATCTCTGAAACTCCTCTATGTCTGATGGGTTGATATGTATGCCAGTTGGCAAGACATTGTGGAGGTAGCCCATTGCTTTCCCTCACAGTTTTCTACATTTTATACATCAGTCTTGTGAGAACCTTGTGTCTTGTGTATTCTTAACAATCTCTCATACAGAATAGTGGTGGGAGGAGTGGACCAGACTTGTTTGTGAATGCCCTGGAAATGGGAAAGGTTGTAGATCTGGCTCTCCAGAGCTCTGCTTTTTGCCCATTGTTAAACAATATGACTTGTGTGGCAGCAACCTGCAAAACAGAGGCCAATAAAGGCCCATACTCATGGGGTGGAGCAGCATTTAGGCCTAATATTTCCTTTAAAATGTTCTGTTTAGATGAGATTCACAGCAGCTGGATAAGTTGGCTGTCACTTTGCAGGGCATCAGTGCAGCCACTATGAGTGATGAAAACACCTCTGAATCATTTATGTTTGCACGCTTCTCTCTGTTCCCAGGCAGATACCTTCAGAGTTCATAAGCAGGTTATCAGTCATTTTCAGATTACAAGGAAAGGCAGAGTGAAATAGGCTGTATTTCCAGGTCAAAAGGGTGCAGGTTGATGCATAGAGGATAGGCTGAGAATAGGGTGCAAGTTTCTTCTAGAAAGTACCGGTAATATTTGCCCAAATGTCTTTATTGGATAACCCACCATTTTATCCAAAACAAAAACATTTCCATTTGAAAAAACTGCCTTTTAAGTTTTGTTCTTCGAAATGTCTTTATTATTTTGACATTTTGAAATCACAATATTCAACTTGGTTAATTTACCACTTTTCTTGTTACAGAATCTCATGAAAGACTCTTATCTCAGCTACTAAGAATAAATCTGTAGCCCCAAATTAATTTCTCATCAACAAATTGTGTTAAGAATATAGGCTACTCCTATATTAAATATACACATTCAGGTTACTGAACTGACCTACTTAGGGGATATTTTGAGGCTTCCCAAAAGGTTTTATGTCCTCCAATAGCAAATGTATTAAACGTGCGCATCAGCAGAACTGTGCACACCATAGAAAAATTAATTATTTAGATGTCCATGTTTACAATCAAGGCTTAAAAGATATTAGAATTTGATTAAATATTTCAGTACATTGGTCCCCATTGCTTAACATTTAAAAAAATGGAGAAGAGGCAGTTATATCAGAGGAAGATATAGGTATCAACCTGTTCACTTATACCTCTTAGTGTTGCAATTTGATCAATTATACATATTAAAGCATACAAGCATTCAAAGGGGCACTTCACAAACCATGTTAGTGTAAAGAAGACACTTTCATCAAAGCAATAAATCTGCACACTTCAGAAGGTTCACACAATTTATTAAAGGCAGTCCACAGCTTTCAGCAAGCACACCTGCTTTGTGTCTCTGATAGTCTTCACTGGAGAAAATCAGACTAGCCTTCAAAGCAACTGTATGAAACTTCCAGAAGACATAACTTTCCTTAACTCTTCAAGATGTGGTAGGGTGCTATATGGATATGAAATGCTTTGTCCTATAAATTTTTAGAGCTGTGCAATGCTCTGGATTTAGTCTCCCAAAGGTGCTTCAGAAGAAGATTTATGTGTGTGCTCTCTTGTATTCCAAAACCCTTTTTTGAAGAACAAATATGAAACTTTATAAATGATGGGTTGCAAGCAAGTTTGAGGAGGACTATAATTATTCCCATTGTGCCTGAGAGCATACAGCCTTTACTGAGCTGCTGCTACTGGACTGGGCCATGCACAAGATACATGTGACAGGGATTTCTTTCACAGCTTTTGTACACCTGTTGTAGATAAGTGAGAGTCCAGTGTCTTGGGAGATGGATTGCAATGAGCGGTCAATGCACTCACCCTACCTGAAGCTGATGCATATGATCAGTACCAGTTCCCTGTATGATGCTTCTAAGGAGAAGCCCAGAGGATCCACCACCAGAAAAGAGTGTCTAGATCCTGACCAAATCACCATGGACAGAATTCAGGAGTGAGTTTATGACTGCTGCAGAAACTTTTGCTCTGAGCACAAAGACCATCAAAAGACAGTTCCTGTCCCAGAAGCAAGTTATACCTATAATTCGATTGTGGCATAAAAATCAGTTGTGCAGGCAGAGTGGGATTCCTACCAGTGCATAGCTCTTTTTCATGAGAGATGGTTATTTGATATTATTGTAGAATCAGAGCACTTCAAATTTTGAAGACCCTTGCTATAAAATGTAAAATTTGCTAAAATTTGATAACTAGAGATGCAAATCTATCAAAAATCAGCACACTCTAACCAAATGTTCCATTACCAAAGTCAAAACCCAACCTCCCACAAGAGGAGCTGTGTAAAAACATTCAGATGAAGACAAATGCACTGTAGCAACCCAGACCTCGTATACAACTTTGTCCAACAAAATGGATCCCTTTGTAATTTTATCAAAAAGTTCCTGACCATTTAACCCATTCCAGCACAATCAAGACAAGCTATGAAAATGATAATAGTATCATATATCAAAAACATCTCAGAAAGAACCACAAACTATTACAACCACACTACCGTTGCATACAAACCAACTAAAGCCCTCCAAAATATCTTAAACAAACCAAAGATGCAGTAGCCCAAGGTGAAAAACTGGAGTCATCAACAACATACAGTATAAGGGCTGTAACAACCATTAAGTAGCACAGACAGGCAGAAGACTAGCAGAGCGCATCCATGAACACCAACTAGCAGTCAGAAGACACAGCGAAAACTCCTTAATCTCACAACATATGGACAGACTCAACCATAATTTCAACAGGGAAACTGTGAGCATGCTAGACCAAGCTAAATCCCAAAATACTAGAGAATTCCTGGAAGTTTGCCATTCAGACAAATCAGCCATCAATAGATACATAGAAATAAACCTTATTTACATATGATTAAAAAGTGACAATTTTAAAAAGCTAAGAAGGAAACAAACGGACCAGAACACGTCTGTCTAGCCATTAATACTGTAGGAGAAGAGCAAGGAGGGCTGGGAGGCAAAGTTAAGCAGGTCACCAGCCTAGAGTTATCATGTTCCTACAAATGGTCTAAGTACAACCCCTCTTGAATTCCTTTTGACTCTTATCTGACATCAATTTAGTATTGAACATTAGTTGTCTAGATTCTTATGTGTAGTAATAAATCTTCTAAACTGCAACTTAATGTATGGTCCTGATTCTTTGTGCCTGACAAATACCCAGATAAACAGGAATTAACACCTGACAAACTATCAAGCAGAAAACAATACTTTGATCAAGGAGCTACCAAAGAGAAAAATCACACTCCCACCCAGCTACTGTATATAAATAGGAAGCAACCCCACATTCTCTTGCACTGATGATGTTACCTATGTTAGGTGACAAAATATCTGCAAGCTAATAACCAAGCTGAGAGAGCCCCAAGATTTACACTAATACGAAAGGAGATACCTGGTATTGTAACAGTATTTAGGATAAATTGTTCAAGGCAGTGATTAAATATAAATGAATATGAGTCAACAGTGATATGGTTATAAGAAAGTCAAAAAAATGAGTTCTGGTTGCATCAATAGAAATATATTTCCCAAATCACTGGAAGTTATCATTTAAAGCTATTCTGCTTTGACCCTATCCCATTTGATTATAGGTCCATTTCTGGGTATCACACTTCAAAAAAGTTTCAAGGAGACTGAATCATGCCAATTAATAACAACTGTTCAGAATTTCAGAAATGTTTTACCAGGTAAGGAGTTATAAGGTGGGTCCTTGAATTCTTTTAGAGGGTACAGTATAGCAGGTCATGAGCTGTAGTTTCAAGAGTCCCTTTTCCACAGGGGCACAGTCACAACTCATAGAGGACTTTTTTTTGTATTGGCCCTCCAAAAATGCTCTGAGAAGAGCATGAAAGCAGCGCTCTTTGGAATTTGAAAACAGTCATGTGATGTATCTTCCTGGTTTGTAAAAAGGAACTTGACTGCTCAGAAAAATGTTCTTAGGTGACAACTGGTCCTGTTGGACTACCAGGTGTTTACTATGTTGTTTAAATCCGCTGATTGCATGCTCATAACCCATCATTAAGAATGCCTCTTCACCTTCAACCAAGAATGTTGAAGTTTTTGTAAGATTATCCTCTGGCATACAGATTTGTAATTGTCCTCAATAAGGAAAGAACTCAAATGCCTTGGGGGGGAAAAACCCAGTAACTTCAGCCGTCGTGTTATGATGCAGGCCCATGCACCCATTTCAACTTTAAACAGCCCTGGCTTCTTCCTTAATGCTACATTTGGAATGCAATGCAACTTCTATAATACAGCCCTTAGGAATGTAGATTGAACACTTTCAAGAGGAGTAAAGGAAGTGTAAGTTCCTAGCCAGTCACCAAAAAGTAGTTGTATATGAGCCTTAGCTGAATATAATTTTGGTGCTGCTAGGATATGTTGTGCTTTTCTGTTAGCTCATTTAAGTCCACTTAACATTTGTGATAGAAGTACTACATCATCTGCACACAATGAAGTTGCAATATGTCTGTTTGTTAATTGGGGGGAGGGGTGATGTTCTAATTGATTTATTTTGGCCACAAGTCAATTTATATACAGATTAAACAGCACGGGAGCTAAAACACATCCCTGCCTCATTCCTTTGTGAGTTGGAATCTCAGTATGGCCTTGCATACTGCATCAAACTTACAAAGATTATGCATAAACTGCAATAACCATCTATCAATGTATTCATAAGCCTAGTCCAATTAAGGAAACAGAAACTGACTCCTATAGAGATTTTACCGAACTGAGAAGACTTAGATTTTAGAAGATTCAGAAGGAATATGACAATATTTTTCAAATATCTGAAAGAATATCACACAGAAAAAGGCCAGGACCTGTTTTCTGTCATTCCAGAGGGTATGATACTGAATAATGGATACAAATTTCAGGAAGATAGATTCTGTTGTAACATTAAAAGGATTTCTTACTAGTAAGAGCAGCTTAACAATGAAACCAGTAGAAGGTCACTGGATATTTTCTGGCAGAGGCTGGACAGCTATTCATCAAGGATGCTGTGATTTAGATTCGTACATGGAGTAGGGGGTTGAACCTGTTGATGTAAATGCCCCTCCAGCCCCAGGGAGGGAGCAAAGAGGCAGGCTGAATTGCAATAGCTATCCATTTTGTATATCATCACAAGCCCAATTCACAATCTTAATATAAATATTTTCCAAAGAGATAGCCATTTCATTCCGTAATAACAAAAGCATTAATGCAGTCTGTAAACCTTAAAAACAAGTTGCAATATATCTGTAGAGATAAAGAAGATGATTTAAATTAATAGAGGGGAGAGCTTTTACCAAAGCAACATGAAGAAAAACTTTGCATAAGCTCTAACAATGAAGAAGATATGCATAAACGTCTCAGAGAGAAACCTCCCTAATTCACATGAGTATAAGAGGGGGAATGGGTAAACCATAATCAGTTTTGCAAGATTCTACTACTGTAAGCAATCTAAATAAATGTAATGTTTAATGTTAAAGTGGCATTAATTTCTTGGTCTGATCTACACCTTGGGGCTGACAGATTTTAAGTGCATGATTCCACTTGATTATATTTATGAGTTTCCCAAAGGTAGGTAGGTTGGTCATTGTAAGAAGCTAGTCAATATTGTTATTTGGTCTAATCCAGCATTCAGTTTTCCTAAATTGAGAGTTATTTAAATGTGCATGTGTATACAGAAAATAATATTTATTTATTTATTTATTTATTTATTTATTTATTTATTTATTTATTTATTTATTTATTTATTTATTTATTTATTTATTTTTCAGATTTCTATACCGCCCTTCTCCTTTTGGACTCAGGGCAGTGAACAGCCAAAGTAAAACATTTGTACCCAAAAGTTAAAATAGATTTAAAATAATTAAATAAGTTTGGCCCATAATTTAAAACATTTCAATTCAAAACCAATTTCAGATTTTAAAAACCCACCATAAAATCAGGACAGCCTGGCTAACTGAAAGAAATAGGTTTTAAGGGCCCGACGAAAAGTCCGGAGGTCTGGGATCACTCATATCTCTGGGGGTAGATTGTTCCAGAGGGTAGGTGCCACCACAGAGAAGGCTCTCCTCCTGGGGGTCGCCAGCCGACATTGTCTGGCCGACGGCACCCTGAGGAGGCCCTCTCTGTGGGAGCAAACTGGCCAGTGGGAGGCAATTGGTGGCAGAAGACGGTCCTGTACATACCCCGGCCCTAAGCCATGGAGCACTTTAAAGGTGATCACCAACACCTTGAAGCGCACCCGGAAGTCCACCGGAAGCCAATGCAGCTCGCGCAGGAGAGGAGTCACATGGGAGCGCCCAGTCGCTCCCATAATCCCCCGCGCGGCCACATTCTGCACCAGTTGGAGCCTCTGGGTGCACCCCAAGGGGAGCCCCATGTAGAGAGCATTACAATAGTCCAGACAAGAAGTGACGAGTGCTTGAGTGACTGTGCGTAGGGAGTCCCAATCCAGAAAGGGGCGCAACTGGCGTATCAGGCAAACCTGATAGAAAGCCCCCACACACAAACTTACCAGTTCATTAAAGTTCAAATATATGCAAAATATGTATCAAAGCTGTTCATAAAATGGTGAGGATAAAATAATCATTCTGATTTTGGCAGGTTATATGTAAATTACTGTAAAATATATTGCAAATCTGTGTTGCTAAAATATTTAATTAGCTCTTGATGTAAGATAATTTGAGGTTAACGGGTTTCATTGATTATGGTCAGTTTGGTAATTACTGAAATGTTCCAACTGTATCCAAACCCCAGCACTGCCAGGAATGCTAAATATCAGACAAAGTCTTGTTACTGCGCAAAAGCCACGTAGAGAGAAGATCTCGGTTTGCCTCAGGAACAATTGACTCAAAACAAAACGTCAGTTTTCTTAAAGCATGAGTTAATATTGTTTGTTGCTGTAGAATGGGGAAAACAGAAGAAAAATACATTCAAGAGCAGATATATTTGCAAAGGAGTTGGATTTTTTCTTGCGTGCTGCCTCCTTGTGAACATGAAGATTTCAGTATAAAGTATTACGAAGATTGCTTCAACTTCAATTGTTGCAGGCAGAAGTAATGTGATTTACTAACCTTTTTTGGTATGTTATTTATCTGTTCCAAATTTTTTGTTTACTTTTCAAGCCAAATTTGACTCCCAAAGCACTTTAAAGAAATTTATAATGCCATCAGCAAATGCATATAATGTATGTACACATACTCTGCAATCAGAACTACAAAATAAAATATATACAGTACCTGAAAGAAACTAAATGAGTGCCAGAGGCATGGAAATCAGATGAATGACAAAACAAAACACCAAGGTCCATAGTTAATAGGCACTGCATGCAACTCTCATATCCAGACGGATCATGTCATGCAGGTTTTATTGCTGAGGTGAAGGCGGTGGAAAAAAAACAAGAGCTAATCTTTATATTCTAGCCTTTTCTCTTCTCTGCTGTTCAACTCCCAGGGCAGGAAGCTGCAGTGGAATATTCTTTCTGGCAGAGTAGAGGACACAAGTTCCCTGCAGTAGCAGCCAGATAGGTCTTCACTGTGTAGAACAAAAACCATTCCTGGGAGGGTGAGGGGAAGCTATCCCAGCAAGCTAGGCAATAAAAAGTTCTGAAGAGCAAAAGAGGTGATAAGGAAGTGAGATAGAAGAGTGTTATATCAACAGTAGATGAAAATCACTGTTGCATGTTTCTTCCACACACTATTCCTTCATGGAGGATCAGCCAGGCACAATATGGTTCTGGGTTTCTTGTTCAAAATAGAGCATGAGAAAGGTTAGATATCAAACAGCCACTCTGCTGGTCTGGATCGCCACTGTGGCTCACTGCTCTTTCTGCTTCTGGTCTACCTGATGAGTTTTAATTATCTGAACCAGGGAGGAATCAGGCTCAAGCCTTCCAGGTTTAATCTCTTGAACTGTACACCTTACCAGGTGTTTTCTCATTTTCAGTGACTCCTCTGAGCTCAAGGTGTGCCAAGGCTGATTACAAGATGATGCACCATTTCATTATAGAAACAGATGGAATGTGTATACAAAATGTCACATCCCTTTGTACTGAGAAGGCTAATAAGACAATGGAGACTTTTGGTATGACATGCTTTGATCAACTGGAAAGTTATTAGGCCATCAAATTAGGACTGAAAAATAAAATAACAGCAGATGTAATATTGACATTCATTGCTGACATATGTTTCAGGCACTGGAAGCATCATCGAAACATTTGATACTGCTTTTGGCAAAGACCTGGTGGATAATATATGGCTTGATGTTTGTTTGTACTTTGTTTGGTATATTTTCATGTGTTGTACCTGGGGAGAAACTCCAAGAGAAAAATGAGAACTTTAGAGAAACAAAGGATTAAGTCAAAGAGTGCAAAACAGAGAGCAAAAACCAAGAAATGGAGTTAGCAAGTAGAAACATATGGATTTGCCTATCACTGACTCAGGCTATACATACCAAAATATGTAGTGTCCCAAAAATTATTATCAAAGAAATTGATATCTCCCCAGAAAAAAATTCCCCATGCAAACACTTTTCCTTATAACCAAGCAACTTTGGAGACTTGAGAAATTACAATTTATTTCACCTCTGGACAATCTGAAGTTATTAAAGTCCAAAGCTTTTTGGATACCTAAGATACTTAAGTAAGCTTGAACTTTTTCAGAAAATGAAGGGTACTAGAAAGAAAGAGTCTGGCAAAAGAGGCCAGACATGTGCTGAAAAACAGTTGCCTTTTTCCTGTCAAATCAAGAATATTTTATCACATTCTCACACTGGAGCTAAGGCCCTCCATTAAAAATAAATATGTTCAGTATCCTATTTGCCATTTGCAGACAACTGTGTTGTGTCTTCAAATTCAGTTTTACATGTTCATATTTTGAATACAATCATTAGCAATGTTAGTTTCAGTCCTAAAGCTGCATAAACATTTTTGCATGTAAGGGTGATTATCAATTAGTGATATAAAATTCACATGACTTGAATCCCATGACTGTCCATTAGTGATATACTTATAAGCATGACAAAGATGTAGCATACAAAAAGGAGAGTGAAATATCGTGAGCAAGAGGATAGCTTGACATGAAATGATTGACATGCCATGAAAATACATTATGTTCATTCATGCAAATATGACTCATATTTGTCAAAGACACACCAGATTTCTGTATAATTGCCAAGATTTGGAAGTGACAATACTGCAATCATCAAATGGAAAACTGGTTCAAATGTTGGCAGCAAGTCTGGTTTAAAAAAAATCATGTACTGTCACTCTACTTTCCACATGCTGACATTTTCTATAATCCAGTTATAATTTTAATTTCCTTCTGCTTTATGTTTCTGTTTGTTAAGATAAATACTTTCTATAGTATGGAGGGGATCCTGGGCTAACCCTAAATGAGGGCATTATGGAAAGTTAAATTGCCTATTACTTCTGAGAATGCTAGGCTGAAACCAGGAAATTGTTGAGATGAGGAGTAGGACATTTATTTATATTTATTTGTAAAGTACATTTGCTTACAATATACACAAATCAATATCCAATACCTCAGACTGTTTATAACTATCTTAAAATCATCCTAGGAAATCCATCATTACACAATAATATCAACATGAGAAAGGGTCCTGTCATCATTCTTCAACTAACAATTGGGTCATTTATGCAGCATCTGATGCAAACGTTGCCCCATGAAACCCTTTTTGTCGTTTGTCCCCCTCCATAAATGTCCATGGATCAGTCCCCATCATCCCATCTATTCATCAAATTCAAAAATAGAGCCATAAAATGAAGAATAAAACTTGAAATTAATAGAGTCTAACTTAAAACTCTGTCTAAATAAAATTATCTTCATATGGGCCTTGTGAGATAATCAGAACTTTTGTACATCATGGTTACTCTACATTCTATATTTTTTAATAAGATTACTTGTGTTAATCCACTCCAAAGTCAATCATTTAGTAATATTGTGTTGAAGCTGTAATTATCCAAAAGAAAGGGGAAATTGTAGCAATGTTTGTTCTGCTGATCCAACAAAAGACATTAAAATGAAGGATAGCTGCTTATTTTACTATATCTTCCAGAAGAATTCGAGCAAATCTACAGAGAATTACAGGAATCTATTGGCATCCCAAGTTAAGCAGCAATACTAGACCAAAGGCACACTTAGTCAATACAAACAATAATAATCCATTACATAATTGTTTTACATATCCAATTTTGAATCACATAGTACAGAATTTTAAATATTTGGAGTTACTATAACAGTTCTTCCTTTCCAAATTGAGACATTTTACTGTCATAATTTTCTTATTATACAGTGCAGTCTCGTTTTCATGGCTTAATTCCATTACTTGAAGATGTGAAATAATGATAATTAGAGAAACGTTTAGAGCATCTTCCTAAATTAAAGCCGAGTTTTGTCTTGCACTTAGTTAAAACCAGAAAGCCATTTTAATTTGCCTTTGAAAAATTTCTGTGTCTTTCCCGAAATGGTGGCTGATTTACTATCCACCAAGTTTAGAAAACGTTTCCTGAAAAGGTAAATAAATCGCATAATTAGTTGGAAAGTTAATTATAATATATGCTCTCCTTCTCCGATGACATTTTTATCTTAATGTTTTAATTTGGAAAAAGGTGTCTACACATATAAAAATCACATGAATGTTTAAAATATACTGTACACTTTAGAAGATTGTATTAATTTTCCCACCATCTGATTCAGCTGCAGAACTTATCCAACATTGAGTGGTTAGTCTTCCAAGCAAAAGAACTTTCCTTCCCTTATAGTCTGCTGAACACTGCCAAAACCTTCTCCAGAGGCTCCCCCAACCCTCCAGGGCATGTTATGTGACAGTATGGGAGGTGCAACAGGAGAAGGAATCTGCTCCACTAATGAATGTTGTTCCATCAGCAGATGGGCACAACTGGATGCCTGCCAAATGCTTCAGCTGTAGTAGAGACTGGAGTCACACACTGCTACAAAGCACAAGCTGCCTTTTTTTTTTCTTAATGGGTGCCTACAATTATCTGAGCATCTAAAGTGTACTTAGCTTAAATGAATAACCAAGCTGTCATCATTTACCTTTTTTCAGTGCTCCTCTGGGAGCAATGGGTGTCATAGTATTGCTATTTGAACCATACTATTGCTTTTTGAATTATTGCTATTTCAATGTGGAAAGGAATCTCGGCGATCCCGCCATTAATGAAAATTACATAGCAGTCCACCACAATGGCATCAGCAGCCATGAGGTAGGTTGTTTTAGTTACCTAGTTGTCGACAATATTCCTGCAGTCTGGATCCTTAACCTATTCATTTTCCAGCTGTGTCAGTCCTAGTAGGAATGAATGAAACCTCAGGCTGTAATCTGGCGCTCAGTCGCTTTGCCATAAATCTCACTGAATGCAGTGGTGCTTTCTTTTCAGCAAACATCACTAGGAGGGCACTGTTAGCAAAGTTATCAGCCCCTGGAATGTGAAAGGAATAAATCCATCCCTGAAACGGCTATCCTGGCCTGCAGTGAGTTTTCATGTTGAAAACTAATCTGTTTTTTCAAGAACACATTATCAGGTTAAGAATGCTATCTCTTGTTCCTCTCTGAGGACACAATCTGCATTTTGTGGCACATTAAAGATTTAAAATGATGATGCTCAGAAGCCAGGACCACTAGTACCAGGTCTTTACAAATTAACAAAGCATCTTGAAAGGACAGTTTCATTCATGTCACTTGCATGTCGCTTACATGCTGCTGAGTTTACCTGAAATTAGTCTCAGATCAATTTTGCAGTTTCAGAGGTAATAAATAGTTTTCTTCTCCCAGCCGTCCTGCAGAGTCCTGATCTCCCAGTTACATGAGATGGTGACCCGATGGCTGTTGACGTACGTATTTATTTCAATGTATATGGATGCTCATTTTGCACAAACGACTTTGAACAGCAAACATACTTAAAAACACCAATATAATAATATGCAACAAGAAAGTTAGAAAAAAGTAGCAGCTAAGGATAACCATCAGCAATCATTTTGTCTCACAGACTCACCTCAGTTCCCAATTGCAATGTCAGAGAGAACAGCCAGGTCTTAAGGGCCTTCCAAGAGACCAGCAAAGTGGGAGCAATCTAACTTTGAAGAGAATGAAGTTCCAAAGGGCAGGCACAATGACAGAAGAGTCATTATGGGAGCTCGGGTCATACAGTGAGATAGTACCAATTGGTACTATCAAGGAGAAAAGAAACAATATGTAATTTCCCCCGTCTTCCAGCGACTTTTAGGTATAATCATACCTGGCTGGAATTCAGTAGTAACCTAATTGACATTAAGTAATCAATCAAATAATGCTGAATTAAATTAATTAATTAAATTAATATACCCCAACCCCTCATTTATATAGGATGGGTATATCCGTGCATGTTCTCCACCACCACTAATAGAACCCACTTGATCAAAGTAGTTTGGACACATTTCAAAAAGTTTTTTCTGCTGATGACAAACACTATTTTAAATGTGGCTAGATTGTGCCCAGTGGCACAATCAGTTGGCTGAGTCTGGGACTTTTTAAATATAAACTTAAGTATATTCCAACTTTCACACCAGGATTTCTTCTTGATTCCTGATCTAGATCTGAAGCCAGATTTCTTAAACCACAAGGTGAGTTGTGGATGCTTACATGCAAAGTATGAGTGAGTTTTTGTAAGCTGTGGTCTATTCTTACAGCTGAAATTAGTGGCGGCTGAACCAGAGCTGATTGAGAGAGTGATGATTGAGGACTCATTGACTGTCTTCTCTTAATTTGCTCAATTAGATCAAATAGGTGGATTAATGTGTTATGGAACACCAAAAGAGAATAATTGACAACCCAACCAATCTGTAGTAGGTAAGGTTTGACTCAAAACAAGCCCCAGTTATCCATAGAGTTATATTAACTCCACTCTGTCATCATGTTCTAGCAAAACTAAACTCAATTCAGTTTGTTTTGCATATTTAGTCTTCCGGGGAAAAAAATAACTGGAGAAAAAAAAGCAGGGTATAATTTTCCAATAGAGAATTCACTGGCAACACGAAATATACCTCCTAAATACTGTTCAGCTGCTATGGTCAAGATACATTGATTGCAGCTGCTTTGCTATTAGGGAAGGGGCAAATGACGTTGTATAGTCATGACAGACTTTTCTGCTGTAAGGCTCATGCAATACAAGTTCTTTCTGGAGAACCCTGGGAAATCCAAAACTGGTGACATTTGACCAGGGGAATTGTATGTAACCAATAAGGAAATGTGTTTGGATGGTAGCTGACTGGGTAAATACGTTGTAGAATCAGGATCAGTATTTCCCCTTTAAGCTTAATGAGTAATGGGTGGAGACCTTTCGAAAATGATATGAGAAAGAGTCAGAGAAAAAGGAGAGAGGGAGAGAGAGAGAGGGAGAGGGAAAGGGGGGGCATGCTCCCCCGCATCTGCCCTGAATGAATGCTCCCATGTGCCCCTTCCCCACCACCACCATCAGGAACCCTGTCCTGTTCCTCCAGCCAAGCAATTGACGCAGCCTTCTCACACTCTGTCACCCTGAGGACCTTCAAATAAATGAATTTCCCCCTTAAATGACTCTGGGTGGTGAACAGAATAAGGCATAGCCAATCTCCAACTCCTTAAAAATCAACTTTTTAAAAATGTAAAAAATAAAATAGCTGCCCAGTGCCCTTGATCATTTATCAAAATTATAAATAAATAACCAAATGAAGAGCTTACTGAGAGCCTGAAGGCTCACTGACAGCCAGTTTGGTGTAGTGGTTAAGATCCCAAGCTAGATACCAGGAGACTGTGAGCTCTAGTCCTGCTCTAGATAAGGAAGCCAGTTGGTAGCCTTGGATCAGTTACTCCTTCTCAACCATAGGAAGAAGGCAAGGGCGAAACCGTTTTATGAAATCTTGTCAAGAAAACTCCAGAAACTTGTCCAGGCAGTTTCCAGGAATCAGCACTGATTTGAAGTCTCCACAACCCCCACCACTAGAAATCTAAATACTAACTGAATGTTTAATACAAAGGGTCTTCTCCACCACCACCATCATCAAGGATGTTTCTATTGTAGTGTCATGAAGTTGTTTCTAAAGTTTCCCTCTAAAGCAGGGGTGTCAAATTCAAGGCCTGGGGGCCAGATCTGGCCCGCAAGGTGCTTAGATTTGGCCCGCAGGACCACCCTAGAAATAGCGAAGGACCAGCCCGCAGTGCCTCTGCCAGCAAAAACGGAACTCTGTTTTCGCTGGCAGAGGGTTGCAGGAGGCCATCGCAGCTGAAAACTGAGCTCAGGAGCCCATTTTTGCTGGCAGAACGTTCGGCCGCCACAGGCTCCCCTGACACGAGTGACGTCAAGCTGGCCATGCCCCCCAAGGTCAAATACAACCCTGATGCGGCCCTCAATGAAATCGAGTTTGACACCTCTGCTCTAAAATGTCCTTCCATGATTCTTTAGAGTGCAGCCCAGTTTCTTTCAGCAGTAGATCAAATACTGCTTTTCTAAATTTAAAACATTGTGAGACCTGAACATGCAGTTTCCTCATTAATACAACTCCATTAAACACTTTGATTCAAATATCAAAAACAATAAACAATTATTTTTTAAAAAACAGCTATAAAAGTGTTTGCAAATCTGGTATGCTTAGACAAATTTCACATGGCTATGACATCTCTAGTAGTGCAGATGGAACCGTACATTTTCTAATGAGATGTGTAATACAGAAAATACCTTTGTCTTCTTAGAAGGACAGGTCACCTTTTCACCTTTTATAGCTAAGAGATGAAGAGCTAGAATATATTAGTATTAGATACAACTATAATCACAATCTGAAACTCTCTTCGTGAGAGATACAATTCTAGGTATGAAAAGTTAAATGCCACCCATAACCCACATTCTGTATGGAGTCTCATACGTTTCTCACAAATCCTATATTGGTGTTCTTGGTTCCTTCCTGCTGCATCATTGATCACGGATACATGTATCATTCTTATTTGCTGGAAATATCTAGAATGAGCTTTTTGGCTTCTCTTTGTATTTGGAAGGAATATAATTGAAAAGGAAATTCTTCATCTTAATGGCATTCTCAAAAACTCAGGCTACTTAAAACAATAGAAATTTATTTATTTATTTATTTATTTATTTGTTTAAATTTCTATACCGCCCTTCTCCAATGTAGGACTCAGGGCGGTGAACAGCCAAAGTAAAAACAAGACATACATACAAAACATACAAAATCTAAAATCTGTTTAAAATAATTAAATAATTTTGGCCGTAATTAAAACATTCCAATTTAAAATCCGTTTAAAATTTGACTCAAGCCAGCCCAGCTAGTTGAAATAAATGGGTTTTTAGGGCCCGACGAAAAATCCGGAGGTCTGTTATTGTACGTAGCTCTGGGGGGAGGTTGTTCCAGAGGGTGGGCGCCGCCACAGAGAAGGCTCTCCCCCTGGGGGTCGCCAGCCGACATTGTCTGGCGGACGGCACCCTGAGGAGGCCCACTCTGTGGGAGCGTACTGGCCGGTGGGAGGCTATTGGTGGCAGAAGGCGGTCTCGTAAGTACCCCGGCCCTAAGCCATGGAGCGCTTTAAAGGTGGTCACCAACACCTTGAAGCGCACCCGGAAGACCACCGGGAGCCAGTGCAGCTCGCACTGGATTTCTTACCTATGATCAAGTTGCTCCAACCCTTTTCTGATACACACCTAGTAATGTTTTATATTAGTATGAAAATAGATTTTTAAAAGGATAGTGTGGCAGATGGGTGAGCCAATCCAGATAGAATAACTCAAATAAAGTAATTATAAGTCTGAAGGTCCAACTGCTATTGGCACAGACATTATTCCATGGTGGATCTTTTTGCATTTTCTGTCTTCTTTTCCTGAATATTTTGTAACTAAAAAACAAAAGGCAGAAATAAACTTGGTGCAGTTTATTGAAGAAACAGTCTGAGTAATTTGGCTCTTAATGAGGAAATTGCTTCAATAGCTGACCAACTGTGCGAATTAGGTGGGTATGTGTGAATTGCACACCCTTTAAGAACAAGGATAATTTTGTTAATACTTTAATAAGTTCAAGATTGTGGTTCAGTCCAAGTGCCAAACAGTGCTTGAAGCATCTCTCAAATGGATGAAGGGTTCTTAGTTCAATAAATGCACAATAAATAGTTATATGTTTTATTGAGATCCAAATGTCATTCCTTAAAATAGTATTACTAGTTAGAAGAACAGTACTTTTCCAGAACTCAGAATTCCTGTATTTTGTCACTGGGAAAATAACGTACTTATTGCAATCGTGACTGTTGTGTCAAAACCAATTGTGCTTGTGTCATGAGCATCCGGGCAGGATACCATTGGCAGGAAGGAATAAAACAAAACAGAGACATACATCATGTTTTGACATTTTAAAATTAAAATGTTTGCATCATCGTTCTTAATTGTTTAGCTTCTCTAAAGGTTTAATGCTTTCTCTGTAAATCACTGCATTTAATATATCACTGCTTCCATTCTTCCCCTCAGCCCCCTGAAAAGGTCTCTGCCCCCTGCAGTGACATGCCACATATTCCTCTTTTTTTTTCTTTTTTAATTTGATTTATATGCCACCCTTCTCCGGAGACTCAGGGCGGCTTACAATGCGTTAAACAATAGCCTTCATACTTTTGTATATTTTATACAAAGTCAGCTTATTGCCCCCACAAACTGGGTCCTCATTTAACCTACCTTAGAAAGGATGGAAGGCTGAGTCAACCTTGAGCCTGGTAAGATTCGAACCTGCAGTAATTGCAGGCAGCTGTGTTAATAACAGGGTGCGTTAAACCACTGTACTACCAAGGCTCTTTTATTCATTCTGAAAAAGATTTGCTTCCCCTTACAGCACTACAAAGTCATTTCCTGCAATAAAATTATCCTTTGGTGGTTCTTTAAGGGTCAAGAATTGCCTGAAAGATCAAGAAGATGCTCTCCCACAGGAATCCCCCAGTTCTAACTGCTCCTCCAGGTTCTCTCCTGCAAAGTTCCAACTCCAAATGTTATTTCTCTCCCTTCCTCCCTTATCTTGCTATTTCCAAATGTATACTACCTGGGTTGCTAATTTCAATCTCTCTCTCTCTCTCTCTTTTTTTTTTGGTCGCATGCATGCAACCATTTTAGCATTTTTTTTAATTGAATATTGTCCTTTAACCAAAATTGTTGTTTGCATGTACCTTTGCTAATTACCCTGATATTGTCAATGTAATTAACATTTAATTAACATGAATTAAATTGTCCAATTTGGATATTTGAACAGCAATTCCCTTGTGCTGGTTAATGACTGCAATAAAGTTATTTTACTTTCTCCTCTCCTAACCCCCAGTGCAGTAACACTTTATCTTATATAAATCATTAGATTTGTTTAATAGTCTTTAGAAGTCCTAAATAAGCTTCAGGCTACATTTTTATAAACCTGCAAAAAAAAAAAAACCCTGCAAGGAGTGGTGTTTGTGTATTTCCTATTTCGAAGTAGCAATAAAATAGCGTTCAAGAATGCTATCAGAGGGCTTTGCCCATGCATGTTGCACAGTGTTGAGGTTCCTGAACAGCTCTCAGTTTTAAGATGTTTGTGGTCCTTGCTATCCTAGCCCAGCCCCTCCCCCTCCCCCTCCCTGCAAAGCTATGCAATTTCTGTGGCTCAGCCTATACTCAGCAAACAAACTAATGAAGCCTCTGCCTGACATAAATCAATGATTGCATCTCCTCCTTAACATCAGCTAATGCTTCAGGAGTTGCATTGATTCTCTTATAACTCAGCATGGAGCAGGCAGCTGAGATGAGCCATGCCCAAGCCAGTGCCTTTTCTAGGTTGCTTAAACTCTAAACCATCATCTGCAAATAAGAGACTGGATTTAATATGTTCAAATTCTTCTTGCCTTTGAGTAACACAAAGCCCGACTATGTCTCATGCGGACATCCTGTTACCTGGTACTTCCCTTTTCCTACCCAATCAATTTCAGTTTACACAAAGCCACCAACAACCATTGACAGAAAAGTCACCAAAGCTTTAATTTGTGGGTTTTCAGGCTTACACGTCAATTGCTAGAATCTCTTCTTTTATACTCCATCTTCATACACATACTTACCCCTGTCTTCCAATATCAGATGCATTACCGACTAGTGGTACAATCCTCTTTCAATCCAATTTCAATGGTATTCCTGCTCGGGTTTTTCATGTGAAGACATGTGAAAGAAAACAAATCATATGGTTTTTTGGGAGAGGGGAGGCATGATTTTTCTATCAGCCAGTCGTTGTTACTTCCTGACCTACCTTTCATTTGCTTATTATGATGCATTTGATATATTTTATTCCTCCCCTAATGGATAGAAAAGGCAAAAAGATGGTTTGTCAGATACTATAAGCCCCACTTAAGAGTTCTCAGACAGGGTCACAGAGAAAGCCTGAGCCTATTTCTGTTTCTGAATTATACAAGTAAAGTATTGGAGTATAAAAGATACAAAACTTTTAGCTGCATAAATATTTTTTAAAAATTAATTAGGGGTGAAATTCACTTACCTTCCCTACCAGTTCGCAAATGTGCGCTCACACGCGCCATTGTCCACCCATTCGCAAAGCCTTCTGCACATGCGCAGAGGCTGAAAATTATCACAGAAAAAGCGATGTTGTGACGTCTGCACGGGTGGGCAGAGCCTCCCACAGCCGCCGCTACCGGTTCACCTGAGCCAGATAGAACCGGCTGAATTTCACTCCTGCTCTGAAATGTTTTTAGGTGATAGCAGCCTCCTTAGAGTTATTATAATAAACTAGTCCTACCAAGAGCAAAAGGCTTGATTGGTTTAATTGAATGCATTTTTTTTTTAGTTTACATTTCTCCAGTTGTACTGCAGAAGCAATTTTCATTTTTCAAGTTTTATGGCTAAATTCTGCATTTTTTTTTTTTTTTAGAGGGGCAGAAACCCTAGGCAAAAATAGCTAATTCTGTAATGCAAAGTTTCACACCACTATCATCACTTCATTTCATTCTTCGTTTTGCTTCCCGCATCTCAGCACTCGGTTTACAATCCCTTCCGTATTGTTCATAGCTACACAGCTTTTCTGTTTGGGGAAAGGGGAAGGTTGATTGCTCAGACAAATAGAATGATTGCAAACAGAATCTCCTGCCTGACTTAGATTTCCAATGTTCTTAAATGTTCCCTATGTTCACTTGAGAAATACCAAAGCCCTTTTCACGGGAGGAATGAAAAGCACAGAGTCTACAGGGAAATCCGTGTTCTTTTTGTTCACACGCCTTGTCCCCTACTCTATGCATGTGAAAGTGTAAAAGAAACCCTGTTAATGGCAGCAGGCAAATATTCCATGAAGAAACCTACACACATTGCTAATACTCATGTAAATCAGCATTACACAACTACATGCTCTCCAAGTATATTGGATTTCACTAGGATTGAAGAATTATAGGCTGATGAAAAATCATGGAAGTTCATCCAAAGTACAGATGAATTTAACACAACCATCTGCTCTCCAAATAACATATGTGGACTATGACATATTTAGTGTCAATGATGTCAAACTGGGAAAGACTGTAAGAGAAAAGTCAATGGTTTGTTTAATGCCCCTTAACAGAGGGGAAAAAAATAGAGCTGAAAAGATTTAAATAGAAAGATACTGTTTGCAGCAGAACAAATAAGTTTTCTCAAAATAAGTAGTTTCTTAAGTATAAAGGCCATTGGCCAACATTTTCTTTGAACTCAGTTAAAGATTGTTGCTGGTTTTTTTTTTTAAATTTGTTTAGAAGCTTTTTCTATCTCTTCAGAAATATGCGATACCAATACAAATATTACATACCATATACACCTACACTGATTTCAATTGTCTCAAACATCTCATCGCTGATAGTGAAATGTAAATTTCAAAAACAGTAGCATAAAGTCTGGAAGGAATGTCTCTGTGGGGAATCTAGGAGGCAAATGTGAATCTGAATTAGTTTAAGGCAGCTTGGCACATATGCTCATTTTAATCCTGCCTGGGGATCTCTGATATGCAGAATGAACAAATTAGGGATGCTGTGAACAATTTAAGGTAAGTAACTCTCCAATGTGTTATATTTTGTTCAAATGCCCATCAATAGAAATGAGGTTAGGGGAGTCCTGGTTAATGACCAGCTGCATACAGGATGAGCAGGTTTCCTATAGCTTTGATCCTTCCTTTGATTCTGCAGTCTTTCATCAACCTGACCCTTGCTTTTTCACAATTATGAGTATTGGTTCATGTAGGTCTCTGGGTTGTTGTTGTTTAAATTCCAGGAAGTTCAGCAGAAATATGAAGTGCATGGTTTCTTCCACCGACTCTGAGACTGAGAATCAAAGAATAGGCTTCAGGAAGGCAAGAGTGGGGGACCCACAATGGCTTCTGCTATTCAGACCTACTCTACATTTCTCTAGATGGTGAACCTTTTCGGCATCGAGTGCCCAAACCGGAACACGCATGCATGTGTGTGCATGTGCGCACGCCAGAGTGCTGGAAACCCGAAGACCAGCTGACCGGTGCATGCATGCCTACTTTTTGGGCCATTTTGCCTGTTTTTTGGGCCATTTTCAGCCTGTTTTTTGGGCTGTTTTTGGCCTGAAATATATATATAGTACAAATATGATATATTCAAAAATTTATAATGAAACCATTTTATACTAGCACTCTAATAACTTCAACCTCTTAAAACTCATAAAAAAATAAAGCTTCTAAAACCTGTAAGACACAGTAGATCCTTAAAAGCATACTTACTCCCAGGTAGTACCTTCTTGGCTGCTACCATGACTATCAACTTTTTGGTTTTGCTCTGCTTTGTCCTATGTCTTACATACTGCTGGATCTTTCTATAGTCCTCCATCTTATATTTCTTGTATTATTTTGGAATATGATATTTGGAATAGTCCTCAAGTAACTCTTGCAACCAACTTTATGGGCCTTTTTGGCAGTATCTTCTTCTCCCTCAACTTCTTCACAGCCAAGATAGACCAAATTCCTAGACTTGGAATCAACTACTTCATATTCTTTAGTTTATAATTGGTTTTTTTTAATACACACTATATAAGAAGGTTTGAAAAAGGTATTTATTTCAGTTCAGCTTTACTCAAAGAAGCTAGCCATAGCTTGAGTGGTGTTTTATCTTTAGTCAAATAAGTATTGTGTTGATGGCTTTAATTTTTATTGTTGTTGGGTTCTTCATTTAAATGAATGTGTTTATTCAATTGAAATGATAAATTTAGTGTTTTATGATAATTGTATTAAGCATTATAATAAATAGTTAAATTGATACAAACTATGAAAAAGTAAGAAAATAAAAACGTAGAAGGTGCACAAAAAGAAAACAGTAACACTATAAGGAAAAAGAAATGTATTAAGAACATATAAAAAGAATGTATACTTTATATAAAGAAATATATAAAAAACTTCCCCCTTCATCATAAGAAGTATAAACAAATTACCACCTTTTCTTAAAATATATAAATAAATGTATCTTTATTGATAAATTTAAGGGGACCGAGGGTTACAAATTTCATTGGTTTTCCTTTTTTAATTTTTTAACAGATAGTATTACTTTTGTAATTTAATACTTTAAAGGTTTGATTTGTAGATTGGCATCAAAAATCCGGTATTTGATTGACTTGAGTTAGTTGTTTGTTACGCAACTTGCTGAAAGATACGTTATAGTTAGTGGTAGTTATTATTATGGTCATGGTTGGTTAATTGAAGAGCTGCAACCTTTCCATCAACAAGCATATAATACTATCTATCTGGGACAATCCATTCAAAAAAAGTGGCTAAGTGACATCATTATATGTGACCTGTTATCAATTATATGTAAGGCAACATGACATCAGTCAAATACTTTGGGACTTAATGTTGCTGTGTACCACAGCAACATTCTTATTATCAAGAGTAAAAGAAAATAGCTGAAATTCACAGAGCTGCTGATTTGGCAAGAGAAAACCTCAAAGAATCAGATGTTATTTTATACCAGAGTAGAGAGTCCCTATCCATGTGTTTATTTAACTAGTGGCCCATCTATTACTGACTTAATGTTTATTAATTTTTTTCCTTGCCTAATCAGAAATCACTACGATGAAAGAGTTTAATTATTCCTCTTGTACAGATTCTTATAAGGCTGACTAAATGTCCTTCCTCAGACTTTCCCAAGCAAATGAATTCTTGCACCATTTCTGATCCTATGGATCAGAAATGGACAATCTATGCTATCTAGATTATTGCTGGATGTACTACAACTTCTGTCACTCCGATCACTGGCCAACTGTGACATGCATGAACTGCAAAATAAATAAAAAATAATAAATCTGGAGGGCTATAAGTCATCTGCTTCCTCTATATGGTCCAAAATTCTTAACAAAATGGCTAAGGAGTATATAAGTAGTCCTTGGCTTACAACTGGTTGTTTAGTAACCGTTCAAAGTTACAATGGCACTGAAAAAAATGATTTATGGCCATTTTTCACACTTATGACTGTTGCAACATCCCCATGGTCATGGGATTTACATTCGGATGCCTGACAACTGTCCTGGGGGTCATCTGACCATTTTTTGCAACATTCTGACAAGTCAATAGGGAAGCCAGTTTAACTTAACAACTGGGTTACTAATTTAACAACTGATAGGATTCACTTAAAAAATGTGGCAAGAAAAGACATAAAATGGGACAAAACTCACTTAACAAATTTCTCACTTAGCAACATAAATTCTGGGTTCAATTGTGGTCGTAAGTCGAGGACTACCTATACTATAGTGACATATTTATTCTTTCTCAAGAAACACAAAGAAGAGACATAATCATGACAAAGGTTAGATAAGAGAAATGTGAATCTAAAGCAGGGATTTAATTTGAAAAAGAGCTCAGGATCCCAAGTTCTCTTTTTTTTTTTTTTTTAATTTTTTTTTTTTATTGCAAAAGTTTTACAATTACATTTTCACCCCTTTTTTTCACCCCCCCACCTCCCTCCCCAAACTTCCCGTCCTCCCTAGCCCTCCCTAACCCTCCCCCCCAGACTTCCCTATTATATACTCATAACTAATAATACTGATATATATACCTGAACCCATCCCTCCCCCTATATAATTTTCCCTCTTTATCTCTTTACATTAAAATATTTCTAATACATTGTTTTCAAATAAAAGCTATTTGGTACTTTCTAGTTTGGTATTTGTTCTGAACATATTCTATCCACCTTTTCCATTCCCATTCATAAGTCTCTTGTGAACAATCTTTTAAATATGCTGAAATCTTCGCCATCTCTGCAAAACTGGCCATCTTCAAAGTCCATTCCTCGATAGTAGGCAAAGCTTCATTCTTCCAATATTTACCTATCAACAATCTTGCTGCTGTTATCATATACAATATTAATTTTATTTCACCCCGTGTAAAACCCTTAACTATACCCAATAAAAACAATTGTGGAGAAAATTGAATTTTTTTCTTCAAAACATTCTGCATGACCCACCATATTTTTATCCAAAAAGCCTTAACTTTCCTACAGGTCCACCAAACATGATAATACGTAGCATCCAAACATTCACATCTCCAACATTTTGGCTGAACATTAGGGTACATACATGACAACTTTTTAGGATCTAGATGCCATCTATAAAACATTTTATAAAAATTTTCCCTCAAATTCTGCGACTGTGTAAATTTAACATTCTGAACCCAAATTTTTTCCCATGTTTCCAACATCACTGGTTCTTCAAAATTTTGTGCCCACTTAATCACACAATCTTTAACTAATTCCGTTTCTGAATCCCTTTCTAGCAAAACATTGTAAAGCCTTTTAATATGCATTGGACCTTTCTCTCTTATATGTCTAACCAATTCTTCCTCATGCAACATAATACCAGTTTTTTGGTCCTCTTTCCATCTCAATTGTAATTGATTATATTGTAACCAGGTTAAATTAATCCCTTCGTCCAACAGTGTCTGCAATGTCTTCAACTGCCATCTGCCCGCATCTGTAAAAAGAACCTCTTTGTATAAAAACCCCCCGAGTGACATTATATTTGTATTCCACAAGGTATGACCAAGATCCAGCCATAGCGGTATTTTATAATCCCATTTGAGTCGGTGCTTCTTCCAAACTCTCATCAAAGAGTCTCTAAGTATATGACTTTTAAATACTTTATCAACTTTGTCATCATAAAATAGGTAAGCATGCCATCCAAATTCAAGATCAAAACTTTCTGCATTCAATATTCCAGCCTTTTTACTTCCAAACCAATCACTTGTTAAAGTTAAAGCTGCTGCATCATAATATAACTGTAGGTTTGGAAGTTTAAGGCCTCCTCTTTCTGGAACATCTTGCATAATTTTCAATTTCACTCTCGGCTTTTTCTCGTTCCAGACAAACTTATTAAGTCCAGTTTGCCAAACTTTCAGTTGTTTATCACTTTTAAGCACCGGAATCATTTGAAACAAAAACAGAAATCTTGGCAAAATGTTCATCTTAACTGCTGCTATTCTTCCAAGTAAAGACAGTTGCAGCTTTTTCCAAGTCTCCATGTCTTTCTGAACCTCTCGCCACAACACCTCATAGTTATTTTGAAACAATTTCATGTTTGATTCTGCAACCTGAACTCCAAGATATTTTACCTTAGGTACAATTTCAAAACCTGCCCTCCTTTCAAACTCATGTTTACGATCTTGTGTCATATTTTTGACTATCATTTTAGTCTTTTTTGAGTTCACTCTAAAACCTGAAACTCTACCATAGTCTTGTATAATGTCGTTCATCAAGATTATTGATTCCATTGGTTGTGATAGGGTAACCACCAGATCATCTGCAAATGCCTTTATTCTATAATCCTCTTGCCTTATCATTATACCTTTCAAAATTTTTGAGTCCCGTATTATATTTAGCAAGACTTCCAGTGTTAAAATAAATAAAAGTGGGGACAACGGACATCCCTGTCTTGTTCCTTTTTCAATTTTAAACTCTGTCGTCAAACTTCCATTAATAATAATCTGTGCTTTTTGCTCTTGATAAATTGCTGAGATCGCCTGTATAAATTGGTCCCCAAAGCCCATCTTTTTTAAAGTCTTTAGTAGAAAATTCCAATCCACTCTATCAAAGGCCTTCTCCGCATCCAAAAAAACCAGCACTGCAGAAATCTGTTTATTCTTATCAAGATATTCCAATAAGTCTATTACTTGCCTTATATTGTCCTTCATATATCTGCCCTCAATAAATCCCGCTTGGTCCGCATGAATCACCTTTTGGATTACTGGCATCAACCTGTTGGCTAATACCTTCGCATAAATTTTATAGTCTGTGTTCAAAAGAGATATTGGTCTGTAGTTCTCTGGTTTTTTAGGACCAACTTGTTCTTTTGGTATCAAAGATATATAAGCAGTTGTCCAGGATGGGGGTATTTTACCCCCTTGTTGAATATTGCAAAATAAATCTCTAAGTTGTCCCACCATTTCAGCTTGTAAAGTTTTGTAATACACTGCAGTCAAACCATCCGTGCCAGGAGCTTTGGCTGTTTTTAGCTGTTTAATTGCTGCTGTTATCTCCTCCTCTGTTATAGGATAATTCATTCTTTCCTTTTGTTGATCAGTAATTTTTGTAACTCTCTTATCCTTTAAATATTTTTCTATAAGTCCATTCTGCACCTCTTCTTTGGCATATAGTTTAGTATAATAATCCACAAAAGCTTCTTTAATTAGTTTTTGTTGAAAGATTTCTTTCCCTCCAATATCAATACTATCAATAGTCCGTATACTTTGTTTTTTCCTCAATGTGTAAGCCAACCATCTGCCCGGTTTGTTAGCGTTGCAAAATGTATTATGCTTCGCATATTGTAAACTTGTTGCAACTTGTTCCGCCATAAGCATTTGAAATTGGTCTTTCAAAAGTTTTATAGCACTTCGTATTCTTTCATCTGTTGGATTTTTAATAAGTAACTGTTCTTTATTCTTTATTTCCATTTCCAACTCAGATCTTTTCTTTTGTCGGAGCAGTCTATGTTTAGAGTTCATGTAGATGAGTACCCCTCTCATATAAGCTTTACTTGCATCCCAAACAATTTCAATTGGGGTACCTTTATTCAAATTTATTTCAAAAAATTCTTTCAAGTGCTTTTTAAGTTCTATTGTATTTTTTTCATATCTAAACAAGTTCTCATTTAATCTCCAAGAACGTCTCTCAACCTTATCCATCTCAATTTCTATCCATACAGGGCTATGGTCAGTCAGAGTTCTTGGAAAAATCTTTGTTCTTTTTGTCTTAACAAGTAGATCATTTGACAACAGGATAAAATCAATCCTAGAAAAAGATCTATGTCTATCCGAAAAAAAAGTATAGTCCAATTCATTTGGATTATGTATTCTCCAAACATCTTTTAATTCCATATCTTCTTTCATATCAAAAAAAAGTCTGTGGTAATCTAATTCTAGACTTTGCCAGGCTCTTTTTATCTAGTTTAGAATCAATTACTCCATTCCAGTCTCCCATAATTAAAATAGATCTATAGTCCCATTGCAATATTTTAGTATGTAACATCTTGTAAAAATAATCCTGTTGTTGGTTGGGAGCATAAATTCCAATCAAAAGAATTTGACCATTTGCTGTGAGCAATTCAATTGCTACAAACCTACCATCTTGATCTGCTTCTATAACTTTCGCTGTTAATTTTTTATTTACATAAATAACCACACCATTCTTTTTCTGCGAAGTTGAAGATATATAATGTGCTCCTAGTTTTGAATTTATCAAATATTTTTGATCTTGAGTTGTGATATGCGTTTCTTGTAAACATATTATATCATTATTAAATTGTTTCAAATATGTAAATAATTTCTTCCTTTTCTGTGCTGAATTCAACCCATTGACATTCCAAGATAGACACTTAAAGGTCATCAGCCTCTTTCTGGAGCACAGAGCAAAATATTTGAAGTTCATCCGAGAGCTTCGATCTCGCTCCTCCCATAGCTCCACTCTCTTGTACGATACTCTTAACTGCCTTCTTGTCTTGTCTTTCCTGTTGCTGTTGTTGCTTTTGTTTAAGTAGCTTGGATTGGGCTCTAGTTATACGTTGATCTTTAACTTCTGTCAACTGAATCAAATCCAAAATTGGAGAAGAATCTAACAAGGGCTCACTCAGAAAACCTCCTTCTGCACCTTGCACTACTTCTAATTCCTGCTTGGACTGTTCTTGCAATTGCCTCTCTTCACTCTCTTTAATCTCCAAAACTGTGGATGTACGTGGAGATGGTGTTCTTTCCTTAAGAATAGTAGTGTAAAAGTGTTGTGCCTTCTCCACGGTATTCAACCGATACCCTTCTCCCTTGTATCTAAAAATTAACCCAGCTGGTGCGTCCCACCGGAAGGGTATCTGTAAATTTCTCAGTTCCTTAACAAGAAAACCAAATTCTTTTCTGGCTTTCAGCATTTTAGGAGGTAATTCTTTAAAGATTTGAAGTCGTGAACCCCCCACTTGTACAGAAGTATAAAAAGATTTTTGCAGGATATCATTTCTAATTCCTCTTTCTGTAAAGTATATGACCACATCTCTAGGCAGTTGTCTTTGTCTGGCCACCCAAGAGTTCACTCTATAGGTTTTATCTATTTTGTGAAATACCACATCAGGATTAACTTGTAGAATCTTGGCCAAGGCTTCAGAACAAACTTGTCTCAAATCCTGTCTCTCCTCCTCTCGAATTCCCCGAAGCCGTATGGCGAATTCCATCGCCCGGAATTGTATCATAACAATCTCATCATCAATTCTCTGCATTTTATTATCAACTTCATCAATTTTATAATCATTGTCTTTCATCTTGACATTAACTTCTGATTTGAATTCTTCAACTTTATAATCAACTTTCCCAATAAATTCTGCCAGGCCAGACGCCACTTCTGCTATTTTTTTGGTCACCTTATTTTGATTCTGTTTCACCATGTCTTTGACTTCATTAATTTCCTGCATAAGTTCCTGATGTGATTTTTGAAATTTATCATCTATCTCCTGTTGACATTTTTGAAATTTGTCATCCAGAGTTTTAGAAATAAATTCTTTTAAATCTCCCACATCAAATTCTTTTTTCTGAGTTTGTAGCTGTTGAGCAGGGGGAAGTTGCGTTTGCTGTTTGTGTGTGGGGGATCCCCCCCCTAATGCCTTCCCTTCCTGCTTCTTTGAAGCCATCCTGGCTCGTGATCTAGTTTTTCTAAAGAGGGAAGTTCCTTTTCCTTTCCCTCCTGCACAAAGACTTCTAAAAAAGTCCCCCAGATTTGGTCAAACAAGGGTTAAAATAAAGCAGAGTCCAATATTGAAAAGGGAAAAAAATTTCCCAGTTATTTCTCTTATAACAAGCAAGGCAGCTTAGTAGCAACTTGGAAACTTTGTAGCAAAACAAAATAACTTCACCAATCCACACTCGCTGGCTCGTTAACTCTGAAGCTAGGCGCCATGTTTTTTCAAAGCACTTTCACTCATTCGCATTGTCTCAGATTGAAAAGTCAACGAAGTGCTAATACTTGCGTTTCCAAATTTCAGGATTCAGGTAGTTTCGCTGTTTATTAAAGCTGGTTCTTTCGCTTTAAGTTTCCTGCAGCCGGCTTGTTCTGCAGGAGCAGAATCGTCCCACGCCGCCCGGAGTCTCAGCAGGTTGGAAGGGAGCCGCGCCTGTTTCCTCCCCAGAAACAATTCCCTGGGGGGTTACAGGGGCTCGACCTGTGCCCTGCTATCTCTCCTCCAACAATCCTCAGGATTTTGAAGTTTTCGAGCCGCTTCTCGATCGCGAAGCGGCTCTACAGGCGGCGGGGCTGGCGGAGCTTCAAAGAGCGCCGCCGTCGCCGAAGACAAGGAAACCGGAAGTCCCCAGGATCCCAAGTTCTCTTGATTGTAAAGGAAGGAAGAAAGGAAGGGAGGGAGGGAGGGAAGGAAGGGAGGGAGGGAGGGAGGAGGGGAGAGACTCGTTCAAATTTGCAAGATTCTGTTCATGTAATGTTATAATAAAAGTAGCATTAGTATTTATAGCTTTGGTTTTCTGGTCTGGACTACCTCGAAGGACAGGTACTCCCTACCTCCTGCCCAGAATCTTCTTTTCTAAAAATAGTAGTACTGTTCAATTAACAGTGTAACTCTGTGTGTGTGTGTGTGTGTGTGTGTGTGTGTGTACTTGAGGCACTATATTTGCTTTCCAATTATTTTTTTATTTAACATTTTGGTGGATTTGTAGCATTCTTCAATAAAGCTCAGAATACATCAATCTTTCTGTTGGAAAACAAGTGTTTAACACAATTTTTGTACAATTTACATTTCCTACATTTCAGTAAGGCAGAAATAATGGTTGATCAGATCATTTTTGGGGTCTCTTAAAAATATAACTAAATTGTTAGCAAAAACTCTAAATCTATAGATTCCATTTTTAATTTTCACACCCATTATTTTTCCATCCTGTCTGTCTTTCAAATTTCCAAAACTAAGATGAATAACAGTGGAGACAAAAAGAATCTTGTGTCCTTTTGCCCTTTTGAATTTCACACAGCTTGGTTAAGCCTGCATTAAAAATAATATGTGCTTGCTGCAATGTGTAAATCGATCTTCGATAAAATTCTCTCTAAAGTCCATATCTTCAAGGACTTTAAATATAAAGACCTAATTTAAGTTGTCAAAGGCTTTCTCTGCATACAAAAATATTTTTACAATATTAAAGCTGCTTGTTTTTCATTATGATATTGTAGATATTCAATAATGTTCAAGACTGTTCCCGCATTGTATCTCAAGTGTCTTCTCACAAAACTCCAGATTGGTCTTCATGGAAAAAAGACTGTAAAACCTTCTTGAATCTTTCTACCAATATTGCAATGAAAAGTTTATAACCATTGTTTAATTATGAAATTGGTCTATATTTTGTCTTGTCAAAAATGCATCCTGACCATCCTTTGGCAGTAGAGCAATATTGGCTTCTTTCCATGAGACATCCTAGCTCCATATAGTATGGAATTCATTATACCTTTCAATGGCTGTAAAAGTTTATCTTCAAAACATTTATAATACTGGCTTGAGAGGCCATCTGGACCTGGAGCTTTGCCTGATATTTCAAATATAATTCATTCATAAGTTGTCTTTGGACTTGTAAAAGCTTTGGTAATTGTTTTTGTAGTTGATATATTGATTTTTTTTGCATATCCACTTCCTATCTCTTGTAGAAGTTGGAGTGAAAGATATAACAGTATTTTTTTAATCAACTCATTGTCTGTGAATACAATATCACATTCTTGGGTTTCATCTGTCATTTTCTTTTCTCTTTCTTTTCTTAGTTTCAAACTCAAATTGTCTTTGTTTCACATAATTCAATTTTATCTCTATTTCCTGGATGGTCAGCAAGAACGATTGCTGGCATAACAACTTGATTTGATGTAAAATTTTAGAGGTGTTTTTTTGGTGTCTTCTGTAACTCAATTTCTTTGTTTTTAATTTAATCTAATATCCTTTCTTGAGATTTCTTTTTCTCCAAATGATTGTGTTGAATAAAATAGCCTCTCATAGATAGAGCCCACATCCCAAACAGCCATTAAGTCTGTTCCTTAATCCAAATTATTGTCAAAATATTCATTTAATTTGTTTTTTATAATCATCTTCTCTTGTAGAATAGTTTTATTTAATGTCCATCAATAATTAAGTCTTTTTAAAGTATCAAAAGAATTGAATTGTGATTTGAAAATGATTTAGGCAAAATATCAGCTTTTGCAATTTTGTTTGCCAAATTTTTGGAGATTCATATCATATCAATTCTTGAAAACAAATTGTGTAATTCTGAAAAGAAAGTATAGCCAATTCACTTTTATGTATTCAAGAGTCAATCATTTATAAATTGTCCATGAATTCAAAAAAATCCAGTTTGTTATTGGTATCCATCGGAAATGGGAAAACTTTCAAGTAATTTTAGGGCATTTTGTGCTGAGATTATTAGCAAGTGAGAAGGGGAAAGGTCCTTCACTAGGCTTATAGGTGAGTTTAATCATTTCCCTTAGCTTAAGTGTTCAAGGACTGCAGAACATCTGGATCAGAAACTGCATGTTGTGGATGTGTCTGCTGGCACCAAGAGACGATTTTACACTGATGCTAACTTGCACTCTTGTTCCATTAAATATTTGAATTCTTAGGAAGGTATTCATAATAGAAAGGAATTAAAATAAGTTCTTCATAGGTAATAGGTGGCTTCAGATGCATCAAAAAATTAAGTCATGACAATTGAGTTAATTATTTCTAAGTTTAGTCTGCTGTTTGGAAGCCTGAAAAATAATATGAAAATATAATTTGATAATCTAAGCACCAGCGTAATTATTCATGGATCAGCAATTTAGTTAATATGTATAAAAGATAGGTAAATTAAAATGATGCATATGTATACATATATTAATTTATTGATGTATTTATATTTTATGTTTCTTAACCACCCATCTCCCTCAGAAATAGAGAGGGATACAAATAGGGAGGTATGATGGAAAGCAATATGTCAGTGCAGTAGTGTCGATGCACTTTAAAATTTATCCTAGAAAATATTTTTTTTAAGTCATTCTTTACAACATTGATAGGCAATATTTCACCTTCTAGGTAATCCTGAATCTGTCCTAGCCAGCGTGGCCTGAATTAAGGGATTATGGAAGATGTAGTCCAGCATCTTTTAGATACGTAGATGCTTCTTGTCCACTCCTGGCTGAAAATAGTTGCTAGTAGTGTTTCTGATCTGATCTAATATATCTACCATTAAATAATAATCACAGAAGTTCAGAGTTGGTATCTGAACTAGGATGATTGGCACCAAATTTCACTGCACAATTAAGTAACCAGAAGTTGATGACTTGAAGCTTTTAAAATAAAAGGGGGTGACTATGAGAGAGATAAGGAAACAGCAGCAGACTCTACTCCAGCCTTGTACAATACTGTGCTGGCAATTTAGTTTTCATTTGCTATCCACGTGACTCCTGGTTCTGTGAAGGATGGTTTGGCTAGCTTAGGTCTAAATTTTGTATTACCAGCAAGCTCTCCTGTATTAACTATGCCAGATCAGTCCTGCATTGCAACTAAGCAATTACTGCTTGGGAAGCAGGATTGTTTGTTCTTGGCTCAGTGCAGTAACGTATTTTTTCTTAAAAAAAATATGTCAGATTGTTGAACAGTAATGATAGGAGCACTGAATAATGAGGCAATTTTTTAACAACTCTGACATTCTTGGAAAGTTGCCAGTTTGTTAATGCACAGCCATTGTCAGTACAGACTAAATCAGAGACCACCTCAACAACAAAGTTGGAATTAAGATTCTACCTGGTTACAAAAAATTATGATTTTCAATTGTACAATGTCTAGGACTGTTTTACTATATTTTTAAAGGAAAAGAAATAGAATGTATAATAATTTTACTGCCCAAAGGAAAAAAGGAAAGCCACTGTTATGAGAACTGTTGCTAACTTATTTTGCACTGTAAATGCATGAAGAAGTTTTTAAATTTGTATTTTCAGTTGTATTTGTAATGGAGACTAGCAAAGAAAGGATTGCTGTAATTAGCACTGGTACTCTTAATTGCAAAGTTAGAGAGATTTTTGAGAATTACAATTTTACCTGTGCCCATGAAGTAATCTAACTGTTATGTGATAAACTAAAAAAAAAAAAAAAAAGATTTCTGGAATCACATTCTGGTAGAGAGAAGTTTCCTGAGGATGGACTCCAGCATGATTCCAAAAGCTCAGAAGAACAAACTTCTGGTCCCGGTGACTGACCCATATGGATCCTGTAACATTATCTTGGGACACATATATTTGCCTTCATTCATTTCTGGAAATGTTCAAAGATAGGGTAAACCAAATACTACTTCCTGTAATATCTATCAAGAGTCAGAGCTCTATTCCCTAATCCTGACAGTTCATTCAGATTAGTATCTTAATTAATGTTATCACAAATCTGCCTTTATGTTAGCTGATGTATAACTGGGTTATCTTTCTACTAAGCAGGTTGAAATTTCTCTAAAGCGATTCCATTTAAAATTTTGGGAATCAGGTGAAAAAGCAGATAAATTGTTAGCTTACTGTCTGAAGCAGAAAAGCAAGAGAATGTAATTTTTGAGGCAAAAGTAGTAATAGATGTCATAGAACTCTGAACGTATTGATATTTATATTAATTCTATAATTAGTTATATCAGCTTGATGAAAAGGTTGATCAATGCAGAATTAGTCAGGTTTTGAGTTAAATTGATATTCAGCCATTATCAGAGGACTATATTGATATTGTGGAAGTACTTTTAACACTTCAAGAGATATTATAAACAAACCCAATCAATGGGAAATGGGAAAATCCAGATGGCTTTCCAGCTGAACAATATAAATTTCTTGTAAATTTATTGGCTCCTTTATTATTAGAGGTCTGTAATGAATCTTTTCAGTCAGTCAAATTGCCTTTATCTTTGTATACAAAACCAGGTAAAGATCCTAAATGTTGGACAAAATATTGATCAATATTGTCCTATATGGTTATTTAACATAGATGCCAAAATATTAACTGCCCTTATTGGCCATGCAATTGCAGAAAATCTTACTTTAAATAATTATTTTTTAGTCTAGCTTTATCAAAAAGAGACAAGCATTAAATCATTTACTTTTGTAAATAGACATTCTGGATATAGCTCAAGATTGAATGGACTGTGAAGTATTACTAGCGTTAGATGCTGAAAAAGCTTTTGATACGGCTCAGGTTAATTTTCTAAAGCACATGATATGTAGAAGGTTTCTGCCTTACTTCGGCAAATACACCAAAATTTATTATTCAACTTATTGTAATAGTTATAATTAATCAACACAACTGAATTCTATTGTGATACCCATCAAACTTGGCCACTGTCACTGTTGCTTTTTAAATTATTCCTTGAATCTTTAGCAATTTCTGTTAGGCAATCTAGAGACATTACTGGTAGTTCACTGGTAGTCTTTGAATATAAATTATTCTTATTTTGGTTATGTTAGTTAATTACTCTATTTCATTTTAAATAGTATATAGTTAATTCAACAGTATAGCAAATGTTCAGGCTTTAAGTTTAACTGAGATAAGTCTATTTCCTTTAATTTCTGATTTATCAATAGATCAATGTAAAAAGCTAGGCTTCATAATTTCTAATAATTTCATAATTTCTATAGAGCATATTAAGTATTTTATCTTCTTAAAAATATTTCTAAATATATAGTCATCAATTTAATTAATTTAAAATTCCATTAAATTTGGTGGGCTAACATTAATCTTATTATTCAAAAGCTGATTTGTTTTCAGAGATATTCCAGAGATAATTCCAAATAAATATTTTCTTCAGATCGACAATATCTGAAGGACGAGGTTAGGAACAGATTGTGCTAGATAAAAGTGTCTTTGTGGTCATTAAAAGTTGGCCCTGACCTGATGGCATGTAATAAATCAATCAATAAAACAGATTAACAAATTATTGAGAAAATTTATATTGGTGAACAGTCACCCTACGATTTCACTGGCTGAGATTATCTTTGATGATATTACTTTTAATATTAACAAATTATGGATTGTCCTATGGGTCCAGTCATTCTTTGGGCATGGACATGCTAGAATTTATCCCTGGCCCATAGAGAGAGAGAGACACACACACACTTCTGTTCCCATATAATTCCCTTCTCCCCTTACCTCTTATTTTCTTTTCATTCCCCTTTCTCAGTAGCCACTGCAAAGTGTTCCAGCATATTTAGCACCAAAATGGAGAATGTGTCCTTTCCCCCCCTTTCCCATCTCCCTTTTGAAGTTCTGAATAAAAGCAAATGTGACAAAAGTGTCATTGTATGCTGGGTATTACCAGAGGACTAATAAAAATATGACAGCAGTTCATAGGAGTAGGCAAATGTTGTCTGCTCTAAGGCTTTGGAGGATGTGACAGTAAATGAGGAGAAATGATATTACTGGGCTTCGAGGTCTTCTTGTTACAAAGGCCCTGCTGGCAGAGTAGCCAGCACTGCCATGTTCTTGCAGGACAGGCACCAGCTGCACTGTCCTGCAAGAGCACTTTCCACTCAGCACTGGAAAGGCTGCCAAAACCATGGGTAACAATATCTCTGCAAGGATTGCATTTGGCCTTTTGTAAAATCCCATGGGAAATCTGGCTAATCAACATATTTCACCCCGAATACAACAAAGCCTACCCATTAACCAGGTTTGGGCAACTTATGTCCCCACAGCCATCTAGAGTCCCCGAAATTCTTTTGTGGACCTCACAAACATGCCCTGAAATTGTGCAAGAGATTCCAAAGTCAGCAATGTGTATCTCATAGTTGTCCAGCAAACTAAAATGCATGGGATTAAAGGTTGGGTAGGCTAAGGAATAAAATAACTTCAGGAATCCAAATAAAATAAACTGAAATCTATACCTTTGCACATAGATGTGGCATCGCGGTGTTATCATCCTGCCTATTTTGGAACTGCCAAAAATAATCCATCCCAAAATAAGATGACCTCCAATGCAAAAAGGTTGACTCATCCAGTTCTAAACCCATCCTTGGGCTACAGATAAGTGGCAGCTTTCTACCTATGGTTAAGGCACCAGGCTAGAAAGCAGACTGCGAGTTCTAGTCTAATTTATCTATGAAAACCAGATGGGTGACTTTGGGCCATTCTCAGCTCAACTCACCTCATAGGGTTGTTGTGAGAAAATTAGAGGAGGAAGATCTGTTGGATATGTTCACTGCCTTGAGTTATTTGTAAAAATAATAAAGGGATATAAATAAATGAATGAATGAATAAAAAGATTCCCTTCACGAATAAAACTAACCTGTCACAGAAAATGTTGGAACAAAAATTTCTTTATCACACTTGATTCTACCCAAAAGAATGGCCTGTTTGTATTTCCAGTTCTAATGAAATAGCAAAATATTTCTTTCAGGCTTTAAGGATTCTTTAGCTTCGGGTTTCAATGAATCTCAATAAATCACATAAAAGATTAGGTCAAAACAAACAAGAAACTTAAAAGCACAGTAGGAGAAGCCATTCATTTCCCAATTGGTTGCATCATTTCACAGTTGGAAGGATCAAGATATTGAAACCTTTCAGAGTAATTTATAAGAGGTCAGGCCACAGGCTGTGCATGCTCTAGCTGAAGATAGCATCCAAGTTAACAGACCACAAATACAACTGCTTTGAATAATCCAGTAAAAACCAGCTTTTAACCAATTCCCTAATATTAACTCTGAAGAGTTATAGAAAAGTGTGCTGTTTTTTGCCAAACAGTATCGTTAAACAGTATAATCAACACTTAGTATACTATACTTTAAGTATAGTATAAGCAATACAAAAATATTTAGTCATAACTTTAAAAAAATAATCTCAACTAGTACAGTTTTAAAAGAAGAGAAGGGGTTGGGAGTTTACAACAAAATAAGTGAACTGAAAGTCAAGCAGGAAAGAGGGAGTTTTATAAGAGAATATAACTGATCTCTTACCTCCCAAACTTAGGCATCAAGAGGAGCTTAGCAGTTGTGGGAGGAAGTTACAATTTCAACTCTATACATGTGTAACAAAGGACCTAAATAAAACAATTAGCAATAGCACTTAGACTTATATACCCCTCCATAGTGCTTTACAACATTCCCTAAGTGGTTTACAATGTCAGCATATTGCCCAACAGTCTGGGTCCTCATTTTACTGACCTAGAAGGATGGAAACTTGAGTCAACCTTGAACCTATTAGGATCAAACTGTGAGCAGAGTTAGCCTGCAATACTGAATTCTAACCACTGTGCCACCAGCTTTCTTCCTGAAGAAGAAAACCAAAATTACTAACTATAGATTGTATGAAGGTAGAAAGCCAGTAAGGGATATGGTGTTTTCCAAATTGTTGCCTAGTATGTCAGATGTGTCTATACCTCCTTAGCATAAGTCAGGGTGCAATAAATTCATGCTTAAATAGGCAGATAGGGATTATACATGGACCCTTCCAAGATATGATAGTTATGCCCCACTCCCAGGATCAAAGCTTCCTCTCTCAAGGAAAATGAGGGTATTGAGGAAGGAGGATATGTTATGAGAGACATTCTCTTAAACCAAGAATATCCCACTGGGATACAGAGGCTTTTGAAGATGTTTGATTTGATAATTAGAAATGCGGAAATATTAGTTTGTGATGCATATGTAGATTTCATGGTGATTTGCCCTCCTGGTATGAAAGTTGCAGATATCATATGTCAATTAGATAAGCTGCTGGGTAGTTCTAAAGGGAATAGATATGGTCCACATTGGCAATAACAACATACGGAAATATAGTTGGCCATTCCTGGAAGTCAAATTTAGGCTGTCAAGAAAGCAAACACAGAAATGTTACATATTTCATATGCAGAATGAGCTACAACTACACAGGTAGAGTTTAGGATTCTTGGATGAAACAGTTGGGCCTATGAGCCGAAATGGAAGGAGTCTACTGGCGCATAAATTTAAAAAGTGGCACAGTAGCCTTTAAACTGCATCCACACATGCTGGCCAATATTTTTAAATAATTTTATTAAGAATAATCTTTCCAAAGAAAAAATAATATACACTAATATAGTAGGAGAATACTAATAAAGTAGGAGAAAGCTAAAAGTTCAAGAAAAGAAAAAGGAGAATAAAAATACAAAAGAAAGGAAAAAGATAAAATCATTTCTGATCTTCTTTACAGTAGTTATAAGTACAGTTATAAATTTGCCTGTTAGACTATGGTTACATCATAACTGTCATCTTTCTTTAACCTATCCTATTAATAATCAAAACCATAAATCATTCATTATTGACAAGTGGACCTATGAAAAAGAGAAGAGAAAAGTCAAGGCAGCAAACTCTCTCCATAAAGCAAGGAAGTTATTTAAAATGACAATAACAGAGGCTTAAGTGGAAAGTACACTATTCCAGAGTATACAGTATTTCCTCATTAAAGGTTCTTAAATAAATTTAAAGATCACAGGTCAAACCAGAAACCAAAACATAGGAGTTGACAATTTTCTTAATAGAGAAGAGTAAAAACTAAAAACCCTCAAGGATCTGTGTTGGAATTGATGCTTTAATTATCTTGATTGAAGTACTAATCTGTGGATGATACCAACTTATTCAGGGTGGAGAGAAATCAAATGTGATTGTGAAAGGTTCCAGAAAAATTACTTTAAAATTAGTGAGTGGTATGCTATTCCACTGCTTAACAATTTTTACTATTGGGACATCACAGCTTTTTTTGTTGTGTCCTCCATGCCTTGGAACTCAGTCACTCGCTCCCTTCTAGAATTTTGAAATCCTGAAAATAGCCTTACTCCAATGAGCTTTTAGTGGTAGGTGGTATTTATCTAGGGTGCGCTAATCTGTTCTGTATTTTTATTTTTACTTTACTCTCAATACAGAGAAGGTTTAGCCTACATGACAGACATTTAAATGTTTGTAGATCGCTATCTTATCTTCCTCTTAGAGTTATCTTTTGGATGCTCAACAAGCCCCTCTCCTTAAACTATTACTCATAGACTTTGGCTTCTGGATAGCTTCTTATCCTAGTAACTCTTCTCTGAACATGTTTCCTTTCCATGTCCTTTTTAATGTGTAGCACTTGAACTGGACACATACTGTGAAAATCTTTTAGAGTGCAATGACAATTTTACTTGGATGTTGTGGTTCTTAATGCAGTTCAAGGTTGCATTGGCTTTTTTAATAGCTGCATCATCTTGCTTGCTCATTTTCAGCTGTGCTCCGCTAGTATTCTTGTGTCCTCTAATAAGCATTACTGTCATGCCGTGATTTTTCCTACCTGGATGCAGGACCGTACACTTATCGCAAGTTAATTACATCTTGTTGGATTTGGCCCAATGGTCAAACCTCTCAAGTGCCTTTTGAACTGTGATATTTCCCACTCCTAACAGTGATATTTTCTTAGTATTAAGAAATCCCTATAGTTTGCTGTTACCTACAAGTATGAAAAATATCCATCCAATGTTTCTTCTAGGTTATTTGTAAAAATGTTGAATAATGCCAGGCTAAGGACAGAGCCCTGAGGAATTCCACTTGATATTTGTTTTTTGGACATGTCAGATTTATTTAGAAGCGCTTTTTAGATGCAGTCATTCCACCAGTTAAAATTCACTGGACTTTAGTACCATATAAACACATTTAGCGATTTTGTGCACAGAGACCTTATCAGATACTTTACTGAACTCAAGTTATAATAAATCATCAGCTTGGACTATGAAACTAGTCATTTTGTCATTAAAATAAGAGCCTGATAGTACAGTGGACTAAAGCACTGTTATTAACATCTGCTGCTTGCAATTACTGCAAGTTCAAATCTCACCAGGCTCAAGGTTGACTCAGCCTTCCATCCTTTCAAAGGTAGGTGAAATGAGGACCCAGATTGTGGGGGCAATAAGCTGACTTTGTATAAATATACAAAAGTATGAAGGCTATTGCTTAACGCATTGTAAGCCACCCGGAGTCTCATTATTTGCCCTCCCCAGGCTCCAGAGGCTTTCTTGAAGCCTGGGGAGGGTGAAAACAGCCTTCCCCACACCCCAAGAGGCCCTCCGGAAGCCAGAAATGGCCCATTTTCTGACTTCCAGTGGGCCTGGAAGGCCCCAAAATCAGCTGGCCGGTGCACTAGGGCAACGCTCATGTGCCCACAGATATGGCTCTGCATGCCACCTGTGGCACCCGTGCCATAGGTTCACCATCACGGGTCTAAGTGGTTTACAGAGTCAGCATATTGCCCCCAACAATCTGGGATCCTCATTTTACTGACCTGGAAAGGATGGAAGGCTGAGTCAACCTTGAGCCGGTCAGGATCAAACTCCTGGAGTAAGCAGTGAGTTGGCAGTGAGTTAACCACGTTAGAACCACCACGGCTCTAACGATATGGTCATTGAGTGAGTCATCACATGACTCATACCATTTTTACCACAGTTATGCAAATTGTGTGGTCATTAAGCGAATCCAGATTTCCCCATTGCCATGGAAGCTGGCTCAGAAGGTGACAGATTGTGTTCATGTGGCCACACAATGTTGCAGCTGTCATGAATGCAAGCAGGTAGCTAAATGCCTGAGTTGAAAACATGTGATCCTGAGCATGGTGTAACAATCATCATTTTTTTCATTTTTTTCAGCACCGTTGAATTAATTTCATCTTGAAGTATGCCAGTATGCTGGCCAGTATGAAGTATGTATTTGAGAAATCTAATGTCATTCCAGATAGGTTAGGGAGTCATGAAATGGAGAAGAGAAAGCGGTATGATCTTACTAAATTTTTTGTTCCACATGATAAATGCTACTTTTCATAGAAAATAAAATACTGCTAGAAATGATTCCTGCAAGTAGAATTGCAGTCTTGAATGTAAGCATTTTGTCCTCCAGAGGCATGGAAAATATTGTATTGTCATTTTTTTTTAGATAATTTCATTTTGAAACCATGATTCTAGTTTATTAATCCTTTACCACCATCACCTCAAAATTCCTATGGCTGGAATACATCCCGGTACTTCTTGAGCTGCAGGTACTGTAATTCCAATAGGAATTCTAAATATAAGCTATACATAAAAGTTAGAGATTCTCCACTGTGAAAAATGCAGTCCCCACTTACTGTCTCTTCTTTCCATGTTTACAGACAGGAGCTTGTCCTGCTGGTAACTTCCAAAATCACTATCATTGAGCAAAAATGCTCTCCACAGCTGACACTGCATCAGACAGCTCTATATTATTAGTTAGACCACAGAGATTGCAGAAAAGAATGTTCAGAGAACTTGTTTGCATTTAAATGGTGGCTTCCATTTTAAATGCAGAATTGATTCCAAGTCTAGGGATTCTGGCTACCAATTACAGGGAGACATTTACTGCTCACAATTTGTAAGCTACCTTGAGCATTTTTTAATAGTGGGTGAGGCATCCATTTGTAAAATAAACACAAACAGAATACATTTGCAACCTTTATTCAAAATGCTTCAACTTGGGGACTGCTTAAATCCAAAATATGTTTTGCAGGTCAAATGAAACATGACATTAAACCTGCGAAAGTTACCAGTGGAGAGTGCTTGATTGGATTTAAACAATTACTTTTCATAGTACCGTTATTTGTAAGATGCTCACAGAACATCATTATCAGATGGCATATAAAAATAGTATTTGAGAAGGTGGAATTGTTAGAATCATGGTATGAATTTTATCCAGGCGTTTTATTGTCTATGGAGATTCTCAGTCATCTGGGTCATTGTTGTCCCAAAGCAACAGCCCTCTCTCAACAATCCTCTCTCAACAGAGGGGGAGGGATACAACACCACCTATCTCCTTTTTACAACACAGTCCTTTCAGCAGTTCCAAAAAGGTTGGAACATCCTTTGCACTATTCAGGTGACCCTGAGGGCACAGATAAACTTCTGAGTGGCCTCAATGGCTCTCAGAAAGAGTGCTAACGACCAGATGACTGCAAAGAATATAAATCCTTCCATTCTCCACCATTCAGACAGAACTTGAAGAAGCTTCGTGGATGAGATGTGAAATGTCTTCAAGGAAAAACACATTCCAGTTGCCTCTTGAAAAAGCACCTTTGGAAAAAAAAGCACCTTTGAGCTGTGGTGGCTCAGTGGTTAGAATGCAGTACTGCAGGCTATTTCTGTTGGCCGCCTGCAGTTCGGCAGTTCGATTCTGACCATCTCAAGGTTGACTCAGCCTTCCATCCTTCCGAGGCTAGTAAGGACCCGGATTGTTGGGGGCAATATGCTGATTCTGTAAACCACTTAGAGAAGGCTGTAAAGCAGTGTGAAGCTGTATCTAAGTCTAAGCGCTATTGCTATTTTATTCTCTCTTCGAGGCTTTAGCCCACCTCTCACATACACAGATTACATTCATCTTCTTCCTCTGCGTAGTAATCCTGCTAATTCACATTTTTTTTCCTTCAGTGTAACTGTGGGAGCCCACTAGAAGAGTTGAACTGAAAGGCTTATCTCAATTAAATATAGTTATTCCTTTTATTAATCAGTTTATATGGACTATTCTCCATGTGATTCTAGGCAACCAACATCCAGTTAAAAACATCAATGTGATACTATTCCTAGTTTATCTGTCTAGTGATGAAATGCCATTACTGATTAACCTGATGCTGTAGGGCAGGAAACCTTTTCAAAAAGGGTAGGAAACAGCTGTCACCAATGATAACTACACTTGGGGGGATACCTATAGTTTGCAGAACCCATTCTCAATGTGAAAAGTTAGCCTCACATTGAGACCCAATTTAAGATTAGAGAGCCATAGTGGTGCAGTGGTTAGAATGCAATATTGAAGGCTAATTCTGCCAACTGCCAACAGTTTGATTCTGACCATCTCAAGGTTAACTCAGCCTTCCATCCTTCCAAGGACCCAGAATGTTGGGGGCAATATGCTGACTCTGTAAACCGCATAGAGAGGGCTGTAAAGCACTATGGAGCAGTATATAAGTCTAAATGCTATTGCTATTAAATCTCTTTTTGAAAGAAGGGCACGATGCATGGGCAGCAAGTTTGAGCAAGCAGACGTGCCAGTCAGCTGTTCCCATTCTTCAGTCTGCCCCTCCATGGTAAGAGGTGGTTTTCTTTAAGTTATAATAATTATAACTAAATTTCTGTTGTGGCTACATATGGAAATTCAGACTATGCAACTGTTATGCAAATCTCTAACCTCATTTGTCTTGTTTATTGGTGATATGTAACTTATTTTGTTGATTTTATGCAAGGGCACAACTTATAAAAGATAGCGCTATATATTAACCGATTCAGATGAATTAATTACCATGTTCGGTAAATCTGGAAAGGTGGTCTGGAGGGAAAAGAAGGAAACAGCGCCTGACTTCTGATAAATCTTTAGCTTTATTCTCAGAAAGAAAACTGGCCCATCTTCAGAGCTTTTCCCAACAGTGTAAATATTGCTTACAGTATATTGCAATAGATGGCAAAAACATGAAAAAATGTGACTGAAAAACCCACATTGGGAAATATTTTTTCATTCATTCGCTCTACTGGATTTTCTGTGAGGAGTCATAGTGGCATATATGGGATCTTTCCTCATTCTAAGACCCACAACAACAACAAACATTTGACAACATTTGTTGATTTGTTTGATTTGAATATATTGAGAGACTTTAATGCTGCCTGTAGTTGAAGCCCAGTATTTTCACCACTACAGTATGCTGGTACTATACATAACTACTCCTTGAGCATTCTCAACCCTGATGCACTCCTTCTTACTCCTTCTTAGAGAACAAATGAGATCCACTGACCTCCATGTAATGTATTAGTAATTACAGCGGCCAATGCATTAGAAATAGTAATAGAAATTTCATTAAGTTCTGACTTCAGCGATACAAATAGTCCTCACCTCTCAACTTATAAAAAAAGTTCATAAAATTGGGTTGTTCATGTGACTGACCTGCTTTATGACCATGATAGGCAGGCTCCATTACAGTTATAACTCAAGGACTACTGTAATTGTTGGTATAAATAATTAATGGATTTTTTTGGTCTTACTAGCCATGTACCAAGAGAAAGAAAGCATTGGATTGGCAAAGGATTTCAGAAGGGAAGGTACCAAGCTGTCTTTCCCAAGTTGCCTGAATATATTGTTTGCTTACCCAAGGAAGTAAAGTGCTTGTACCTACTTCCTCAATACTAGGAGTTTAAAAGGTAGAACAGAGGAAGGAAGGAGGAAGAAAGTGTAATGCTTCAGGTGTTGTTGAACTACATTCGTCAGCATCCCTCACCAGTGGCCATGATGAGACAGCCTGGGGAAGTTGTCGTTCACCAAGATCCAGAAAGATATTGTTTCTGTCTATTAAGATAGGAAGAAACTGTTCAGCACCAGACATCTGTATTTGGTTTCAGTGTGCTGACTTTAAAAGGTATTTATATCATAGAACAAGTAAGATAGATGCCCTAGCATGCGCCACGCACAATATATTTAAAATGGCATGGCTAAAAATCTGCATGTCATGCTCTCCTGAAGTATAAAATGTGTAATCTGCTAAAACAAATCCAAACCACAAGCCAAAAAAGATGGTTTCATTTTACTGCTGCTGTTTTTTTTCTCCCACACTCATATATTTTGGTGTATAGGAATGTAAAACTATAATTGTTAAGCAATAAGCCAGCTGCATAGTTGGCCGATGGCTTGCATTCAGTTAGGTGACACAAATTGTGGACAGACTTGACCTGTTCTTTGGTCCTTGAATTAAGACAGAACCAGAAGAACAATCTGAAAAGCTTCAGCAACTTCTTTTTCATAGTTGAAAATCTAAAGGCCTGCTTTGCTCAATCCTAAATTAAGGAGCCAAGTGGCCATTTTCCAGTAGGGCTATATGCCCAGAGCAAAATAAATCTGTTCAGAACAAACCAGCCCTCAAGCCGGATCTAAGTGAGGGACAGATTACAATGGTGATTCTTGACAGGCTGATCATAACAAAAGGTCAAGTAAATCCCCTGCTTGCTTGTAAAATGCCGAAATTAAGAGTATTGGCCTGAAGTGATACCTCCTCTCTCCTGCACTCTCATGCTTGTGTGCTGTTTAAAAATGCAGAAGAAAGAATCTCATACTCAGCTAATTCAAGCTCTAGCAATATTGTTTATTTCATTCCCTGGGCCTTTTCTTTAAATTATTATTATTGATTATGGTGAGATTAAATAATAATAATAAACAATGGGAATACAATAAACAATATATAATGGTGCTAGAAATAAGCTAAAATGTCGGAAAAAGGAAAATTTATGGCATAATAGTAACATAAATATACATGTAGCTCAGTCTTTTAACATATTAGAACTAGATTATATAGAAACGTACTACTCATATTTCAATCTAAAAATATTCAAAATTGGCAAAGAACGTGACTCCCAGATGTGCTCTTTGTTTTCTCTCCACCTGAATAGAATAATTCTGTTAGCTGAATTCCAGGTTTGACAGAGGCAGAGTTCTCACAGTGCCAAATTCCTATTTGAGGGTGGGTAGAATGTAATTTATTTAAAATTTTGTTTTTAATCCCACATTTTTAAAACCTTATTATTTTATCAAGTCAGGCTGGCCTAATCTCTCCAATTGTGTATTTTAATTTGGATTTTTAATGGGGGATTTTAACTGTCGGGCCAAAATGTTTAATTTATTTTTAAATTGTTTTTAAATTTTGTATTTGATGTTTTTTACTTCTGGCTGTTCACCGCCCTGAGCCCTTCGGGAGAAGGGTGGTATATAAATTTAAATATTAAATTAAATTAAATTAAAATTAAAATTTATTACTTTATAAGTAATTCAAAGCAGCGAACATACCTAAAACTCTTTCCTCCTCCTATTTTCCACACAGCAACAACCCTGTAGGATGGGCTGAGTTATGAGACAGTAACTGTCCAAAGTCCCCCAGCTAGCTTTTGTGCCTAAAGTAGAACTATCTACTAGTTTCTAGATGGGATCACTAGTCCGCTATTTTTCCTCAAGATTCCATTAGCATACATGATGAGCAAAACAAGACAGAACTGAACAGGATCAGACCGTGCGAGTCAGAAAATTCTCACATTTGTTGTGCCCACAGAATCTGATACCCCTCATTGTTAAAACATTCTTTGGAAGTTCAAAAGCTATTGACTTCCTGATAAGTTTTTATCTTTAAGTCCTAAGATGTATATTTAAAATTTCTTAAAACTTGTGCTTATTGATTTTCCAAGCTGAAATGCTCCATTTTCTTATTCCATTGGCCCTATATATTATCAATATTAAGTTTCATTCATTTTGTTTTTAAATGTTGGTTTTACTTCAAAGGTAGCATCTCTTAAACTTCCAAGTTATTTCAGGGCCCTGTCAACTGCTTTCAATTCCAAGCTACCTTCATATGCGCAAGGAAATAAAGCTTGCAGTTTTGCAAAACCTTTTCCTTTCTTAGCCTTCCCTCATTCTCCCCCACAGACATGTGGGGAGTAGCGATAAAGGATAATGCTGAGAAGGGAAATGAGAGAAACAAGGCTGAGGTTTTTGAAAGCTGATGCAAAGGCAGTAGTATCAAGGGGTATCAATATATTGGATTACTTTCTATGGTAAGGAGCATCTGGGTTCTTGAGGTCAACTTAGCTTCTTAAGCAGCAGCTTGACTTGCCTCCCATCATTCCCAGAGCACATTTACACACACACACAAACACACAGTAGAAAATTGTGTCAGATAGCATAAGGAGACCGGGTGATTTTTCCACAGCAAATTGGAGAAGATGCATCACTTGGAGGCATCCTCTGGAGGAGTGTTGAGGCCCATCTGTGGCCTATGACTGAGCAGTGAGGCAAGATAATTGTGGCCACTCACGCACGTATTTATGCTGGCTTGGCAGGAGCAGGGACACTTAGGTAGAAACAGGCACAATGCTGCTGGCAGAACAAGCCACAATTTTTCTGGCTTCTTACAATATGCAACTGACACATAGAGTTGCTGGAGGCTCTCGACACCAAGCCAGGTTAAATGTGTCACAGTCAGAGGTGTCAGAGGCACTGTCTTTTGTTAATTTGCTTTTACCAGAGCTGTGCCCTACAATCTGAGAAAGAACTCTGCAAGGAAAGTGATTTAGAATGTAAACGTCCAGGAATACAAACACCAGAAGAGTACAAATGTACACGTAGTGGCAGAGATATGAATTGTGAGAGATGAGAAAAATTATGAAACTTTCAAATGCTGTAATTACCTTTTATTATGCAGAAAATGCTTGTACCTTCAAAGTCTGGGAAATGAATGTCCTAAAGGAAAGTACATGATTTGTCATGTCCTCCTGAAACAGTGAGGATAACTATCGTTAATTTAAATACTCGGTGTTTAAGCTATGATTTAAGTGTTTGAACTTTCCTTGGATAACTTAAAGGGGAAAAAATGGTAGATGCAAACATCAAAAATACAGTTATATATTCCAGTTTGATATGATACTAATGCTATGCTTTGCTGTGCTACGCTGTGATACGCTGTGCTACGCTGTGCTATGCTATGCTACGCTACGCTACGCTGTGCTGTGCTGTGCTGTGCTGTGCTGCACTGCACTGTGCTATGCTATGCTATGCTTTGCTATGCTATGCTTTGCTATGCTATGCTTTGCTATGCTATGCTATGCTACGCTATGTTATACCATTACACCAGTGGCCCCCAAACTTTTGGCACCAGGAACTGGTTCCATGGAAAAAGGTTTTTCTGCAGACTGGAGAGGGCATGGTTTTGCAAGCTGCCTGCATCCAGGGATAGGGTTTCACTTGTTTGCACAGACTGTTTGCTGGCATGCTGCAGACTGTGGTCGGTCCATGGACCGAGGGTTGGGGACTCCTGCATTACCGTACCATACCATACCATACCATACCATACCATACCATACCATACCATACCATACCATACCAATGCTTTTCTGTTTGATCGTGTCCTGTCCTCAGACAAGTCCTGTTCTGGACAAGTTGCTGCAGTTTTCTTGGCAAGATTTCAGAATGGGTTTCCCTTTGCCTCCTTCATAGGGCTGAGGGAAAGTGAGTAGACCAAGGTCAGCCTGCAGGATTTATGATACGCAACCCTAAAAATGGACTAGAACTCATAATCTTCCAGGTGTTAGCTTTAACCACTACACCAAGCTGACTCTTATAGTATATACAATAGTTATATTGTATAGATTATACAATAGAATATACACTATTCCAGTTCTTTTGGTTGGATTTGGTTTCTTGCAAAAAGTTTCTGAAGTAGACCAATCAGTGGAGAGCGGTCCAACATCATCCAGTGAGAAATGAGAGGGAGGCATTTTTGACCTGTTTTAGTTGAGTCCTCCTTTGGATGTCTCTATCGCTCAGCTGTCTATTTGGTTATTATACACTGCTCAAAAAAATAAAGGGAACACAAGCAGAAGACATCCGAGATCTGAATGAATGAAATAGCCTTATTAAATACTTTGTTCGTTACATACAATAGTTTTGTGTCCCCTTTAGTTGTTTGAGCAGTGTATAAACAACTGTATGTAAAGAACAAAGTATTTAATAAGGCTACTTCATTCATTCAGATCTCGGATGTCTTCTGCTTGTGTTCCCTTTATTTTTTTGAGCAGTATATTTTAAACACTGAGTTTGACTAGTCTCCTTCTACCATGTGTATGGGTTGGCATGTGTTCTAGTTTGTGCTTGTGTTATATAGACTGTAAAATCAGAAGTGATAAGTGAGAATTTGGGCTTGTAGTTTTCTATCATGGGTGAGCTACTTCTCTTTCACAAAGCCTCAGAAAACGATTTCCACTACAGGAGAACAAAAATGGCCTTGTTAATGAAATCTGATTCAGTGTAAGTCTGTGTGAACAGACTTAATGTGCTTTTCCACTGTTTGACTGGATGAGTGGAGAAGTTTTCTGCAAATTCTAGATCAGAGGTTGGCTTTAGCATTTTGCACCAGGATAGGACCTCCTTCGGTGTCTGATCTAGGGCATCCAGAACCGGCAACAAATTGACATTTATTTAGCATCTGACAAAGATGTCAGAGCTAATGATTCTGGGATAAAGTTGCCAGTTTAAGCCATGACACTGTATTGGTTGGCATGCCACCAGTCCCTGAGCACTCCCAGACTTAAATTGGGCTAATATGAGTGTGACGGGAAGGTGGCACAGAGCTCTGCTTAATTATAATTAAATAGGATGGAGCTGGTAAACCTGGCACTTTTGTGTAAGGATAGAAGCTTCTTTTTTAATGAGAGCAAACTAAATCAATATAATCCAAGAAATTTAAAAATATATATCCTGCAGCCATGTTTTGCCTTCCCATTCCAAATAACTCTCCTTGCTTTCCAGGGCGCACATTTCCTCAGCAAAGGTGGTCTTGCACAAAGGTCAGCAATTAAGGAGCAAATATCACAGTGTGCTTCAGAATCTTCTCCTAATCAAATCCTTGGCTTCAAAAGCAAACTCTATAAAGCACAGATTCATGAATGTCTTAGTAATGATATATCCCACAGAGAAAGTGCATTACAGGCAGCAAAGCCAAGAAATGATGCATGAGTGTGTTGATATTGATGTGAACCAGTGCTTCCGTCTTGATAACTAGTGGAGAGAATAGGAAGAAACTGAAAATTATCCTTCTGCAAGATCAGAATTATAAAGGCATCCCATAGAACTAGCTTCTTTCAAGCAGCAGAACTCTGTCTGCCACACACAAGCCTGGTTTAACCACAATCACCACAACAAAACCCACTTCAGCTGATGCATTCATTAAAACAGGGTCATCTGTAGTAACACTACATCTGTGTAGTGTTAATGTGCCAAATTAGTACACACAGCTGTCATATGCTAATGTTGCCAGGCAATCATTGGCCCAATCACATGAAAGCCAGAGTCTCGTCACATATGGAATGGAGAGTTGGCAAGAGTAGCCACAATCTGCAATAGGATGTGGTTATCTTAATATTGCTGCTCTTTCTCATAATGTCCCCTTAAAGCACTGCTGCTCTGAACTTGCCAGATCAACCCTAGCAGTCTTGAATTCTCTGGATTTTAGAATAAGAAAAAGGATGGAGTATTGTAGGAAGAAAGAGAGAGACTAAAACAGCGCTATAGGACGAAGCTGAACAGGATGAAGGGGCAATCAGAAAAGGGCACCTTGACACCCCTCTGGCTTTGGTAATCCTAGTAATCCTCCGGCTTTAGTGCGGGGAGGGGGAGCAGAATTCAAAAGAATGTCTCTTCCTCTACTGTATCTAAAATCTGTTTTTCCTGAAATATTTTTACCTGGAAAGGTGGAATGGAGCTATGTAAAAACCAATGGAAAAATCAAATGGAAAAAAAAATCTCTGGAAGGCCTGTTTAAGATGGATGTTATCTTTACTGCTGTCAGTCTGAAATTGTTGCAGCATTTGATTTCCGTTGCTTCAAAAATGTTTCTTTTAAGCCTTTTTTTTTTGTTTTTTAGACTTAAGCAAGCTGGATCAGTTGCTGGAAATGATATTAATTGGCTGCTTCTGTAGCTTATATCTTTGTCAGTCAACTGTGTTGGATGCCCCTGCCAGCAAGAGGTGATGGGAATTAGAAATCAAAATGTCTGAAGAGTAGAGTACCCAGTTGAGGAAGGTTGAATTATGTTACATATACAGTATAGCCTATGCATCCATGCATTTGTGTGAGCACATGCAATATGTTACCATATACCAGCCATTATAGAGAAGAAAATTGTCAGCCCAACGTCATATCTTTAAGAGATTTAGTACTATGATTCATTGCACAGTCAGCCAGATGTTCAGACAGGATTTGGCATTTTTATATATCTATAGAGTCCTTCTCAAGGACCCAGGATAGGCAGATGTTGATGTTTTATGGTGTCAGAGGTATTGTCGCAGACTGTAAGCCATTCTGAATAAAGCTGCCTTTTACAATTGACTGATGGTGATTTTGTTCAAGTAGTGGTTTAGTTGTTTGGGAATTGTACTCAAGGTGCCTATTATTATTGATACTACCTTTGCTTTTGTGTGTGTGTGTGTGTGTGTGTTTGAATATATATCAATATCAATACATGAACAGTGAGGCATCTGGGTATCATTCATTTAAATGCAAGAAGTAATGATACTGTAGTATTAATATTGTTATTTAGATCATACTTATATAATTATGTTATTATATATATTTGTGATAAAATATAGGCCTTCGTTATTTAGTTGTTCAACATTTTAGTCTCCCATTCCAATGACAATAACAATATCATTAAAATATACATAGTCACCATCTTTCACCATCTAATCTTTATATCTAGCTATTACCTTTATTATATTATATAAAATATGCATAATAATATTCACCCTATTTCTTGTTTCTACCTCTGTTCTAGGTCCTAATAAAGCTAACCTTGTGTTACATAACATTTCCTCTATCCTTCATCTCTTTCCCACTTTAATATTTCAATTCTTATTCATTTTTTAACTTGCCTCCCAAATTCCTCCCTTGAGTCTTCATCTCTATCTACATCTTTCCTAGTTAACTTAAGTATTTTTTCCATCTCTACTATCTTTTGCTGCCAAGCCTCCAGAGGGTCTGCCCAAATCTCTATTTTATTTTCAAAGATATCTTTCTGTTTATCCAAGTATCATTTTTTGGTCTTTTAGCATATATTTTCCCTGAATTGCTTCATAGGTTTTTATTGCCTTCTCTTTCTTATCTTCTTGTTTTATTTGTTGATTTGTCCATTCTATCCTTTTAGCTTCCCATTTATGTTATTCATTAAATCCATTATCTCCCTGTGATTCTTTGTCATGATATCATAAATGCTTTGAAACATTGACACCATTTCTTTTTGAAACCCACTTATTTCCTCTGCTAAAATATCTTGTCTTCTTTTAATAAGTCCCAGTATAGTTCAATAGTCTGTCATCTTTGATCTCAGAAAGTCGATCTGAAAACCATTTACTCAGTCCAGATGTTGCTCCTCAGGGAATACAGTAGTATAGTTTTTTATGTCCCACAGTTAGTCAATTTAGCACTTTTTAGGTAATCCAGGAAGATTTCCAAATGTCTCCTTAAGTCCACTCTATAAGTTCAATCATAACTCCTGATGTTTGAAAGTCACTTTAATTAAAATGTCTTCCATATTTTCACCATTAGAACTTGGAGCAGATAAATATAGAACCTTGGAGCAGATAAATATAGAGCAGTAGATAGCACAGCAATCCTCCAGGTGTTATTTCCACTTTCTCCTCTGTCTTATCAGTATTTTTCCCAGGGTTGTAGGAGTATACTATCTATTTCATTCACCAATAGATGGCGCCTTCAGCTTAACTTCAATGTTGCACAAATTCTAACAGGTTTCATTTGTATTTGTTCAAACAGAATTTGTTCAAACTCTGTAATTGTTCGCTGCTTAAACAAACTTTTCAAAGAGTCTCTTTTCCAGAGCTAATTTTCTTTGGGTTAGGTTTTAGGTTAAAAAAAGTTACCTCACCTAGTTCCAGTCACTGTTCATCCTCAATGCTCCAGCACATTCTTTGTTTTTTTGGCTGCCCCAGCTTCACGACAGCCTCTTCATTGTCGGCTGAGAGGGAATTAGGCCTGGGTCAAGCCGGAGAGCCACCACTCTCTGTGACCTGCAGGGTTACAGGATGAAGACCCTCCACTCTTTTAGCCCTTTATGGGGCCCTCCAATGAAGGGATTGGGCGTGATTTCACAGAGCCCTGCTCTTCGTGTCCGATAACACCATGTCGTCAACCGGAAGTCTCTTTGCTTTCTTTTGCCACAGTCATTCTATTTCTATTTGCAGTTCTTTGTATTTTGTTATCCTTTCCAGTTCTTTCTGTTCTGCTGTCTCCAGGTACTGCCATGTTCACCATCCAGACCTTCGTGTCTTTCTTATCAGCAATTGTTAACTTTGGGGTGTGTAGGAGATGAGCCAAATGCATCATTAGTCATGAGTCTCTTCATGCCCACAGGAGATCTACGTTCAGCCCATCTTGAATTCCATTGACTCTTATCTACTGTCAATTTGCTTGGACTGGTAGTAGTTCAGATTCTTGGAGAGCTTAAACTTGCTATAATCTGATTTCCTTAGCACTTAACAGATGTTATCTGTCAGGGTCCTACCAGTTTTTGCTTGCAGGCAAATAATATTTCTTGCAGGTCTTCCAATGCACCATTATTGCTACTTTGTTGTGCCATTGTTTGTAGTTAGTCTGTGTGACATTCTTGCAGCAGCTAACCAGGTGGTCTACTGTTTCTTCAGCTTTAGTGTGAGCAATAGTGTGGTATTATTATTACTATTATTATTTAATAAATTTATATGCTGCCCATCTCCGCAATAAGCATGCTCTGGATCATTACAGATCATGAAAAGATAAAGAGAAAAGCTAGTAAAATTTTTAAACAATGCACATTAAAATTTTAAAACTGTGCAAAAAACCAGAACCAAGGAGACAGATGGCATGGGGATGAAGACTTGCTATCCCATCAACCACCTCCAATTGTGAGCCCCCCCCTCTTGGTTCCCCAAACCAACTGGCAAAGCTAAGTTTTAATACCCTTCCAGAATCTTCTGCTTTCTAGGCCAGTACCTTCACCATTACATCAAACTGGATTTTAATTACTTATAAGCACTGGCCAGGAAAATGTCCCATGTTCCTAATGGGATGAATTTTGAGGAAGAAAAAAATTGGCTGAAAATATCTTCTACCAGAAAATCCCTAAAGTCCAATTATGCCTGTACAAATACTCTTGTCCTCTGCTATTATCAGATATGCTCAGCAGGCTCTCATCCCAGGTATCCAAAAGTATGTACAAATTGATTCTGGCCAGCTTGGGAGGTCAAAGTGGACCAGCAGTATTAAATCAGGGAAACCTTTGAATGTTGCTGCTTTAAAATTCTATCCCGCTGGACCAAAGATGGGGTTTTATTCCAAACTTAGAGAAGATCTTTCTACAGCTCAGGCTATCCATGAGCTGTTGAGATGGAGACAGCAAGGGCAATAGAACAAGCCAGAATACACTGTACTTCTAGTTATCTTCCAACATTAGCTTTTCACCTTCAAAGGCAAAAGGGCTTCTTGTATTTTGTTATCCTTTCAAGTTCTTTCTGTTTTATTCTGTTGTCTCCAGGTACTGCCACATTCTTTGGCAGTATGGAAGATTCCATGGCAATAGACGTAGATTATAAGCCCCATCCCCAGTACCCCTCTTAAAAGTTCTCCAACAGTTGTTGGAGCCATGAAATCCTCACGCAGGAGATAAAAAGTGCACACACATGCTCTAAACCAGCAAACTAATGTGCAAAAGCTGACCAGACTAAGGACACTAGCCAGATGAATACCTGGTAGGCAGATTTTTTTCCCCCTATTTTCCTCACCAAAAACTAAGCTGTGTTTTATACTCCGGTGCATCTTATACTCTGAAAAATACGGTATTTCTGGTTTTCACATCAATAGCACAAATGTTACATCTCATTGATATGGTAATTATTTTCTGCATGTAAATAAGAATTAATACCCCTCTCTTCTCTGTACATTTTCTTGTGGAATGAAAAGCTCAAGGTCAAAAAATGGGTGTTGATACATAAGTGCTAAAATAAAAGCATGTATTCCACTATTTTACCAGTGCTAGACTTGCAGCTTAAACCATAAAAAGGGACCATCACCATTTTCTGGAAGAATTATCCGTAATGGACATTTGATATATCAATCCACCCCTGAAAGAATACTCAGAAGTTTCAGAACAGAGGGAGAAGGACTGCATTTGTGGCACGGTATTTATTTTGTTGTTTGGTAAGATCTTAAGCATTGTACACCTGACTTAAATATGCTTTCAACAACAATCAGTTAATGTTGGGAAAGCTAAAGGTAACACAGGAGTCTTCTGGGATTAGCCATAAAGGTCAAAATAATTCAGCCTGGCCTGACAAATGAGCAAAGAGGAAGATTCTGGCAAGCCATTGGAGATTGCCATAAAATGTGATATTAACAAGAAAGAATGTACCGTTTGAGAGAGATCAGAGAAATATTGCACTAGAGGAAGTCAGCTAGAATTCCAAATTTTAGTAGGTATGTGAAGTAATGTATTAAACAATTATTTGTAGGTATACAACCAATTTGTTAAGATCATACTCATTTTTGGAGTTACTCTCTTGACAGTTGAAACTGTCTGTCTGTCTAATACAAAAACATTTACATCAATTTATATCATCATTCTGCACTGAGTCAGTGGAAATAAAGGGAAGAATCAAAGCACAATTTGCAGAGTGACAACATCACTTGTTCTGTCCATTCACTTCTAGCCTTGTCTTAATCCATCTTCATCGACATTTTACACATAGATCTTCAGATGAGCAAGGCATCTTGTATGAGGAATCCAAGAGCAGGAGCTCCAAGGTTCTGGATGGGAGCTTATTAAAACAACATGCAAAACAACTTATTACAGCTAAGATACCTGGCTATTATCAACTTTGAATCAGAAAGTAAGGTTCTAGAGAAAGGTGAGAAAAATAAGGTTCTACAAAGTAAGAAAAGACAAGACATATTTAGACAAGAAAAACCAAATGCACTGGTATAGAATAGGTGGTACCTGGCTCAACAGTAGTAACTGTGAGAGGGAGCTTGGAATCCTAGTGGACAATCACTTGAGTCAACAGTTGCTGCAGCTGCCAAAAAAGCCAGCACAGTCCTAATGTATTAACAGAGGGAGATAATCAAGATCACGTGAAATGTTAATACCACTTTATAATGCCTTAGAATACTACATCTAGTTTTGGTCGCCATGATATAAAAAAGATGTTGAGACTCTAGACAGAGTACCAAAAAGAGCAACAAAGATTATTAGGGGAATGGAGGCTAAAAATATGAAAAATGATTGCAGGAATTGTACATGTCTGGTTTAACTAAAAAAAGGACAAAGGGTAGCAGTGTTCCAATAACTAAGGGGCTGCCACAAAGAAGAGAGTGTCAAGCTATTTTCCAAAGTACCTGAAAACAGGACAAGAAGAAATTGATGGAAACTAATAAAGGAGAGAACCAATATGGAGAAATTTTCAGACAGAACAATTAATCAGTGGAACAACTTGCCTTCAGAAGTTGTGGTGCTCCAACACTGGAAGTTTTTAAGAAGAAATTGGACAACAACTTGTCTGAAATGGTACAGGGTCTCCTACTTAGGTAGAGGGTTGGACAGAAGACTTCCAAGATCTTTTCCAGCTCTATTATGTTGTTTAAAAATACCGTGCTCTTGGTCCCTACCCTCCTCTGATTTTACCTAGGAGGGGACCCCACCATCTCAATTCATGACAAATGCACTATATACCGTAGTTTAAGAGGCAGTTCTACAAATTCCCAAATGCAACCCTTAAAGGGATTTATAGGTTACAGCCAGCAGATTGAGCAATTTTAATTCAGGCAAATCATTATTTAACTGTTTGCCAACTTACCTCATGGCACCCTTATATTTCTAGCACAGCCCACTATGTGAAAATCAGTAAAAATGTTGTCAGCTTTAATAGGGTAATATTCCAGTCTAGCACTTTTTTCTACTTTCTTTTAATTACAGAAAAATGTGCAACTGTTTTACAAACCTAATATGCAGATGTTTTTAGGCACCATCCTCTAATTTACATAGCTGTTAATGGGAATTGTCCAAAAACACATTAAAAATCACTCAGCTTTTGTTCTCTGATACATACAATTTCTTGATGTAAATTCCATCTGTGTAAGCTCTTTTAACTATATCCAGCATTATTTGCATTAACTTTTCAATAACATATTTTTTTTGCCAAAGAGGTGGTTGTTTTATGTTTTTGTTTTTGTTTGCTAATCTTGATTAGGGAATGGTAACTGCCACTAGATCTTTTTGGATGCATTTTTCTAACTGCAAAATTCCATGGGAAAGATCTATAAAATTTTGTTTCCAGAATAATTCATGGCATAATTCTATTACATTCCTGTCTGCTGTGTGTTTACCTCCTGTCTTTGTGTCCACATTTCCAAGAGTCTGCTAATAGAAATACTAAGTTCAACACCACTCATTACTATATGATTATTGAAAACATTAACCTTGGTTAAAGACAAGTTATGCAACCCAGCATCTGAGGCAGAATGTTAATTTTCTCTATGTTCACATAACACATTGAACTCCAAACTAACCAATTACATTTAGCCTATGTGGTATAAAGCCAGATTATAATAATTAACTAAGCCATAATTAAGTTATCCATTCATCACAGTGTCATGAAAGCACAGCCAGACACCATCTCAAGGGTAGGTGTCAACTGCATCCTTCCTAAATATGTGTCTCACGTTTTGGAATACCATACAGGGTTAACAAAAGCATCACTAATTAGTATTCACTGTAAATTATTTCAAGATTTAATTTCTTGAAGTAACTCTTACAATTGGGACTGGCAAGTGACATCTATTATACCTCACTTCTCCTGTCATTAAGTGAAATTCAGTGTGTCACTAAGCAAGACACCATGTGACTTTGATTTATGATTATACTGCCAGCTACCACGTAATTGTTAGTCAGAAATCAGTTTTGACGCACACAATTGAAGATCATGTGACTGCGAGGCAGTGCGATGGTCACAAACATCTGCCAATTGCAAAGTGCCTAAGTGTTTATTCCATAACCATGGGGACACTGGGATGCTCATAAATATGAAGAACATATAAAGTTACTTTGTCAGCAGCATTGTAATTTTGAAAAGCTGCTAAACAGGGCGTTTGTTAAGCAAGGTCTATCTGTAATGCCACCGTGAAATTAGACCTCTTTCCACCAATGGTGGGTTGCCTCCGGTTCGCACTGGTTCTATAGAACCGGTAGTAAAACTGGCGGAAGGCTCTGCCCACCGACCCCGACATCATCAAAATGCTTCTGTGCACACGGCTCCGCTGTAAACCGGTAGTAAAGATAAGTAGAACCCACCCCTGCTTTCCACCCCACATTAAACTCTTTGAAATGGCTTCTACTTTTTATTATTACTATTATTATTTATTGTGCCATTGAATTTGAGAATTGTGCCTTAACTCCTCAAATTCTGGAAAAGAAAGATTGGATTGGGTTACTAGATCTGGACTATAAAAAAACCAAAGGACCACTAAGTGTTAGCAAAGAAACTTTTCTGTATTTCTTTGCTACCATCTAGTGATATTCTGAATAAAGTTTTAGATAAATGTAAAGCAGCATTCACCATACATTTGTTATCAGTCTGTTCACTTTATTTTGCTTTAATTGGGGTCTCAGATCTGAATCTAACACCAGTCTGCCTATTAGATTTAGGCACATGTGGATCAGTTAAGCAGAACATTTCTAATTAGAACATATGGAAAAATTATTCTAGTTCATTTCAATGAAATATTTATTGACTTAAGAGAAAAACAAACTGTCCAAATATCTTTCAGGGTGAGAGAAAATGGCACGCATTCACAGGCCTCCAGTGCAACTGCTGATGATATAGATCTGAGGAAACTGGGATGTGTTCCTCTTCTTATCTCACCCTCCACTCCCACCCCCATTTTAGCAGTGCTGAGCAAGATTAATGAGACATTCCAATTCTGAATAGCTTCTGGGAGGAAACATTAAGAAGCAAACCCTCTTGCTCCCTGAATAAAAGTAAGGAGCTGAGAAGAGCTGAGGACCTTTTCTCAGAGGGAAAGATCAGAAAAGGGAGCTGCTTCCTGCTCCAGTTTGTAAGAGCCAAGCAAGATGGCCTGAAGGGATAGCAGTTCATGAATACTTGTTCAACATAAATGCTAAGCGGCAGAGAATAGAGTACATTCAGATTGATTGGAGAAGCCTGGCTACCCAGTGGTAGCTTGGATGATGGTTAAAGGCAGGGTTGAAATCCAGCAGGTTCTGGAGAACCGGTAGTGGAAATTTTGAGTAGTTCGGAGAACTGATAAATACCACCTCTGGCTGGCCTCAGAGTGGGATGGGAATGGAGAGTTTGCAATATCCTTCCCCCAGGAGTGGGGAGGGAATGGGGATTTTGCAGTATCCTTCCCCTGCCACGCCTACCAAGCCACACCACGCCCACCAAGCCACGCCCACAGAACCAGTAGTAAAAAAATTAGGATTTCATCACTGGTTAAAGGGGTGCTTCTTCCTGGGTTTCTATTTATAGGATGTATATGGGATAAAATAGGACAAAGTTAAAGAAATCCCAGCAATTAAATAAAATTCACTTTTAAAACCCAATTTGTTGCTCAGCTAGTTAAGATGGACACTTTCCCAGACCTCTGATTAAAGCTTTCTATTTATATGGTTAAGGAAGCTATTTTCTTAACTGAAAAGAGAGGAATGTCCAAGTGGCAGGATGTGAATCATTCGGAACATTAATGGGGAGATGGAAATGAAGGGGAAGATAAGAGTGGCAAAGGCAGATGAGAACTATGGCAGTAAGAGGAGGAGCTCAAAGATAAACTCATTGCCAATTCCTGCTTCTGATTCCCCAATTTCATCTCACAAGCTGGTCTTCCAGATCGCTGGGGGGACCTTGGGTCAGGTTGATGCTTCCGAATACCAGATCTGGCTGCAAGAAATCTAACTTCATCCATGATAAAAATTGTTGCAGATCACTGACAAGGGGAGAATACTCTGTATTCAGGCCAGCTGGGTGATTTTTGAATCTTTGGATATTGAGGAAATGGGCTGCTTTTTGTGGTTTTAGCACTGACAGTTGTGATCTTGATTCCTGTCCCTGCTGTAATGCTGTAGGGCCGTAACAGCCAGTGAAAGAGCAGGGAGTTGGCTCCAAGTTCTTTTTGCCAATACCTCTTTGCAGGAGGGAGAGGTCCACAAATCTTAAAACAGGCACTATTTCAACTCCTCTTCCTCGTTACCACACACTCACATTAATGTAAGACTATTCAGAAATTTCAACTGATACAATCAGGGGTGGGCTACAAAAATTTTAGCAAGGGGTTCTCTGCCTGGTTGCTGGGTGGGTGTGGCCATGGTGGGCATGGCCTACTCGGCCTCCTGCACCACGGCGGGGGGGCGGCATTTTTGCCCTTCCCGGGCTCCAAAGGCTTTCCTCGAACCTCCAGATGAAAACAGCCTCCCCAGACTTGGGAGGCCTTCTGGAGGCCAGAAATGGGCCTGTTTCCAGCCTTCCCGAACTTCCAGTAGGCCTGTTTTTTGCCCTCCCTGAGCCTCATGCGTGCCCTGTACTTACCTGCATCCAAAACAGCCCACGTGGAGAATCCTGGGAGGGGCGGGATGGGGTGGGCCAGCCAGGAGTGGGATTTGGGGGTTCTCCGAACTGCACAGAATCTTAGCTAGAGGTTCTCCTGAACCCCTGCGTATCCCCAGCAGCCCACCCTGGATACAATGTGTGGCAGCCTGTATGCTTTTGGTCAGCGGTGGGATTCAAGTGATTTAACAACCGGTTCTCTGCCCTAATGATTTCTTCCAACAACTAGTTTGCCAAACTGCTCAGAAAGTTAACAACCGGTTCTCCCGAAGGGGTGTGAACTGGCTGAATCCCACCACTGCTTTTGGTACAATCTCATGACTGGCACTTAACATCATGGCTGTGGAAGCTGCTTTGACTACTAGTGGTTTCTGAATGTAATTTAAGGTGTTAGTTATTATGAGGAATATGACTGTCTTTTCCTATGTCCACCCAACCTGAGCAATCAGCAAATGCATGCTGAGGATTCCCACCTAGTTCGAGGTGTGCTCGAAGAGCACAAAAGTGAACTTTCTACCAGACTTCCCCTTCTTTAGAATAAAGTCCTCTTGAGGCAAGGCTAGCTCCCTCTCTCACAGCCTTCTAAAAACTGGCTAATTTTGGAAGACCTTTAGTGACTGAAGAAGTATAAAGGGTAGAGAAATGATTTCCTGCTGCAATAAAAGACAACTGTTTTATTATTGTATTATGATTATGTATATTATTTTTATATAGTTATCCTTGTGCATGCCACTTAGATTTGTTAGATTGAAACAGTCTAGAGATTTTATAAAGCAAATAAATAAATCTTACATCTGCTAAATGAAGATTGGAGAATCTGCCAATCTCATATGTTGGTGTTCTATAATTTCACTGCACAGGAATTATGCTAGCACAATGATCACATTACACCACGGTAACTTCAATCAATGTAACTGTTAGAAGATCATAATTTCATATTAAAAAATAGGGAGCAAAGGGAACATACAGCTGGCTTAGCCTGCAACATTTAACCCACTGTTAAGTCCTGTCTCCCACTGACATAAAATTGTATTCTAAAATGAGGAGGGAAACCACCTCTTCCTACTGTTATTGCACACCAAGACAAAAAGAATCAGTGAGATGAAGAACTGTGTGGTTTGAGGGAACCGAACCCAGTGGAATGTAAAACATGTTATTACTTCTAATGGAATGTTTATTTTGTAGTTCTGAACAGAATTGGTTCAACTGTGATAATATAGAACTTCTGCCAGATGTTCATTACATGTTGATAGAAAGAAGGGATAACCAATTAATTCTATGTACTGGCTGGTCATTGACTGAATCACTATACTATATCCCTCCAATCACTGACCCACCTATACTACCTGCCTACCTAATTAAAAGATATTTCTACTCACCCCAGTCTGGATATCCTGTACAGTAATAATACTGTAGAGTATGATTATTGTTACACTGAAGTATTATTTCATTATTGTAGGCAATTATCAATAAGTTGAAAAAGTAGCATGTTGTTTACATAATTTCTATCCTGATTTGCCAAATATATATTTTGTTGTGTTTTACCTTTAGAACTCATAAAAATGCTGATAGTTTACATACTAATATGAACATTTTCTGTATTTCCAAGAAAACCAGATATACAGTGTATATGCCCAGCCATTTGAAAGCATGATAGAAGAGACTAAAATCACTTAGGGAAAGCACTCATTTGTGAACACATAAATGAAGTAAAAGCTGAAAGAGCTTTAAGTAGAGGGTGCCACTGCAGGGCCCAGTATAGGCAAGAAATATCCACAGCCTTTTTTCCCCCTTAACTATTAAACATTTTCTGTGAATTTAATATGGATGGTAGAATATAAAAATAATGCTTTTCTCAGTGTTAATTGGTTTGTGCTATACTTTTTTTCTGGTTGTTTTATTGTATTATAAAATACAAATGCATTAGAGAAAACGGGTATTTGAAAGGTACAGCAATATATGTACCATATAAACCAGTGGTGAAATGTAAAATTTGTTACTACCAGTTCTATGGGCGTGGCTTGGTGGGGGGGGTGTAATATGACTGAGTGGGCATGGCCAACTTTTTTTTTTTAACTTTTAAAACCATTTTTTCTACAACCTCTTCAGCTGAAGAGGTTGTAAAAAAAATGCTTTTAAAGCGTCTGACAATTCCAGCTGATTTGCCTGATTGGCAAAAGCTTTTTTTTTAAAGGCCTCTGACGATCCCAGCTGACTTGCCTGATCGGCAGAGGCTTTTTTTCCTATTAAAAACATTTTTTCTATAACCTCTTCGGCCGAAGAGGTTGTAGAAAAAATGCTTTTAAAAGCCTCTGATGATCCCAGCTGAGCTGTGCAATCATCAGAGGCTTTTTTTTTTACTTTTAAAAGCATTTTTTTGGCCAAAGAGGTTGTAGAAAAAATGCTTTTAAAAATTAAAAAAAAGCCTCTGAGGATTGCGCGGCTCAGCTGGGGAATGGGAGGGACAGGGATTTTTGCTAACGGTTCTCTGAACAACCCGCCTCCATTGCTACCAGATCGGGCGATCCAGTCCCAACCGGGAGCATTTCACCCCGATATAAACTAAACTTGTTGTGGCACTTTAGATACTTTACATTTTTAAAGATAAGGGGGAGAGTTTATATCTGTTTTAACTACATTTGATGTCAAGTCCACCATCACTGACTTGGCATCTTGCTGGTGCCCTGCCATTACAGCAGAAGGGGGCAGGCAAGTTTACTAGGTGCTATTACTGTAACTTCAAACGTGGGAACTAGGGAGTGGGGGAGTGACAAGGGAAGATCACGAAACCGGCTTGTACCAGGATCTTCAAAACCATTTGCCTTGAGAATCTTATGTTACCACTTTGACACCTCAGAATTTCTCATAACATCTTACCGGCATCACATTGGCTGGCCAGGGACTGGTCATGGAGGGAGGGAGTGAAAAGTGAAAAGAATAGCTTTGTATTTTAGCATGGGAATACCAGATTCCACCTGGTTCTACTACAAACAGTTTCTTTCAGTAAAAGCTTGTTTGCTTTAACTAAATGGAGTCATGAGTCTTCGTTTCCTGAAAGAGTTGACTGGGGCAAGTCTGACACTTGAATTGAACAATTAAATCTATATATGGTTTATATAGAAGGGGAGGATATAGAGGGGGGGGACACTGGCCTAGTGCTTATTCCCAAGGTCTAAATATGTCTCATCATGACCTGCAAAATACACGGTCATACTCTAACCTCTTCCATGCCATAATGTGGAGATGTTCTTTCACTAGGTACTTTAAGAAATGGGTCAGACATGCATCTGCTGCCACAGCAGACATAAAATCTTTGCCAGCTCATGCAGAGTGATCCATTTCCATTAGTTAAGATGCTCTCCAGGGAGAAATCTTTTTACCAGCAACTGTTTGACACTGCTGTAGGGATTGAAAGCCCTTGAAAATGTGGTCATGGGCAAAATCTGGAGATTTCACTTGTCTGAAGAATCTGAAAAGGAACTTTGAAAAAATAGAAGTGACAAAAGGCCTGAGATTGCCTCCTTTCTGATAAAGCCAATCTTACAAATAATCTGCCTCTGTGCTATAGCTTCAATCTTCTTTCATATGGCTATCCTAGAAAAGATAACTTAAACTGTTGGTACACAAGAGCTGTATTCACCACCAACCTATTGGCCCCTCTGCCCTCACACTTTGTACTTAAGTTTACATAGTACATATACTGTACTTGCAAATATCTGTTTTCTCTAATGCATTATTTGTATTTTATAACACTTCATACTCTACCAGAATCTGCTTCTTCCCAGTACATCAGCTTATTTCTAGAGCTGAATTAGCATTTTTCTCCATTTATCTGAAATCAGAGGCAAGCTGAATATTTTCTGCAATGTTGGGACTTTGGGCTTTGCTCTGAATTCATTGCCCCTTACAAGCTCTAGTATCCAGTGCAAGCAAACTAGTGGATAAATTAGGCAACTTTATCAGTTAATGCAATCTTAGCCCTTATAGCTCGCTTCTCAGTGCCTATTTTTAAAAAGGGCCTGCCTTGAAGACTTATATAAGCAATACTCAAAAATCTGCTTCACCATGCATCCCATTCTGAGGGCTCAAACCAGATATTTCTTCTCCTGTCCCCAGGCTCTTCATTACAAGTATAACCAAGGTTAGAGTTATTGTGAAACATATCTGGTTGCAACAATCCTATGATATTATACTTCTGGCATCACAGCTACTAGAGGCTTTTTAAAAGAAACAACAAGGTTGTCCTAACTGCATGGTGATTCCACACATACCACTCCCATCTCCCAAATAACTGTTAAAGAAATGCATACTGAAAATATGGATTGGGAGAGTTGTAATGATCAACTGTATTTTCCTTTTGTGTGATGTCAAGAGGATTTTGGAGAGTTTAGGTATTCTGGCATTTTAAGGGTTTACTCCCCCCCCCTTTTTTTTTTTTAAACATTTTTAAAAAATATTGATTTACTGAATGGAGAACTGACTGATTTGTGTTGTTCCTTGCCTGTTCTCAGTGTTTTGAAGCCAGCAGAAATTAAATCCCTAAATGAAAACTGAAGACTTTCATAGGTTACCGGTCCTGACTCTAGCAACCAAAATGCAACTGAGTCAGATCCAGATGACACAATCAGTCATAAAGCTTGGTTAAAGAGCCTCAAACAACTAGGATCGGGGTCATGAAGCTTTTTAACACAGCGTGTTAAACATCGCTGATCTATCTTAAGAAACAGAGACTTGTCTTTGTAATATCTGCTCTCTGAGAGAATGTAGTGGGTTTAAATTACATATAAATTACAGTTTCCATGAGTGTGATCTTTTCAAAATATCACAAATTCTGTACATGTGAGTAGGTTATTTCCTGAAAGTGATGCAGATGGCACATTTTGGAAATGTACAAAGGTCAAAATATATCATGTTGAAACCTGTCTTTCATTAGAAAAAGCAATGGCACTTGGTGCATTTTGTTAGAATTTCCATATCAAAACTGGAAATTGATAGCACAGTGCAGCCTTGCCCAATCTGCATGTGCTATATGTGTTGGACTACAATTCAGATCACTCCAGTGAACATGACTAAACTGGTTGGGACAACATTTATGGGTTAACACATAAAACAAGCAAGTGGTCTTTCCATATTTTTAATTACCAGCTAGCCAGAGAAAAACTGTCATCGTAAATGCTACTTGAGTTGAAGAAATGAGTAGATGACACTTTTTACAACATAAAGGTAAATACTAATCAAAACGTTATTAAGGAGCTATAGATATCTCCAGAAGCTGATTCAAATGAGAGTACATGTGTTTTTGGTGTTTGGTGTAAATAATCTAATATTACTGAACTCCTAGTTTCACCTTTGTGTTTCTCCCCAAATCGGTAATCCTTTAAAGTCAATATTTAATACAATATATTATATATTACTTTATAAGATACTTAATATATTAGTATATTAGCAACTGTATATAATTTATAAACAAACAAACAAACATATTAGGCTGCATGCTCTTTTTTTACTGCTAAGGGTGTACAATCAAAAAAGATTAGAGATTTCCATACAAGGTTCGAAATTGTACATAGTGATATGTCCCAAAGTTGTTTTTTCAAGAGGCTTTTCTGGGTTTTCCGGGTTTTCCTTGAAGACATTTTGCTTCTTCTCCAAGAAGCTTCTTCAGCTCTGAAGAAGTTGAAGAAGCTTCTCGGATGAGAAGTGAAACATCTTCAAAGAAAAACCAGAAAGCCCAGTTGCCTCTCGAAAAAGCACCTTTGGATCAACCATGACCTGGATGACTGAGAATCTCCATAGATACATAGTGATATGGTAGCTCATAGCTGCTCTAGTAAGCAATGCAAATTCCAGTTGTTCAGGGTGGGATCCAGAAGAGAATGTGAACGGAGATATTGCAGCAATACTTTTTTTTTTTTTTTTTTAGGATTCACAGATATTGAATTTATCAACTCTTTCTATTAGTTTCTATTAGAGAAATATGTTTAAGTTACTCTATTTTAGGAACAATCCCACCACAGTATTTTTCCTACTCTAAAACCTCCATTGGGTATATTTCACATTCATCCCTCAGAATAAACATACAAGACCTGAGGGCGTATTTAGGACAGATGCCTGCTTGAGAACTGGTATGAAAAAGCTGACTTTGAAAGAAACGTTTTTGAGAATGCCCTTTGGATGGATGACAAAATCCTTACTTGTTGATAATACCTGCTTTTGCCTGCTCTTTTGTTTTTACCAGCTGTTTTTTATATGTTCTGATGTTTAATAAATAAACATGAAACTATATTTTTGCTAAATGTCTATGGATATTCTCAGTCATCTAGGACATGGTTGTCCAAAGCTACTTTTTCAAGAGGCAACTGGACTTTCTGGTTTTTCTTTGAAGATGTTTCTCTTCTCATCCAAGAAGCTTCTCAGCTCAAGAGATGAAGAAGTTTCTTGGATGAGAAGCAAAATGTCTATATTTTTGCTACCATACTAAGCAGGTGTGCCTGCTCTGATTTGGATATAAGAACTGATTAACAATGTGCTGGGTGGAACTTCAAATGGAAATTACCCAGAATAGTAATGGAAGATAAGTCCTTCCCCAGCTAGTCCTGCCTAGCTTATATGTGCTATTGTGCTACCTCCAGGTTAAGAGATGCCTTCGATATCCATTCCCTGGGGGAAAACAAGACAACATGTGGTCCTTATATCCTGCTCAGGAATTTCCCTCAAAAGTTGATTGGCTATGATACACTGGAGAGCCCTTTGATCTGACCAACGAAGCTGTTCTACAGGAAACAGTTTAGGCATGAATATTTACGGATGGGATTCACACATTGGTTTGTTTAAAGTCAGTAAAGTTTGTTTCTCGGTTGATATAATACAGATAAGTAATAAGCTAAAGCTTTCAAGCCACACGAGCAGCTTCATAGGATCTGTTAAGTCAAAATGAAGCTTGCTTGCTTACTTATTTATTCTCAAATTTATACAGCTGTCATCTATTGAAAGAAAAAGAAAAACACAATACAAAAAATCATTAAAGCAAAAAAGACTACACTGAGACCCCAATAAAACTCACATCAAGGAACCCACACCAGCTCCATTAACATCCTGGCTCAGCACATGGAAGAAAAGCCAGCTTTTCATTCTTTTCCTGAAGTTCAGTAGATTTGGGGCTCTCTATATCTCTGGAGGGGATTGTTCTTTAAGGCAGGCTCCATATGGATTATGGGAGAGTCTAGTAAAAACAGGTTCTTTACATATAGCCTATGAGATAGATTTGTGTTTGAGTTTTTTTTTGCTAGCCTGTGGCATTTAAAGCATTATTAAAGCCACTGGTTGCTTGCAAGAATCAGGCTTACCACCATTTTAAATTGTTGAAGCCTGACTCCAAAATCTGGCTCAAAAATTCCAAAGCTGCAAATAATGACATGGCTACTACATCTCACAGCTACAGTTTAAAATTGCATTTAAAACTGAAAACCTTTACATTTTAAAAGCTGGATTTAAAATGGTAGCTTGGCATTTGCAGCTCTTTGCCTATTTTTCCAACATTCAGGCTAATGAGATTGATGGTTCATATGTCCCAATCCGTGTGACTAGGATTATAATCTCAGTTACCCAACACAATGGGGGAGGGAGGGGAAATGCTACTTCTCAGCAATGCAAGGCTGAAATGTCAACTTGCCCCTGCTTTTTGGAGACATAGAAAACATTCTTAAGAGAGCTTTTTGTGATACAGCCCCCTTCAAAGGCTTTCTCAGGCTGCCTCTATATTGCATTGACATGCACAGCCATTCTACTACCAGTCATGATGGAAGTTTGCCTTTTAAATGCTTTGTACACCTCTCCTCCTTTTCTCTCTACCACAACATTTTGATGCACAAAAGTGCACTTATCAAATGTCTGCCTCTGATGCATTGATCAGAGAAATGACAGCCTTTTTCAGTGCTTCCATTTGCCAAGATTCACACAAGGCTCAGGACCCATGAGACATTGTTAATATGCTACGTGATCTGCCAGCCCCCCCCCCCCCCCAGCCTCCCGCCAACTTGATTTTTTATTCTTACGAGGTCAGGAATATAAACTGGCAACATGGTCAGGCAGATCTCTAAAATCCTAAGGCATCAAAAAGTGCCATTCAACTAACCCATGGGCCAAACATTTGTTGCAACAGTCCTGTTTTGGCTTGGTATTGGAATAGCTGTAAATAGCACAATTTCTACCTCTAGGAGGAGAGCACGCCATAAAATAGGGGTCACACCAAACTTCTCAATGAGAGGACCCACAACAGGCTGTCTGTAGATGACCAGTCAGGATGGGCAGATTCGATTTTAGCGAATTAAGGCACTAACTGATATAGGTCAGTGCTAAAAAGAAGGGCTTTAAAGATGTTAACCGGCATGGGTTTGTAAGCTATTAGCAACCAATGCAGCAACTTCAGAATAAGTGTTCTTCTGCAGATGTTATTCTGAAGGTTGACCCTTCAGAATTCTAGCTTCTAGATCGTTTCCAAAGGCAGCCCAGCATAGAGAGCACTGTAGTAGTGTAGCTGTAGACTAGAAGAGACTAGTGCTAGGAAGCAATGTAAAAAGCAATTGGAGCAGAACAAGAACAAAAGGAGGAAAAAAATTAGTGAGTGAATTTTTAGGGGGGTGGGGAATCAGATGAATAAATATTGTAAATAAATCTTATCCAGCAAGGGGTATAAAACAAGAAAGTTAAAAGTGTTGGGGGAACTGATTTTAAATTAAAAAAAACCACTATGAGTTTAAAGAAGTAGAGATATTATTAGATGATAAGACTTTAATGTGACTTTTATACTCTGCTCTTGAAAAACTTTACTTCCATTAATATCCATTTGCTATTCTATGGAATGGGTGATTTGTGCCATTAGCTATTTAGTAAATGGCCATATGCCACGATAACCATGTTGTGATAAGTGGTAGGGAAACTATCCCAATCCTCTAAATGAGCCCACTCACTCAAAAAGATTGATTGTACTCGTGTACAAACTTTTTGATCCAGGACACATTGAGTAGCACAGCTCCTTCCCATTTTGGAGTGAATTAGTACGTATGTCCACATGGGGTCATTAGTTTTACAGCTGGAAGAGTTCTCAAAAATGTTATTATGGCAAGCTCTTTCTTGCCATAATAAATGACATGGCAAATGATCTTCTAGGTCATTTAAAGGGCATCCTCTCATGTTTTCTTGGTCACCTTGAATAAAATTGATCTGGCATTGGTGCTTTTTACACACTCAGATCTGTGTGAGTAAAAATGACATTCAGTCTGGCTTCTGTTAATGTTACAGTACTTCTCTCCTCTCCCCCCCCCCCCACCTCTCTCTATTTCCTTTCTAAATCCATCATAAAACCAACTGAAAATAAATTTGGTTTTCATGCACATCATTCATCTCTGGCATATTTGACAACTGCAAATATCCAAGCTTTTCATTTTGTTGGTTTTATTAGTCAAGACAAAGCACAAAATACACAACCCCTTCTCTACAGAAACTGACACTTGCTATTTTTCCTGTTATGGATTAAGATTAATCCATTTCATTGTAGTTTAGCTTTCAGCACCTACAAAATCACTGCGGAGAAAAAAATAATGTTTTCCAAACATGGGACACACTTCAAGAGTCACAAATGGAGTGCTAGCAAGTAGCCTGGTGCAACGAGAGACAGGTTTTCAAGGGAGTATTGCCCTTCAATGGGAAGTAAAATGAAGACTCATTTGGGGACTATTTCATGTTTTCTTCATCAATTACCAGAAGTCCACAACCTAGAATGGGAGTCTTGGTGAGTGATTTATGTTGCAAATTAGAACTGTCAGTCTCAACCTGGGGGAAGAAGGGCCGCTTTCAAAGTTCAGATCAATACAACAGCATTTGAAAAGATCTTCTATATCTAGAGTGGAGATGAAAGGTTGCCAGGCATCTTTAGATCTTCAAACTGCTCTGATCTTCACTACTTAATTAAAGGCCTCATGTTGCAAGCTGCAAAATCCTTAGGAATTCTGCACACCTGTCTCTTTTGCCACAATAAATTGGACTTCAGTGGATCTCAAGACCTCCAAGCCCATTATTTTTATAGATGCGAAGGCTGCATAAGATGCCATGTTCTTAGCAAAGATGACAGTGGTCAGGCAAATGGGATGGATAATGGGAAATTGTTGTCGGTTTAAAGACTTTATAGGGACTGGATTAGGAAGTGTCTCATTTTCCTTTGTTCTTTTAACATTTCCTAACTCCGTGTTCTTGTTGTAAGTGTATGGTGGCAATTGAAATTTGTTATGGAAGACTTTAAAATAGGACATTGAGGGTAGTGGGGTCTGAATCAGTGCAGGACTTGAGAGATAGTATGGGATAACTTGCAAAGCATGCAAAAGGCCTATAAAACGTATCCCCAGCTTTTAACCACCTTTTGCTCTATCTGGCAGTGAGATGAACACATCAGCCATTCAAACTTGAAATGATTTTTGTTTGGCCCTTCTGTTCAGAAAAAGACATTGCCTACTTATCCATCCTGTATCCTTCTCTCAGCCTGGATGATTTTCCTCACCTCTTCCTCTTTGGAGAAACTTTCTAGTATTACACAGTAAATACTAGAATATCTTGTAAAAGTAGCAGGCTGTTTTATAGCAAACTGGGAGCGTGGATTGTGACATTTAAAATAAGGCTACAAAAGAGTTAGAGCCAACATCAATGAAATAGAGCAGTGATGGTGAACATTTTCAGCACGGAGTGCTGAGAAGGAAGCGTGTGTGCACAGGACACCAAGCGCCAAAAAGGGAGCACTTCGCACGGGCACTTGTCACGGCCGCAACCAGGAAGAGGAGCTGTCCAGGGGGCATGCGCGCACCGGATAAGGTACTTCTGTTTTCCAGCGCACACATGCACGCCGGCAAGCAAGTCTTCTGGTTATGCCGTGCATTGGCACATGCCAATCAGCTGGTCGGTGCATATGCTCACGCTGGAGAATGGAAGACCACCTCTTCCGGTTTCCAGCACTGCCACACGCACAAAGGCCAGCTGATCATCATGTGCGCATGCGCACCAGAAACCTGGAAGAGGAACGGGTGACACCACATGTGCCAGGCAACGTGGCTCCATGTGCCACTCCGGGCACACATGCCATAGGTTCACCATCACGATAATAGAGCTTGAGATGTCATTATGGGGCAGTTTTCAGGTAGTTAGCAAACCAATCTCCTGGGAAAAGGAAAACAAACTCCTGGATTTGGGGGAGGGGGGAATGCCAGAAGAATGAAGATGTTGACTGGAGAGCCAAACATTTAAAGAAACATGTATAAATCAGCTTTGTGCAAGGCAATTAGCCCAACAACTGGCAAGACTATAAAAGATCTAAAACAGTAGCAGACATTTGAAGCAGATTTTTGTAGCAGACATTTGACCAACTTTGGTTGCAAAGAGCCAAGTGAATAATTGGAGGAATGAAGCTTTGTAACCTGTGGAACTCAGAACTCCTAACTCTCTTAAAGAACCCATGGGCATCACCGGTGAGGGCCCTCCCAGCCCCATTATCCCTGGGGCGTATGCGCTGGCAGGTGCCGCTGCCTTCTCTGGCTCGGTCACCCACACCCTCTCCACTGCCTTGCTGGCCTTTGAGATGACCGGGCAAATCGCCCACATCCTCCCTGTCCTGCTGGCCGTCCTGGTGGCCAACGCCATTGCCCAGAAGTTCCAGCCTTCCTTTCTTTTGGATGGCTTACAAAATGTTCAATGTAAGGGTCTTTCCAGTAGCCAACACTTACAGCATACCGCTTGCAATGGGAGGCGACGTCGCAGGTGCTCCGCACGGCCTCGTCGAAGACGTCGGTGCCCAGCACGTCTCGGGAAGGACCGGCCATGGCCGGGCGCGGCTGCTCAGCGAAGGGACGCCGGAGAGGAGTGCGGGCCGCCCATGCCGGGCCGACGCCGCCGAGGTCCCCTCAGAGCGCGACGTCGCCTCCTCTAACTAGTGCCTAAGGGAACATAAGGAAAGAAGCCCCACTTAATGTTGGATAAAATCCTTTTTTCAAAAATTTGCAAAATGTAGCTCCTTCAAATGCCCAATCACCATCACTTGTGAACAATTAATCAAATTCGGTGAGAAGAGCATGAGCACATGCTTGAAGAAGAGAGAAAAGGAGAGTGACTCTAAGTAGGACTCATTAAACCATCGGGCTAGGCAGAATTTCAAAGGCAAATTGTGTAATAGGATCCACTGCTTTATTAAGTAAACTTGAGTGTTATTCAGTGTAACAATGAGCAATGAACAAGCCCGCTGATGGTAGGGTAGGGTAGGGTAGGGTAGGGTAGAGTAGGGTGGGGTGAGGTGAGGTGGGGAAGGGAAGGGAAGGGAAGAACTGTTCCTGTTCAGCAATGTCTGAACATGTGTCAAGAGAAAAAACATGTCACTATCTTATGCAAACTGTTGTACACATCTGAATATATATATATATGCACATATGAAAGGGCATGAATATGTATGTGTATGTGTATGTGAGTTTTGTGTGTGTGCTAAGGAAAACACTTTTGATTGTACAGATATAAAACTTTTGGAAAGCAACACTATGAGTCCATCTGCTCAGCTTCTAGAAGATTTAGCTTGGAAGCATTGGAAATCATTATACTGTGGCTATTTTGGCATTCTGGATAGAGTTGTAAACAGCCTCAAATGATTGAGATTATCTCTCCTCCCCTTCCCCCCCCCCATTTGATATTGTTATTTGGTATCTTCTTCAGCCACATCCTGAGATTAATGTTATCGCTGGAAAATGAAAAACTCTATTAATCTTTTATTTCCTTAACTGAGTTTCCCCAAAAACAACGATGGGCTCTGCTCAGTATCTGTGTGGCTGCACATTAGCTGCTGTTTTCTCTGGCTGGCTCCAAGCAGCGAGCTTCTATTAGCAAAATTATATAATTAAATTCAAGAAGATGCAGGAGGATTGGCTACCATTTTTAACTGCTTTATTGCTATCAGCACTCTTGGAATTAGCCCATCGAAGTACTCTAGTGGGTAGCAAGACAGAGGAATATGCTGGGGAGTTTTGTTTTAAAAGGTGAGCTTTTTTAAACCAATTTTATTATATGTTAATGAAATATAACAGAGTAACAAAAAGATTTTAAAAGGGGGGCATGGGATCAAAAGGGAAAAAAGTTTAAAAGTGACAAGTAATATTCAGAGGAAATCCACAAAATTGCATTTAAGAAAAAAGAGGCTTCATCCAATCCTGTCATAGAACCTTATGTACAGATAATCCCCAATTTACAACCTGTGGTTTAGGGACCATTTGAAGTTCCAACAGACCTTTTAGGTTATAGGCAGATGTTGACTTTATTGCCTTTGTGACTCCTGTAAAATGTTATGTTTGACATCTTAGGAAAATAGAAAAACTAATATTCCTGATTTTGTAATGCCCTTGATTGGTACTGTAAACATTCTTGTTATTATGTTCCGCTGGAGGGAAGGAAGGGAGCTTGGCACTTAAACTTGAAAATATGGTATCCCTGGAACTTCAGGTAGTGGCATGGCTTAGTTTTATGACAAACAGAATTAGTTGGGGAAAATTACATGGTCTGTGAGTGATGTTTTTCATAAAATATAAAATGGTAGCTCTGAGATTACTCTTTAATATTATGCTGTTTTCATCCAGATATCAACTATTACCCCAAGATCTCTTTCTTGAACCCAATTGTTGTAATGTTTTTGGCCTGCAGGTTCAGACTTCTTTTTTAAAAAAATTTGTATGTTGCCCATCTCACCAGACTCTTTTTCCCCTTCTGTTAACGTGAAAATTGATCTAACTTTCTATAGCATTCCTGCCTCTAACTGCCATATACAAAATGCCTGGCTATATCAATACAAGCTAGTTTAATATATCTTATGGTGTTTGAACAATAAAAGCTGGCCTTTTATCAAAGAAATATAGATCTGTGATTTCCCATCCCCTCCTTGCCAATACATCACAACTTTAATCACAATCTCATCATCAATTGATTTTGCAGTTCCAAAATGTGTAATTCTGACATGGGCAGCCTTAGACAACATGTTTTGATTTGGCTGCATCTTCTGCGGGGTCATAGTACTTCCCATGGATGAAAGTTAAATCCAACTATTCTGAGAGCCAATTAATCTGTTCAAGCCAACAGCATGTGTGATTCAAGCAACTCCTTTTCTGATGGTACTGCAAAAGGATGGGTAGTGGGTGAGGCAGAACCTTTTAAACAAGGTCATCACAGTGGATGTTAGCCCACTATCCTGTTTCATCAGAAATGAAAGGACAAATCATTCATACCTTATCCCATCCTTCTTTTGTTATACACATGACCTCATTTACTCTTTATTTCTAATGTTTTCTTTTATTTTTCACACTTTCCTTGCACTCACAGCTTGAGAAAGTAAAGTGCTGCAGACTAAAACAATGTACGTGCTTCAGATCTCATTGACACTGAAGCAAACAAGAAAGTTTTGATTATAAGATAATATGAATCTATGTCTTCCATAACAACTAACTAGAGGCACTGTAAAAAGTACAGTGGAAAAAGTAGAATACTTGCCTGCATATTAGCTTATCGTAATATTTTTGTGCTGAATATTGTTAAATATATCTTCTTTATCTTTTGTTGGTGATCTACATGTAAGATATCTATGGAGATTCTCAGTCTTCCAGGTCATGGTTGTCCCAAAGGTGCTTTTTCAGGAGGCAACTGAACTTTCTGGTTTTGTTTTTGAAGATGTTTCACTTCTCATCCAAGAAGCTTCTTCAGCTCAGAGCTTCAACGAAAAACCAGAAAGTCCAGTTGCCTTTTGAAAAAAAGCACCTTTCGGACTACACGTAAGATACGTATATCTAGTCAAGTTCTATCTCAAGAGAACATGTGAGATTAGCTAAGGTATCTGGCTTACCCACATTGATTTCCTCTGTATTACTCGGTTTAAGACCAAGCAATTGGTGTATTTTAAATAGACCATGAGATTTTGAACATACAATCAGTGGCAATGATTCAGCCCATATGATTAGCCATGTTTAGATAGAACTTGTCTGTGTACTTCAGGATGTGATATTAGGGAAAGAAGCAGCTGTTTTAAAGAGCTACAGTCACATCTCTGTTTGCCCCAAAGCATCTGTTTCAGGAGTGAAATGCTCCCGGTAAGGATTGGATTGCCCGATCCGGTAGCGATGGAGGCGGGTGGTTCGGAGAACCGGTAACAATAATTCCTTCCCGCCCCCCTCCCCATGCCCAGCTGAGCCGCACAATCATCAGAGGTTTTGCTTTTGCTTGGTTGATGGACTGAAGCTATATGGTGACAGAGCTGATAATACAGTGGGAGGTTGTTCCTATTGGCTGCTTTGACAGACTGCACTAGTCCAAGGGTACAGGCAGCACGCACAATGCCCTCAAAAGAAAAGGGATGACACTCCCCACTCCCAGATGAGAGTCAAGTTGTACTGTCGGACACATTGCATGAGCTGTCAACAGCAAATATTGGATCACTGCAGCACGTGGGGTAATTGGTGCTCTATCCAATGAGCAAGGGCTTCCTAGTAAAGCAGGAAGAGAAATATATAATATAGAGATATATAGAGAATATAGAGAATATATAGAGAATATACTGTATATAATAACTTAATCCTTGTACTGGTTTATCACAATTAACTACAGTGATGATGATGACCTGGCCATTCCCATCTTTTATCTCTTCCTAAAATTTACATGAACATAATTACATCATCACACTGCCATATTTCAGTAGCTGCAGGAGTTCAGCAGGGTGGTAGAAACGTCCAGCTAAAATAGTCAACTTACCCTGCAGATGAAGTAGTAAAAGGTAGGTAAACCTACTATCCGAATCACTGTCAAAACTCACTTCCTCCATCATCCAGCTTGTACACATACAAATTAGGGGAAATAGTTGCTGGATGTTTTTCCCACCAGCAGGAAAATCCACTAATTGCTGCAATAACTTTCCCCATAGTAAACTGTTAGAATAATACAACTCACTGGCTCATTAATGAGGCAGCATGCAGACCACCTACTGTATGTAGACAGAACAAATTTATGCTGACATACAGTATGTGCCACCTCAGGGACTGGAGGAAAGCACAGTAAAGCAGCTGCTTGGATGGCCCTTTTGAATGGGAAGTGCTGCATAGAACCAAATACCTACCAATTAGCTTAATAGAAACTACAGCTTCCCAAAGCAGTATTAAGCTAAACAGGATTGGAAATTAGAGTCAAACAAATGGCTCATAGGAGATCAACTTTCTTTTCCTAAAAAAAAACCAACTTTGGAGGAAAAAGTTGCAGTGTATGATAGAGAGCATAAGAATTCTCCTCTCCTCCAAGATCCATGGCCTGGATCCAGATTTGGTTTCTGGAAGGGGTGGGGGGAATGAATGGAAGAATCACCTAGGTCTCCCTTGTAAGATTACTTTGGTCCTGATTGTTTTGTGAACCACTTCATCACTCGTGACTAGAATTGCTGATTTTGCTAAATAATTTAGGGTGGTTAAATGCAAAACTGCTCATTCTGACCTGGGGCAATGAGCAATAAAGGGGCAAATACACATCAATATGAGTAAGAGGTGGAAACATTTCGCCTTCAAAGATAAATTGCTGTATTTTGTACATTGCCCTGAGACAGATACTGTAGGCAATGGTTTATAAATGTTTAAACAAATAAATTAAAATACGTATCGATTTAGAGAGAAAGGCAACTAAGAAAAGATTTTGATAAGCGTTCATAAAATAATGGAAAAATATATTCCAGTTGCCCCATTCTATTCTTGCTTAATCCAATGTTGGGAGATAACAGGAGAGGTAACAGATCTTCACATAGCCCATTGTGTAAGTTGTGTCTTTGCTATTACAAGATGTACTGAGGGGCATCAACGTGGACAGCTTCATGTGAGATTATTCCTCAGATTCATGAAGAATAATGGCTACCAATGACTACTCTTTACAATGACTATTGTCTGCAGTATCAGATATGATAGACTTCTGTGTACCAATTAAATAGGAAATAGATTTATGAAAATAATGAAATTGATTGGTTTACATACCTGTTTTCCTCCCATCCATTTGTGGCAGTTCCAAAGGCAAGATGCCTAGTTCTTCCTATGGGTATTCAGGAGGCCCTCAATGACTATATTGATATGTGCTTCAGCCTTCAGATCAGGTTCAGAAGGTATTGTTGGGGAACTGGGGTTCAGCATCATTGCCATTGATCAAAAGAGTCTATCCTTCCTCTCTGATTTTAATACATAAAATGGCTGGGAGAGGTCATCTGAGACTTTAATAAGATGCACCACTGATATGCTAACCCATTCACCTTTACTATCCTTTGTTGAGTCTAAAAAAGGCAGCCAATAATCTTAAACGCTATCTAGATTTAACCACATGAGATAAAGGTAAGATTGAATCCCAGTAGGAGGAACTTGCTGTTGGTTACTAGAAAGTCTGTTAGGGAATGAGTTTCAATTTATTCCAGAAAGGGTTCCGCTGTGTTCAAGAGATTTTCAAGAGAGAGTTGGCAAGGAACTTGCAGGATTGGCTGTGTCTGACCCTTGTAGAAAAAGCTGGATCCACATATTAAGCCTCTGCTATCACTAGAACTTTATCCTGAAAAACAGTAGGATAACTCAGCCATCCTGTTTTTGCAGAACATGCCTTTGCTGCTGGCCTTGACCCAATATCCATGTATTGAACACACATATCTAAAGGGAAATACAGCTGGACTCCTTTGTGCTCCCTGCTATCTCACGCTTTGGAGATCTGTCCTTGGGAATGGTACTTGCACCATCAGTCCTTGGGGAGCCATGGTGGCGCAGTGGTTAGAGTGCAATACTGCAGACTACTTCTGCTGACTGCTGGCTGCCTGCAATTTGGCAGTTCAAATCTCACCAGGCTCAAGGTTGACTCAGCCTTCCATCCTTCTGAGGTCGGTAAAATGAGGACCCAAATTGTTGGGGGCAATATGCTAACTCTGTGAACAGCTTAGAGAGGGCTGTGAAGCATTGTGAAGCGGTATAAAAGTCTAAGTGCTATTGCAATTGCTACTTACAGAATGGACAGTCTGAAGAGTACAACTGTCAGGTTTCCAAGTGATGAAACCCATTCAAAAAAGAAATATGCAAAGTCCATCTTCCAAAACAAATTTCTTTTATTTAGGTAGACATCAAACTAAAATGGCTACACACATGTCAACCTTTGGGTTAGACAACAACCCTATTTCTCTCTCCTAATGTGTGCAATGTATGCTGAGTTTTAAAAGCCCTAAAACACAATTGCCTCTGAATATGGTTCTTCCTTTGCTGAATATCCAATTTGTAGTCTCAGCACAACGGGTGTTTTTATTCATTAATATGTTTCTCTAGCAATTGAGATTTTGAGAGGCCAACATGAAAGACACTTCCCCTTTGTTAAGCATTTTCTTCCCCTTAATCATGCAGAAATTTCCCATGAATAATGTGAGATATAATTATTACCTGCAGCTCTGTTGAGCCTCCATAAGCTGCTCCTTAAAAGGCATTTTCTTTTTATTGAATTTCAGATGACCAAGAGCAAAATTATAACCACCTGCTATTAAGTACTGCAAACCAGACACCGTCACATGGTAAGACAATAAGCGAGAGATGATCAAAGTTACCAATGCTGTAACTTCTCCCTTTCTGCCAGTTATCCTTTGCTGGTGAATTGTTAAACCAATGTCAATAGAATATTTTATGAAACAATTCTTGTGAAAGAAATATTTATTCTATTGATGGTATTGCATGACAAGTCACATTGTTAACAATGAGAAAATAAATACGACCTAGTTACTCATATCCAACAAACAAAACTATATCTAGAGAATCACATACCTTTCCTGCTTTTCAGCTGCCAACACTGTCTGCCTTGGTTTATAAAGACAGATGCAGCTTAGATAGGACAGAGTTTAACCATCACTGCATATCAATATTATGCTGATGGCACTTACTAAATGCAATCATAGTAAATTCACCTTCCACTATAACTACTATGGGTACTGAGTCTAGAGAAATGCATAGACTAGCTAGATTCATCTCCTTGGTTTTCAGAACCATGACTGAAATTTAGAAATGTTTTCCTTTTGTGATACTTAATATGGATGGGTTTGAGCTTCAGACTTAGTTCTTCACTTTCAAGTGATAAGTATGACAGATCAGTTGGTTGATTTATTGCATAAGAAGTGCTCAACTTTTAATAGAACTAAGCTAACCAATTGACACCTGGCTATAAGGATGAGTTTAATTCTTCAGGACCAGACTGATTAAAGCTAAGAGTTTTGCAGAAACTTTTGCAGATGTCATCTCAAAACCCTTTTCTATGACCTTTGAGGTGTTATCAAAGATGAATGTAATGTGAGAAGATGGGAGAAGGCCTAATGATGTTCCAATATTTTAAAAGAATAACAAGAAAAGCTAAGTAACTGTAGACAAATCAGCTTTAACATCACTATTGGGCAAAACTCATAAAATCAGTCTCTGGGCATTTAGGAAAGATGCAATGCTTGTAGGAGCAAGCATCGGTTTATCAGGAATAAATCATGTCAATCCGACCCACTCAACTTTTTTTTTTTTACAGAGTGACCAGTTTAGTTGGCCATAAGAATGTAATGCTTGTACAATTGCTTAACTTCAGTGAAGCATATAGCAAACTCTCCCAAGAATTTCTATAGGGAAGAGGGCAAATCAATCATAACCAATGAGTATACAGCAATGGTTCCAGCTGGGTAATCTTGGGCCAGTCACTCTCTCTCAACCCAACTCATTTCATAGGGTTGTTGTTGGGAAAATAGGAGGAGGAAGGTGTGTTAGATATGTTTGCCAGCTTGAGTTATTTGTAAAAATAATAAAGGCAGGATATAAATAAATAAATGAATACATGAAGCTTGTAGGAAGCATTGAGTGACAAATCACAAGGTTGCATTCTAGGCCCTGTGTTGTTCAACTTACTTATAAATGACTATGTTGAAAAGTTAGAAAATAAAGTATTCAGCTTTGCAGAATACACAAAGATAAAGAGAAGGGTTTTTTTAAACTTATTAAAAATAGCTCGCAATATGAGTCTGGGTGGCACATAACTATAAAACAAATATCAACAGCAACAAATAACAAAAAAACCCCTCAAATAATACACTTTTAAAGACTTTTTGCCACCTTTCATTCCTAAAGTGGGATTAGAACTCACAATGTCCTTCTTTTTAAGATGGGTCCTTAACCAATAGACTAATCTGGCTCTAACAACACATATTTGGGACATAACCACATATATTCAACATCTCAAAATGAGCCCAGCTAACATCCTAGCTCCAACACTTGAGAGATAACGATCACCTTATAGGATAGACGAGAATTTTGAGAAGCTGGAACAATGGGCAGTAACCAGCAAGATAATGTTTAACAGCAACCAGTCAAAGCCTTGCATTTGGGTGGGAAAAAACAAAGATACCATATAAGGTGGAGGGAGCATATATGGCAGCAATGCAAAACAGATCTCCGTGTCTTGGTGAAGCTGAACATGTGCCAAGAGTGTGATGCAGCTGCAAACAAAAAACAAAACAAAACAAAAATAAATGAAACTCCAACATAATTATAATGTCAAGATCAAGAAAACATTGTTTCTCGCTCTTCTGCATCAGTCAGACTGCACTTAGAATATTGTAGGCGTCATCCTAGCATAGAAAGGACATTGACAAATGTCAAACAAACTGGAGCTGATCCAGAAAGAGCGACTATGACAATAAGGGTCCTGGAAAAAAAGTAAGAGGTAGAGTTACAGGCTTTTGGTACGTTTAGCCTGAAGAAGAAAAGCCTACAGGAAGATGTATGATATTGACTTCAAGTATTTGAAGAGTCGTCATGTAGGAGACAAGGAAGAAATTGTTCTATTTTATTTCAGAAGACAGAATAGGAAACAGGTTTAAATTTCAAGAAGCAGATTTTGTGCAAAATGGTCATAAATCAGGTTTTTTAGTGCTGTTGTAACTTTGGAAGATCACTAAATGAACTGTTGTAACTTGAGGACTACCTGTAGTAGATTCCTGCACTGGACAGAGGTTTTGGCTAGGTGATGTCCAAGGTCCCTTCCGGTCCTTACATTCTATGATTCTATAACCCAGAGGTGGGTTTCAGCAGGTTCTGACCAGTTCTGGAGAACCGGTAGTGGAAATTTTGAGTAGTTCGGAGAACCGGTAAATAACCACCTCTGACTGGCTCCACTCCCATCTATTCTCTGCCTCCCGAGTCCCAGCTGATCGGGAGGAAATGGGGATTTTGCAATAACTTTCCCCTGGAGTGGAGAGGAAATGGAGATTTTACAGTATCCTTCCCCTGCCATGCCCACCAAGGCACATCCACAGAACCGGTAGTAAAAAATTTTGAAAGCCACCATTGCTATAACCTCCCCTTCCCCCCCCCTCCAAAAAATGTTGCTGAAATTAGCATCCCAGCCTCACCACTGAACAGGATCATTGGAACTGCTGGATGTTATCATTGAGCCAAGTCCGTACATTTTCCTCCTCTATGGGCAATGAGGCTTCCAGAGAAATTTATTGAATCCCATCATCCAAATCTAATAGTTTCATTTTCCCATGAATGTTTTTAACCTTTTTTGCTTTCTTGCTCCTGGAGTTTCTTGCACAATCCGGAGTTGCTTTTCCTCAGTTGCTTTTATCACTTACTCTGTCACAGCAGGTTCTGAACAAACCACCTACTTCAGTCCTTTGCTCTCAAGCTTGTAATATAGCCAGGGCTGCTTCTATAGACACAGAAGGATGATTCAGAGATTGAGACAGACAACTCCCACACGCATATACAGAGTCGCCCCTTCGTAATCTCTCTTATTGGCAGCTATTTTGTCTTCTTTCCCACTCAAAGCAATTTTCAGCATAGTATGCAACAATAATCGCTTTTCTTCGCACCTATTTTTTTCTTCCTTAATGTGTTCCTCCCTATCCTTTCATTGACTTCTTTACACCAGGAGAACCACTCTTGTCTGTATGTCTCCAATAAAAGACCCAACGGGTACTTGTTTGGTCATCTTGTAACACTCTTTGGCCATCTTGTAACACATATGGTACTTTGTCCGATTCATTATTTCTATGTACAGTTAGTCCCCGACTTACGACCATGATTGAGCCCCAAATTTCTGTTGCTAAGTGAGACGTTTAATTAAGTTAGTTTTGCCCCATTTTATGACCTCCCTTGCCACAGTTGTTAAGTGAATCACTGCAGTTGTTCAATTGGTAACACAGTTGTTCAGTGAATCTGGCTTTCTCCATTGACTTTGCTTGACAGAAGGTCGCAAAAGAGAATCATTCACCACCACCACCCTGGCAGGATACTGCAACTGTCATAAATACGAGTCAGTTGCCAAAGGTCTGAATTTTGATCATGTGACCTTGGGGAGGCTGCAATGGTCATAGGTGTAAAAATCAGTCATTAGCAGTGGTAAAATTCAGCTGGTTCTATCCGGCTTGGGTGAACCAGTAGTGGCAGCAGTGGGATGCTCCACCCATCTGCCTGGATGTCATCACATCCCATTTTTGATCCTCTGTGCATGCGTGGAGGAGGCGCGTACACTCACATTTGCGAATCAGTAGCCAAGGTAAGTAAATTTCATGCCTGGTCATAAGTCACTTTTTTCAGTGGCATTGTAACTTAGAATGTTACAAGTCTGTTGTAAACAAACTGTTGTAAGTCAAGGACTATCTGTACAGTGAGTTGTTTTTAAATCTATATATGCAAGGGTGTATATCTCCATAAATAAGTATATGAAGTATTACATTATGAAGGTATTATTTAGACTGGTATTTAGTTTGGTTATCACAACAAACCTCATGAATTGTTGCACTTGAAACCATTCAGTGTTTTAAGTGGTGCTTCTATAATACATTGCCTTACTTTTTTAAAAAAAAAAAAAGAAGAAGACTACTTGAAAATGAACTAGGTCATTTTCATAATACAGCAACCCAATTGTTGTCTTTTGTCAATTTATTTATTTATTTATTAGTTTGATTTATATGCCGCCCTTTTCCGGAGACTCAGGGCAGCTTACAATGCGTTAAGCAATAGGCTTCATACTTTTGTATATACCTGCTTAGTAGGGCTTTCGCCCCCCCCCCCCCAAGCGGTGTTCTTTTTTATACAAAGTCAGCTTATTGCCCCCACAATCCGGGTCCTCATTTTACCTACCTCGAAAGGATGGAAAGCTGAGTCAACCTTGAGCCTGGTGAGATTTGAACTTGCAGTAATTGCAGGCAGCTGGCAGCTAAGTACTACGTTTACAGCACTTAGTCCACTGCGCCACCAAGGCTCCTTAATGTGTCATTGTCAACAAAATTAGAAATATGTTCAGCAGCAAAGCCAAATATTTATGCCGAATGTGAAGTAAATTGGAGAAGTGCCTTAAAAAAGTTAGCTTCACACCTCCTTTAGTTTTCGTGACCCGAGTGCAGCAAAAGAAAGGTAATAAACAGGTTCTTTTTACAGCTATTGTGCTGCAAAATTAAGGACTAATAAGTAAATCCAAACACAGTTTTGCAATTTGTTACCCAGAAAAAGAACTGAGATGCTGCTCAAATTCAATGTGACAGGTTGCTGAGTCTGATGGCTTGTATGTGGTCTGAACTTCACTGTGACCCAAGAAATAAATCCAGTTTATACCTTCCCAGATTCAACTTTGTTTGAAATTCAAGTTCCAGTTTCATGCATTGTTTTGAAATATATTACTTAGAAGCAGAGTTCAAACAATGTATGAAATATTCTTAATTTCCTCTTCACGTTCCAAATGTTAAATTTTATCTGCAAATGTAACATTCAAGTGTTTTAAACTTCATGGGTTGGTTACTTTGAATTGGATACTCACTTAAAAATGCGGCCAAACACTTAATATCACTGCAGGTCATCTCCTGATAGGAATATAATTATCTCCCACATGTCCCATTCTGCCTATTCATATATCCACTATCAAAATCTGCATTCCAAGATCAGAGGCTGAAATAGAACAAGAACTAATTTTAGGATGACCTTAATTAAGTCACTATCTCAGATCACACCTGGCCTTCGAGTATATATAATTTTCCCTAGAATTTTCATAATATATAAACTTTGTTATACATTTTGATCATAAAATCCTATCACAAAATTCAGAGAAATGCAAATATGAAAGGATAATTGTGTTTCCATCTGTTATTTGGAAAACAACCCAGTTTACATTACAATGCAAATCAAGCTATTTTTTCCCCCTCATCACTCAAAAGTAGTTTCAATTTCATTAATGTCTGAAAATACGATGGTAAACCCAAGCTAGTAAATACCCATTCTGCTCATGACTTTTTAATTTCGCTCTCTCTCTCTGATTTATGGTCTATTTTGTCATAGTTTTGATAATGACCTGTTGGAGGACCAGAATGTTATCCATAAATCTCTTGAGTTTGAATCTGCATATATCTGTGTATATCTGAAGGCAGCATAAAGGGAGCCAGATTTTGGAAGGGCTGCGGCAAGCAGATGCCAGAACAGTAGGCAAGAGCTGGCAAAACATTGAAGAGAACCAAATTCCTGAACAAAGTATAGATAAAAGAGTTAAATAAATTGGCCTGAGTCTGAGATGGCCAGACCCAGAAAGGAGAAGATATTCTTGCCCATACATTTCCTATGATAGCCCCAGTATACGCTTCAGTGTGTATGTTCCCCTCTGCTTAATAGATGATGCTACAGATGGTTTATTTCTGGTCCTCCCAGGGCCGCCGAGAGGATTATTAAGTGCTGGAACAATACTAATATGGGCACCCCTGCCCACTCCTGTGCATGCACACACGCCCCCCTGCACGCCCCCATGCATGCACGCCCCTCCACGCATGCAGTCCCACTGCATGCACCCAACCCCACCCCACCCCCGCACATGCGCAGCAGAGACCCCTGCATGCGGGTCAAAATTCAATAAATTACATAAATAACTTCACTGAGTTTCAGATTAATAAAGGTTATGTCAAACAAGGCTGCAAAGCAGTTTTGCTATACACACAAAGTATAGAGTATGAAGTATATATCCAACATTGTTTTTCTTTTTAAAAATTTGGTTTTGTAAAATTTTTTTAAAAATTTCCCCTTTGTGGGCTCCCTTTGAGCTCCATGGGCCCCGGAACAATATACCGGCTGAGCTCCCTTCTCCTCAGGCCTGGGTTCTCCTATTCTTCCATCCCTGCCATTCTTTTCTGCCATCCCTGACAGTTCACTCAGGGTATCTGTCCTGACAGCCCTCTCCTGATCTTGCCCATCTCCTCAAGACTACCCTGGGTTTGAAGCCAACAGAATAAGTGCTAACTGAAGGGAGGAGTAGCTGGGGAAGAGAGAGGTCATCTTGGAACATTCAAGAATAAAAAGAAAGGCTGAGAGATATTAATGCTGACAATAGCCTCAGTGCCATAGCAGAAAAGAAAAGTCTCCTATAGAAGAATTCAAGGGAGTCTATATCCTGAGCTAATCTGTATGCAGGCTGAGAAAATTACCTCGAAACAGCTAATCTTACAGGAATAAGGACTAAACCTATGGAATGCTTTAGCTTCAAAGGGGAAAGTGCTGTCATAAAGCATCTGCATCTTTTCTGTTGCCAAGGCTGTTCTGTGATTTCAGCCATGTGTTCACAATTTAAGAACAGCAAGACAACTGAATGATAAATGTGATCAGTAACATCAGTTTTGGAGAAGGAAAGAACATGCACTTTTTTACTTGATGGGTTTAATTGTTTTTCATCATTGCTTTTGTGGTATTGAAAACCACCTCCAGACCCTTTGGCAGTCTAAAAATGTTTAACTGAATAATTAAATATTGGGTAGTTCTCACTGTCTGAACATCCATTGTCTCTGGAATTCGGTAGCAAGATCCGCATTGCCTACAACAATCTGTCTACAAGCTGTAAGTTACAGCTCAATATGGTTTCATTTCCAGAAAATTTTTCTGACATTGCTCAGTGTAGCTCACAATTGTCAGCTGCATGCACTTCATGGTCAAAGAGGCAAACATGGCAGAGACCATCTGGAAATTCAAAAATAATTCATCAGTAGATTGCTATTGCTCTTTCTAAAAATCACAGGTATCTCCCTAGTTCTAGGGGTTATTGGTTCAGTGGTTGCTTCAATTGCTAGAAGAGCCACAAAGATGAATAATTCAAATTCTTTGGGAGTAGGGCGGTATACAAATTTAATAAAATAAATAGGCAATATAATTTTCTTGAACCCGTCAATGCTCCAAATTTAATTGTTATGCGTTATGATTCTGGCTGTTTTATAAAACAAGTAGAAAGACTCAAATGCGTTCTGTGTGCCATGTTCAGTTAATCTATTGATTAAGCAATTAAACTGTCAATCTGCATGAGGATAAAAATTATTTCAGGAGCAAAAAAAAAGGGTACTTTCTGTTGGTTAATTATGTTCCTATATGCCATATCGAATTTCCTATCTAAATAAGCGCTCCTATGACCGAGAAAAGAAGAAATGGCTTTATTTAGGACAATATTTCTACTTGCACTAAGGCAACATTCTCCTCAGGGGAAGGCAGTAGTTCAAATGACAGAGCAGATACAGCAATGCAACTTTTGATCCACAATTCATTGTTTTTCCAACAATTTTATTGAAGGTTATATTATACAAATAAACTACGTACTGTGGAAATACATTAAAAATTAAGAAATCTAAAAAGTGCAGAAAGAAAAAAGAAAAGTAAATGATAGAAAAAGAAACTTCCACTTTCATCGCCAGCAAATATAACAACATTAACATAACTTAAAATACACCTGAACAGTTCTTCATTCCATATTTCATCCCTTTCTCTATAAACCCATCTCTATTTCTCCAGATTATTCAGCAAAAATCCAGTAAGGATTATCAGAGATAACAACATAAGCATTACAAACTGCCTCTATTATATCCAATTGGAATCCTTCCTTTTATATTTATATCTCCATTTTTATTTAAACAAATCCCCATTTCCAAGATCCAATCCCAGTAAAAAGAAAAATTACAAAAATAACCACAATCACCCAGTCCCAATTTTTTAAAAAACCCACTAAACATCACCAGAAATAGCAACTCAATGTTATTAAAAATAACATAGAGTATCGCAAACTATATCTATTATGCCCAATTTAAATCCTTCCTTTTATATCTCCGTTTCTATTTAAACAAATTCCCCTGTTCCTTCTTTTCAAATAGTCAATATCCAATCCAGTAACTGTACAGAGTACTCTGTATTATGATAGACTTAGTTTGCCATGCTCCCCTACACCAACCTATTGCTTGTACCCTTTTTAAATTCTTTTTAGATTTTTAAAAATACTTTTTAGCTTTTATATATAATGTTTACACTGAAGTATCTTTAAGGCTTTTTAATTCTCTGTATTCCACCAACCCCCTTACGTTGGTCTTTAACTGTAATAAAGGTTTGGTTTGATTTTACTAGTCAGAATTAAACTGAGTAGTTTAGATCAATCCCTGCTAGAGGTTTATAGCTCATGTTTTTAATAGCCTTTTGGGCAAATTTTGGGCAACAGTGAAGCTATTACCAGATATGGTTGGGCCAACAGATGAGAAATGCAGGCCCAAGGTGGCTATAACTGAGGGTTGAACTGACTCAAAAGAAATGTGGGTGGTATCCTGAAGAAGTAGAAATGCTGACATTTTGCTGACCATAGTAGCATTCTTTCCCTAACAAAGATCTCAGTGATCTCTGTTAGTGATCTCATGTTTGCCTATGAAGCTGATACAGAGCTAAGCTTCCACAAAGGACCATATAATCCACTTTAATCCCAACCCAACTCTAACCCTAACTCTATCCCAAAAGTCCTAAATTGCTAAATTGCTATTCTTAAAGATCAGAATAACACAAAATAAAGAGGGGGAAGTCCAAACCAAGAACAGGCAACTGTTACCTGATGCTTAGGGTTAAGGTGAAAGTCTTTATATTCCAGAAGAAAGTTATTTTTATTTCTTTGTTTAAAAAACAAGTGCAACAAATACTTTCAAAATACTGAATGTTTTGATAAGAGTTTCTCTTTTTCTTGTATTGCATTAATTCTGGACCAAGTATTGTATTGCATTAATTGGACCAAGTTACATAACTTTTTTTTTTTTTACAAATTATAGTAGAAGTGTTGTATTTCCTTATACTACATGCTAAAATAATACAGGTAATCCTCGACTTACGATCACAATTGAGCCCCAAATTTATGTTGTTAAGTGAGATGGTTGTGAAGTGAATTTTGCCCCATTTTACGACTTTTTTTGCCACAGTTTTAAATGAATCACTGCAACTGTTAAGTTAGTAACCCGGTTGTTAAGCGAATCTGGCTTCCCCATTGAGTTTTTTTGTTAGAAGGTTGCAAAAGGTGATCACATCATCCCGGGACACTGCAACCGTCATAAATATGAACCTCTTACCAAGCATCCAAATTTTAATCACATGACCATGGGAAGTCTACAATGGTTATAAGTATGAAAAACGGTCATTAGTCATTTTTTTTCGGTGATGTAGTAACTTCGAACCGTCACTAAGTGAACTCTTGTAAGTCGAGGACTACCTGTACTAGTGAGACTATGTCAGTTATAATTCTGGCATCCATTTGTGTGCATAAGAGAGAGATTGGTGTGTGAGAAAGAAGGGGAGGAAGGAGGATATTACATGTACATTAAAATAATCAAATAAGTTTGTTGAGACTAGAAGCCTACCATTATGTTACTTCATGATCAAATGCAGGCATTGTCCCTTCTGAAAAAAACTTATCAAGACATTGACCTTGATTCCCAACTATATTATGCATGAGGTAATTCCTTGAGCCATTTCAAATTGTTCTCTGGTGCTGCTAAATACTGGGCAATTCGGTTTCAAGGTGACTTTATATTTGCAGCCTCGTTTCATTTTCCTTCCTAGGTAACAGCGTAGCAAGTTAAGTAGTGAAAAACTGCTCCAATTTCATCATCAAGACTCTTTTAATAAATGCAGGGTGCTTAATTCTGCATACTTTGTGTTAACGGCATGATTTGCTAGTCAAGAGTCTGTAAAGAAAAGATGTCATTTAATGTCACAATCCCCAGTGCCTTAGCAATCTTCAGCTTTGCTTCTAAGGTAGCTTTTGCCCGTTCCAAGGAGCGCACATGAATCCTGTTTCGGCAGGCCTCTTTTATCACACGTCTGCAAATAGAAATATGCTTGCACATTTCTGTTACTGTGCACTAAGTTTTTTTGGGACAAGTTTGGACTCGCATATGCATTGCTCAATAGCTCACTGTTCGATCAAGAATAGGCCTGCTGGTGACACTGGAAAGTATGATATTGGGGACAGAATTACTATTTCTCTTGCAGAGATTGTTATGAACCTAGGAAGATGCCCACTGAGGCAGATCCGCTGGCCCAGCCCTGTCTACTTTAACTGCTTTGGGTCTTCTGAGTCATAGGACTTTTCCAGTCCAGCCCTGGTGATTAAGGCTTCCAAATACAGTTGCTAAGGATTTGGGTCTGTAACTAGTAGATACAGCCCTCCTTGTCTGCAATAGCTTGTTCACGGTGAAAAATATTGTGCCTTGATCAGGGGTGGGATTCACTTACCTTTGCTACTGGTTTGCTTGTGCGTGCGCCACTTCTGCACATGCGCAGATCGAATTTGATGACGTCCAGGTGGGTGGGCGGAGGCTCCCGCTACTACCAGTAGTTCGCCCAATCTGGGGCGAACCGATAGCACCTCACCACTGGCCTTGATGTTCCCCTGATCAAATGGCAAGATGTTCCTTTGTTGTGATCAATCTGATGGCTGTCTCAACTCCTCTCATTTCATAATTGGAATCTACAATCTTAGCAGGATTCTCTCTCCACCGCTTTTATCCAGTTTTAAACTACAATATTGACTTACATATGCTGTTTTTAGATTATCAATAATTCCAGTGCAGATCACTTGCAACGTTACTTCTTTCTGAAGCCCTGCTGAAGATGTATCTTTCTGCATGGATAAAAATTTCTGTTTACAGTGTTATGTTGAATCGATGCTTCCTGTTGCCTGGTAAATGGGAGGACTTGTACCAGTTTATTAGATGTGGGTTGAAGTATTTGGGAGGCAAAACTGAACATTGACACACAGCAGGGAAACAAAACAGGCGGTGCCATAATTAATAAACGGTGGCAGTAGATGAAAGCAAGACTTGTCACCCAAAGACAAATGACTTTGTCATGTTAGCAGTAGGTAGCAATCTTATTTAGGCTCCACTTCAGATAGGAACAGGAATAAATTCAACTCTGCTTCCTTCAGTGAAAGATGTTGAGTGGGGCTATTTTAGCAGGAAGAGCAGAGTTTGGGCTCCTGGAATTCACTGGGTATCGGTTTACTAGAACCCCAATATCTGTTAATACAAGCCAAGTACAAATTAAGAGCAGGAAGAATTAAATCAATTATCTGCTATGTTTCATTTAAAAAAATGGGTCTTCTTGAATTTAATCAGGGCTCAGATTTGAATACATACATAGACAGATATGTGCTGTAAGCTAATTTTCCATTTTTAATGAATCTTCTAGTTGCTTAGACAGTTCTTTTGTCTCCATCTTACTATCAGATAGACACCCAACCATCACAGTGTAAATTATGTGCAGCAGTATGTAAAGACCCACATGAGATAACGGCGAGCTCAATATTATATCCCAGTGTAATTGTATACAAATTATAGGAAAGCAATTTAAATCTTCCATTAGATGTTTAATTACAGAAGAAATATCCTCCCAGTAATCATAAAGAATTGTATATAAATTTGCAGTTAATAAGGGAATGTCTCATCTGTCATTCAGTCTCTCGATTGTTTTCTTTGTCCAGGACATCTATACAAGGGACTTGTTATGCTCAACCAAAAGACTGAACTGATACCTCACCAAAGCCAAAGAAATACTCCCAATGCCAGATGCAGAGTCCAACTATGTGCATTTCTGTCCATGGGTATTTTTTCAGCTTGGGTAGCTGCATAAAAAATAATTGACAAAGGACCAACATAATTTCCAATTCTTGATAGGATGAATTCCAAACAGATAACTGGCCGTATGGTTGGTGCCCATGCCTACGCTGCATATTATACTGTGTGACAATATACTCCTTGAGATAAAATGCCTTACTACTGACTTTTGAACTTTAATGGTGTGATTGTATCTTCCATAAATGTTTATGCATGGAAACAGAACATCCGTTATTGTGATTCATAAAGCAGAGTCCAAGAACACAATAATTTGGCATCTCAAGAATATGCTTGTTTGAGGGCCAACAATTTTTCTGGCTGCTAAAATCTGTGTATGTGAATTGCAGATGTAATGATGAAGTGATTATGGAATGGCTTTGACACAATGCAGTAGAGATCCAGAGATCCAGATCTATTTAACACTTCTTCTGCCAATTAAGTTGGCTATCTCAGTCCTCAGACATTCACAGATGGGCAGGGCTTCCAGTAATCTTAGGAATACACATTTATGCATCACATACTCCTTGATTTCTAACCCCTCGGTGTTTTAAAGAGCTGTGCTGCTTCACTTTTGTTGTCAAAAGTGCATTAGATGCAAGGGTGAGCTCCCCCTCCATATCCTTGTGGTTTCACCATTTTAGCTACTGTTGTTTTTAATATTATTATCTCTTATCTGTATTAGAACTGCTATGACTTGTCAGATAGATTTTCTCCTCTAGTTTGAGCTGCTGAAAGGTGATTTAAACTTTAGCCTTTAATCATATGATCTGATACAAGCAAAGGAATGTGAATTCAATATTAAACAAACCCTTTAGTTGTTCTTCAAGATATAAGTGTAGGAAATGTGTCCTAGCACCACAATTCATTACTTGGAGCTACCTCAAGTCTGAAATCCCACATAATGTACCTGCACAATACCGTATATGCTCTGCCAGATGAGGTACTGTCTTTCCAAGTATTGCAAAAGGATTCATAACATAGATAAGTATTTGTTTTTATTAGGAAAAATTTAGTCATATGATAAATTAATATCAAGAGCTGCTGTGTTTAGAATACAGAATGTTCGCCTTTGTATTCAGTTATCCCATGCAGCCAACTGCCTTCCCATAGGCACATAAGAAGTGGCAATATTGTGGGGAAAGACTGTGGGTTGCTTTTTCAACAGAGTGGGTTATGAAAAGGCTATAAACTAACATAGATAGTGTTTGGAAAACTATTCGCCTAATCTCCAGCTAGAATTAAAGTCCAATGGAACTGCAGAGAACCCAGCTGGGAAGAACTGCCATAGTATGAGAGAAAGTTAGAACAAGATCTTAAAACTCTCTTTCAACTATCGAGATTACAAAAGCTGCTGTCCTATCAGATCTTCTTAATTCTAAGAGTCTTTGTAAACAATAGGTATTACTGCTCTATAGGTATACTATACAAAGATGATACTGTAACCCACTGAAATTCTCGTATTTAACAGTGATTCTCACCAATGAGCCATACTAAGTTCTATACTATGTCCTGTATATTCTGTACTTTAAGAATAACTCTTGACTGTAAAATGACAAATTGCAATGCATGCTAATAGAAAATTACATTGGGTCTGCATTAAAAACACCTAAGGCTCTCTTTAGATATTATCATTGTCATTATCTCCATAATTACAAGTGATAATATTTTTTTTAAAAAAAAATACATCCACCAGAATGAGTAATGAAGAACCATTGTCTAAGCATTTAAAATTAGGGAGGCAGGTTTGATTGCTCCTAATTCCCAAAAGTTAGAATAACGCAATATGTGAAAATGCAACTGGAGAAGAGATGAAGCAGAAAGTTTCTTCTGGAATGAGAATCAGTTCATCTGACACCTCCATTATCAATGCATTGGGGAAATCTTTCCTTTCCAAATCCTTGCCATATGTTTTGGATTGGAAAACAAGCTCCTTTAATTGTTCACTAGAATGGCCCCAAAGTCCAGTGGATCTGGAGGGAATCCAGTTGGGAAGAACTGCCTTAGGGTGAGAGACAGTTGGAACAAAAATATGGCCTTCGGGTAGCTGGGGTATAAAACTGCAAGCTGAGTCCTTAATTGCATCAAATTCACAGAACAAGGGGGTTGGGTTTAAATGAGCTGAAAACCTTCTCTTATTATGGATTATTATTGTATGCTTGCAGAATATTTTGAAATAGATTTTGAAATTGTGTTCATGTTCCAGCGTGAGACAGACATGACCAGAAACAATGTGTATAGTGTGGGTATATTGAAAGGTTGGATAGGGGTCTAATTATCTTCCTAGTCATTGGTATCGTGCAGTTTGTACAGATAGTAAACTCAAAGCATCTTGTCCATAGGGCATACCCGGATGCCAAGTGGATTTGTTCATGCTCATCTCTCAAACAAAAATGAACATTCAATAGCTACTTCATTTACACTTGTTCACTCCTAACAAGAGGCCTGTCTTCTTAGCCTTCGTTTGGCAAAGGGCAAGGGTTCCATGGAGTTTGAATCAATGTACAATGCCTTCATTAACCATTGCAATGGACTAAAGAAACAAAGCCCAATAGGACTTTATTTGCAGCTTAGGTAGCATCAGCTTGAATGACGTCATTACGCAGAATTAGACAAGTGAAAGGGTGCAATTCAATCACCGAATCCAAGAGCGCTGCTATTCTTGTAGCTTCCTTTTTTTTCCCTCTTTTTGTTACAGAAAAACCACGGATGAACAGTATCCTCACCTCTGCTACAGAGCCCTATGATTTGTCCTTCTCCAGATCTTTCCAGAACCTCTCGCACCTCCCTCCATCGTATGAATCTGCAATTAAGACTAATCCAAGTAAATATTCTTCTCTGAAGAGATTAAGTAGGTTTCATTTCATTAACTTACTATTTGATGTGGAAGTTTTTTTATTTATTTATTTATTTTTGACAAAGGAGGGTGGTGGAGGGAGTACAGTACCTATTCTTTCTTCCTGTAACAGAGAAATCTTGTCTATCACATCAACTTGCCTCAATGGCCTCTTTTTCATACTCATTAAATCACACTGCACCAATTCAGTACGATCTTAACACATCGGGTTATTAAGCAGGTTTATAGATTTCAGAAGGCCAAACATTAGACTATTATCAATAGCAAAAATACAATTTATTAAACAGGACTTGAGATCAATGATTTTGAGAGTAATCAAATAATAGCCAGTTGATCGTCAATGGGAACTGTAGCTGCAAAAAATATCTGAGGCTATAATGGAAAACAATACAAAGGAACTCCTAAGTTATGAGAATCTTCAGTTTAGTGACAGAAGGATGAAGAGGGAGTTCAAAAGAAGAAGAAAACACAGGAGATTTCAAGAAATGATTCACTTTAATGGACCATACACAGAGTTCAGCAGAAAATAAAGATGTAGCATTAACTCTCCTTGCTACAGCAAAAGAACGAGAAATGTTCAAGTCTTCCTGTTAGAGCACAAAAGGCATAAGATTTAAGATGTAGCATTCACAAACATACACAGGTGCTAAGACGGTTTGGTTCCTGAACATGTTGCAGGGCACAGCTTATTTGAGGGATAAAGAAAGAGGCTGCCTCCTTGATAAGAAAGCAGAAAAAGAATTGGGGGGGGCAGAGATGCAGAGAAAAAGAAATTTACCTTTGCAGTATTGCTGGGCTAGTTTTGCCAGCTTAATATGATGGAAGATGCCTTAGCTTCTTTTGGATATAAAAATAATGCAGAGGCTGTGGAGAGAGAGAGAAATGTTCGAGTTAGTTATACAGTTTATCTACTGCCTCCTTCCTCAAGAACTCTCTCAGCCATTTCCTCTTATTTTCTGAAATGTTTGCGAGCCACTTTTATAATTTTCTTGAGAAATTTAGCAAATTAAATTAAATCCAATGAAATAATCACTATGGATCTGATGCAGTAACGATTTCTATGACTCTTGCCCCTTTGTTGATATCCACAATTTTACAATCATTTCCTCAGAGGATAGACAGAATTAAGACAATCCATAGGGGGTTGCAATATCTTTACCTGAATTTTAATAATGGGAAGAATTTGCCAGTGCTTTTGCAAAACTGAAATGGAGACATTCTTTCCAACTGCAGATTGTTTCTACCTAACATGTTAAAGCTTTTAGTTATTCCCCTTGTTGATAATCCAACAGACCAAGGCTGCCATGTGTTTTCCTATAGAACTTTTATGGTCTAGTTTTATTACAGTGGGGTACATTACAACAAAGAAAATCAAGACGCAGCCAAGAAAAGAAGAACAGAAACTCTTTCTACTTGAACAATCAAATTAAATACAATTAATTCTAACACTGTCTCTCTTTTCTAATTCTTCGTTTCTCTTCTGCAAGAAAAAAAATAGAAAACTGATTTCTAAAGTTAAAGATTAAACCCCCAAAGCAGACAATATTGGAAAGACAGAGAAAATCTGAATTTAGAAAGGTTTTCTAACATAAAACTAAAATAGTTGTATGCCGCCCATTTTCCATCAAATGGAGAACCACATAAATGTGATTAATAAATAAATTTTTGAAACTCATTATTAATGAAGAAAGATTGCATTTTTTAAAAAAGTCACATTGCAGGCAAAGCAAGGATATACAAGTATTGGGACTGGCCTCTGGTTTGGTTGATGGCATTTCCTCTAGGCAAAGAATATTGACAGCTTGCTTGCTTGTCAAAATGACTTGCCATACATGCAAATGCAAATATCCTTCTGTTAAATTTGCAGTTGTCTTGTATAAAATTCAACAATCAGTCTTGCAAATGGGGAATCTGGGAGGATGTTCCAACAATCTTAGACTGAAAATATCATGCTTGGGTCCTTTAAATAGCATTTAATTCCTAGTTTGACCCAAGCAGTGCAAAAAATCTGGTGGGTATAAAGTAAGAAGGATAATATCTGCCAGCACCTATAAGCGAGGCTCCAGGCTTTAAGATATATGCCTTCTTCAGGTTGATCATTCATTCTTTCATTCATTGAATCATTCATTCATTCTTTCATTCTATTCAATTTGAATGCCTCCTGATCTTAACCAACTCTGGGTTGCTCCCAGGAAAAGAAAGATAAAAACAAGATACTGTACAAAACAATTAACCAGAGGAGTTGCTGTTTCTACTTCGTAGTCTTGACATCTATATTTTTATTATGGAAATGCTGTTTCAAAAAGATGCTTTGCTTCAGTAAATTATTTTTTTCAGAGACACCTTTGCTTCATAATCCAATGCACCCCTTCACTCCACAATTCTGGAAATTAGAGCTGCAGGTTCAACACATCTTGAGAGTGCAAACTTGGCAAGATATGGCCCCTTTGGTGTACACTAAGTACCAAGTGCAGCATAGTCCCATACCGAAACGTGCTTGAATATTAGTAGCTTGGGTTGGTACCTAGGCTGTTAGTTTGAGCTCCGAGTTTGACAATTTGGTTGCAAACATTTTGTCACAATTCGAGGAGACATCATCAGTGCGTTTTGAATTGTGAGCAATTCAAATTTGAACAATTCAAAATGCACTGATGATGTTTCCCCAAATGGTGACAAAACGTTTGCAACCAAATTGCCAAGCTTGGAGCTCAAACCAACATCATAGTCCCGTACTGACTGGACATCAATTCATATGAAAGGATGTAGTTCACAAGTAGACACTGCCAGCATGGCAGTGCTTTTGCTTACTGCCTTTACACCCATTTCATATATTGATTATTGATTATTCTGGGAAAAGATGTGGTAGCCCTTTTTTTTTTTTACTTTCACTTCTTCTTCCAGCCCTTTATTTTAACTTTCAATTTCTCTTCTCTATGTAGCTGACAAGGACGCGGAGGAATATTACTCTCGAAAGAGGCACCTTCCAGACTTAGCAGCAAGGGGGACCCTCCCTATCAACGTCATTCAGTTATCCCAGAAACAAGTCAGCCAGAGGGACCGGCCACGCCGTGTAATGCGGGCCATGTCCCAGGACCGGGTGTTGTCCCCAGAGAGAATCATGCCTGAGGACTTCAGTATGTCTTATGAGCAGATCCTCTCAGATGAACAGCTGTTGTCTACTGAGCGTCTTCATTCCCAAGACCCTCTGCTTTCTCCAGAACACTCAGGTTTTGGAGAACAGTCCATGTCACGAGCCTTGTCCCACTCAGATGTCTTTGTTTCAACACCTGTCTTGGATCGCTACCGGATGACTAAGATGCACTCCCATCCCAGTGCCTCAAGTAACTTGTACAACACCTTGAGTATGAACCAAACCTCAGCCAAGCGCCAAGCATTTGCCTCCAGGCGACACAACACAGTGGAGCAGCTGCACTATATCCCAGGACACCATCACCATTACCGCACAGCCAGCAAGACAGAGGTGACTGTTTGATCAGGGACACTGTGTTCCTTGTAGATAATTCATGTGGACCAGATGGTTCAGTGCCGAATACTGCAGCGGCCTTATGGCCAAGATAACCTCTAAGACAGACTCTTCCAACAGTCCTGTCGGTATTGTTTTGAACATTCATTTTCATGTTATTGACGAAAAAAAGGGAAGAAGAAAACCTGAATAAGGAGAGATTATATACAGTACATGAAGTTTTCTGACACGCTCAGTTTCTGTCAAAGAAAGCCATGCTAGGGATGGCTTCTTTCACAGGCTCACTAACACCAGTTTTTTCATGTTTACTAAGTCGGGCTATTACTTTTATAACCATTATGACAAACAATCTCGCAAAATTAGCAGAATATGATACTAATTCGGGTTTCTCTCTGGCACCGTGAAAATCTGTTATATTACAGTACTTGATAGGTGCTGCATCTTACCAAGAGTGTCCAACAGGTATCTTTGCTGAGTTCTGTTCCAACTGTATGTAGTCCACCTGTTAGAAGATAATGCATTTCCATGTGAGCATATTTTTTCCTGATTTGGAGAGAAATTGTAGTGGCAGACAGTATTAAGTAGCTTAACAGAATTCAAGACAAGTGGTTGCGGTGGTTAAGAAACCACTTAGTTTTATATATCATTGCCAAATATACAGTACATAAACCCAGGAGTGTCATGATTGCAATAGGTACAATAAATAAACAAATAGCAGAAACTACTCCAGTGCCTAGAGATAAACAGTCCCAGATGCAGGAAGGTGTGAGAAGGGTTTAATTATAAGCACAACTATGCTAAGAGTGTTTGCCACCCTTTTCATTTATATTCTAAATTTCCAACATTCGAATGTATCTATATATAAATTATTCTCTCTCTCTCTCTATTAACAAGAGTGTCAAATCGCCCATTTTCACTGGGCAGTGTATCCTTTTTACGTCCAGGATATAGTTGCTGCTGAGATCCAGTAAGATATATGGAGTAGGTTTGGCTCAACTAGCATTCTATGAACATATGGTGACAAACTCCATTTTGGCTTGGTTTTTTGCCAGACTACAGCTTTTATCCAACTGTTCTTGGGAGTTCCTTGTTTTACACGTTTTCTTAAAAAGAATAATCATTCTAAAGCCTTCTCACAGTGAAATGATATCTTTGAACTGCCTGGGTTTTTTTTTTTCTTTGTCTTAATCCCATCCATCAAGTGAGATGCTCAAGCATCTCAAGTACCAATTTGGCATATTGTACAGCCATTATACAGTGGTAATTAGACACTGGGTGTCTGTAAAGTCTTTCAAATAAATGTTTATAGATCCAGCATTTGTTGGATTTTGTACAGTCGGAAGAGATATTCTAATGAGCATATTCCTAGAGACCTAATCCCAAATGTTCCTACCTGGCCCTGGTCTCTGCCCCTAAAAGAGCTAGAAGGTCTGTGTGAATCTCAAAAATGTTGCTTTGTGCCATTATGTACTTGTATCCTCATATTACAGGAGTATTGCCAGGTTTGCCCAGTGGCACCTGGACATCTTGCATCAAATGGGATTCCACAGAGCTTCACGATCCAAATAGGTACATCGATCAAAGGTTCCTGATATACGTGGCTTTCTCTGGACAGAGATCCTTCATCCAATTTTTCTTCAGGTTCTCACAGCGTTTTTCAAAGAAACAAACATGTAAATAGTAATACTTGTCCCTTTTTTCTTTTTTTCCCCTTTTTTTTAGTAATATGACTTTGTTTACAGCACCAGCAAGAAGTAGCCAAAGGACTGTTTTTGCTGGCATATGTGATGTTTGTAAACCACAGACTGGAGCCATACAAAACACTGTGCTTTGCTTAACAGAAACTGGGCTAAGAGGGGGGAAATGGTAGTGCCGACCATAATTGGCTCTCTGCCTTCGAGTGACAGATGTGAGTTTTGGAGGACTTCTCATTAACTGTAATGCATGTAAGGAAAGCCACAGGAAGGTGGCAACAATTCTCTGAGTGTTCTGGAATTTGTACTATTTTCTGCCTTCTGTGTAGCTGTCTCCAAACATCTCTGGCTCTGTAGAGAGATGGATAATACAATGTCTGTGATTTACACAAATAGCATTGTTCCCCAGAAGCATAAGAGCACTGCATTATCTGGCATGAAAAACCAGGAATGTAGGTATTTTGCTTCAATCTTCCTTTACATAAACTGTGAGAGTATTAGCTACATGGATTAACCCGATATCTGAGAAAAGAGTCTCTGGGCTTTCACTTGTTGAAGCAATGGGCAAAAGATCCATTCAGTCATTATAATGTTGTGAAGTTTTCATATCATCTTTTCCAGCAGGGGTGGTTTTCTGTAGTAATTGTCTTGGTCTTTCGCAACCTTCAACAAGAACAAGCAGACCTTGTCCTTTCAGCAACTAACATGTTCTAGATGAATCACCAGCACACCTTTCCTTATAGGCTCTCTGAGGACACTGTAAAAGAGACATAGGGGTACCCTGTGTGTTAGGGTATTGCTAAGGTCAGTTCTGCCTGAAATTTGATTTAAAAATTACTTTGATGTATTGAGATAATTTGCTAAAGTCACAGCTGGACTGAACACTCTTTTCTTGAACCAAGGATCATAAATAACCTTGAGTGGTGCATTTCAAGATTGACAAGGAAAACGTGGAACTGCAAAAAAGAAAATGGACAAAGCCTGGCCAAAACAAAACACCTGCAAAAAAAAAAAAAGCAAATCCATCTGGAGTATTTTCAAACTATTCATTTTTTCCTACACTTTATCAATTAATTTGAGATTTTATTTATTTATTTATTATTCGTATTTCTATACCGCCCAACTCTCCGAGGACTCTGGGAGGCTTACAACAAAGACAGTATGAACAATATACAATAAGAGACGTTAAAAACCCATACACACCGCTCATGGCCGGATCTCACAAGATCGCAGTGGTGAGAACAGACCCAAGTCTGCCGGAAAAGCCAGGTTTTCACCATTTTCCGGAAGGCCAGAAGGGTGGGAGTGGTCCTGGCCTCAGGAGGTAGCTGATTCCAGAGAGCCAGGGCAGCCACAGAGAAGGCCCTCCCCCGCGGACCCGCCAGGTGACATTGTTTAGCTGACGGGACCCGGAGGAGGCCAACTCTGTGGGATCTTACCGGTCGTTGGGAACTATGCGGTAGAAGACGGTCTCAATATTTCCCCATATTCTGAACCTCTTTGCTACATCAGGTTATACTGAAGTGTGGAGGAAAGAAGTATGGCCTGCCAGTTGCTCCAGTGAGCAGATCTTATTATTTTAGCTTATTCGTAGGGACTTCTATTTAACACTATCTCAGCTGGGGATTAATCTTTACATTTGATTGGCTCATCAGACTATTGGAATGGAATGACTGATCTTCCATATCACTTGAAACATGCAGACCTAATACAATAATTTCAGAACGATGTAAGTAGGCAGGTTTTGCTAATCCAATTTTGTTCAACTTCTCAACATAAAGCAAGGACTTGATGAAAAGGACAGTTAGCAAGGGATTAAATGGAATTGCTTGTTGCACGGAGTTTGACAAACCTCCTCTCTATTAAATAAATTCCACAAAGAATTTGAGGTGCGCTTCTAAAATTCACAGATAATTTTGAGGGGAGGAGGAAACAAGAAAATAGGATGCAGTCCTAAAAAAGAGCTGGGTGTTTTTTAAAAGTTGCCCCCATTGAGTTATAGGACTGAAAAATGCAAATCCATTTTAGCTTGAAAAGCAGCTTGCCCAAGCTAGGAGCTGCAAGGCAAACATCAAAGGCAGCTGGATTGGGTTACATAATGTGTGTCTTCCCCCCCACACCCACCCTCCCCCCCAATCAATCAGCCAATCCACCTTGTTTGATGTGTTTGACTCAGTTGGCAGCAACAAGCATACCAGCTGCCAGGACCCGTGGAAAGTGTTCTGGTATGAAAGTTATTTACGGCACTTGTGTTTTTAAAGTGTGGGATTGTTTGCCTTTTTTTAAATTTATTTACCCACCTTTTTCTAAAAATTTCCAGATGGTTTTACACTATATCAACAGTGCCAGAAAACATTGATTATTCCTACATTGTAGCAGAGTGAGCAGAATTAGGATTGGTTCGGGAAATTGCTGGGTATTTTGCCAGGGATGTGTAAATGCTGCTGACGCCCCCTTTTCCAATTATAGCAACAGCTAAAAAGTTGCTGAAAAAGAACACTTGGGGAAACCCTAAAAATGAATTATGGGTGCAAGACTTGCTACCAATCACCAGCTATATGAATGTGCTGTTCCATATTCATGTCTCATCTCCTTATCTCAGCCTTTGTTTTGCACCAGACTTGGTTAGTGTATCCTAAAGTATATAATTAGAAAACAAAGGGAATCTTGCACATCTCAGGTCTTGCACACTGCAAGTGTGGGGAATCTAAGGCTCTCCAGATAGCATAGGAAAATTAGGGGCAAGACAAGTCATAATCCAATTTCAGTGAGGTTCTGAATCCTTACCTTGCAGTTTCAAAGGAATCTTTCTTAATCCCTGGCATCACTGAGTACTGCTTGCTCTATTTGGGTATTTAGTAGAGGGAAATCAGGAAGGGAAACCCAAGCTCATATGAGAAACATTATGTTTAAACTATTAGGCATCCATCCTGAAGCAGAGGCTCTTCTTATGAGGATTACAATTTCACATGCCTATAGAAGAGGCTTGAATCTTGTCTGTGTTTATTGAATAGGAGAAATACAGGCGTATATTTTTGAATTTAAGCACACAAGGTTTCAAGGGAGCATCAAGGTGTATTTTTTCCCTTCTATTTTGGGATCTTTTTCTTGTCAACTGTTCCATTATGTGCCAAGAGCAGCCTGTGAAACTATTGATCTAGCCACCGGTACAAACCATTCTCACCTAAGCAAAGCCCCAGGACAACCAACTGATTCAGAGATTGGTTTGAAAGGACATTGATAGATAAATGAAGTGGCTCCAGGAATCACAATTGAGATACCATTAGCTGGCCTTTTTGCCAAAGGAGCTTGTCTTGAGAACCCAGCCCATTCATCCATGCCAGTCTCTATTTCACTACAAATGTGAAATCAAAGGGTTAATCTAAGGACAAAGAGGGCGGAGCAAAGGAAAGAGCCCACCAGATGTACCTGATTCTTTCTGAGCGAAGTGCAGTTATATACATCACAATCTTTGGTTTAGAGAAGGGTGGAGTTCATAATGTTCCAGGGGTTGTATATTTTGAGCAGCCATCTTCTAGGCTATTGTTGACTTGGTGAGGATATACTTAAAGTAATCAACAAATGTGTAGTCAGAGAGCCTCTCTCTGTTAGATATTTTTTGGCTAAATTAGCCAGCTGAGATACCTTAGCAAGAGAATGACGCACATCAAACCACCCCTGAAAGCCACTTGAAAGCATATCACTTTTGACGTTTCATAATGCTGAAAAACTCCAGAAAATGTCAAACGGTTCTGCTTGGCCAGAAAAATTTTTAGCAATAAAAATTTGGAGAGAAATGGTTTTCAAATAATAGCCACCTGTGTGTTGTATGTTTAGTGCTAATTAACCAGCTGATTTAGCATTCTTTCTGAGCTGTAGAGGCAGCAGCAGGTGGAATCCATTTCAAGCATGTATTTCATCTGCTGAAAGCTGGTGGGAAGGAAAGGAGGCAGATCTAGTCCTTATGATGTTTATGTAAAAGGGGGGAGGGGGGCTAATAAGACCCATTATCTCATTAGTTAGCAAAGCAATGCCATGTGGTGTCCCTTTGTGACCTATCATAATTTGTGGAAGCTCTGGCCACGGGTACAGACCTCCGCCTTCCTGTGATACTAATCGCACGCTTTGCAGCTGCTGCTTCTTTAAGCCTCCATTCCACATGCTGGTGAGGAATTCTCACAGCCAGAGTTTCTCTACTCTAAGGAAGCCAACTCATTATAACCAGCTTTATTTGGAGAGCCTGTTTCCTGAGGGGAAGATTGACTGTCTGACCCTCTTTGTGCTTTAGCCCAGTTTATGGAATCCATGTTTATTCTCCAGTAGTTCTGATGAGAAAGTACATTTGTATCTGTATCTTTGCACAGACTCTTGGGTCTGCATTAAGCTTCAAGGCAGTAGTATTTGACTGTTTTTCTCTGTATTATCCTCGTTGTTATACTTACCTGTAAAAGCACATTCTGTAGGTACTGTAAACAAACCTATTACCAGTTTAGTAAAAATTTAGAGTATTAAGGATTTTTTCCACTTTTGTCAGTAACAAATATTTATGGATTCAGAAATAAAGCAATTTCAGCAGAAAAAAACCCCCACCTGTTTTCTCTGTTGCTACCTACATCTAAAGACACTCCAGAAACTATTTTTTTCCACGCCTCCCTCTGCCACTTTGCAAACAAGGATGACTATGCATGGCTAATTTCACATGCTGCAGGAAACCATGGTTTTGTTTCCAATGTTTATTGAGTAAATCACAGTTGATTTGATTTGTACTCTACTCCTAGCATAAACCATAATGCAACTTCTGGTAATTTGAAAGCCATACTTCAAAAGTGCACAGCATCATGTTTTCCTTAGTTGGATTTTTCCCCTTTATTATTCAACATGTTTATATGTATTATTTGGGAGGGAGTTATAAAAGGAAGACCCTATCAGAATAAGGTTGCACTTGTTTTTCTGCAGTGGAAACAATGAGGCTCTTTCTTCAGGGTTATGAATTCCTCTATTGAGACAAAACATAGAAGCCTTAAAAATCAGAAATACAATTCAGAGGAAGTCACTGAAAAGGTGTGTGTGTGTAAAAGTCCCTTTTTTGCCTTTGGGGAACTTAATAGTCAAAACATGTACCTTAAACTTCAATTTTCTCTTAGAATATTAACTAGAGGGGAACCCACCCATGTTGGCAAGGCCTAAGGCATCCATTTTGCTTATTAAGCCACCCAGCCCCCAGGATTGGGAGGTGACACCAAAGCTTCTGTCAGAGATGTGGCCTAGAAGATGCCTTTTTACATCACTGTCATAAACCATGGTTTATACACATGGTTTGATTGCACAAGATCTATAACCAAAAGTCAACTCACATTATGGCTTAGTGTTTTTTCTGAATTTAACTTGTGTTCGTTTTGATCTAAAGAAAACAGCCTAATTCTATTACTTTATTATGATAAAGCATCTAACAAGAAGAGAAATAATTGAAATAGTTCTGTTGAACTGACACAGAACTCAAACTGTAGACCAGCTGGGACAATTCCAGGAAGATTCTTACTTGTCTGCAGCAAATGGATATTACTTGTCAAGATTCGGAAACCTGCAAAACTTCAAGCCAAAACAAAACTCCATTTTATTTTATTTGGACAAACCCACAGCCTCAATGACAGAAATGAGGATGCTAAAAACCTTCTGGGTCTTACTGGTATAAGAGATTTGACGAGGAGGAATGTTGGAATCAAACATTGGGCTCTCAGACCATTACTGACCCACCTTTGAGGAATCTTGGAAGAGAGATTTTTACCATTTTCTCTAAATCTTTATATATCAGTCTCTCAGCCATGACATTATATAAAGACATTTCATGGAATGTTTTAGCTGCTTTAATCACTGTTTTTTCTTTAAAGAAGTTTGTCTCTTCTGCTTCTCCCTATGCTGACTCCCAACAAAGGAAGAGCCCCATCTCCCTTTGCACAATTACCTTCTCAAAACTCACCATGGTCAACACTATTACACTGTAACTTATAACCAAATATGGCAAGCACTTTTATTTCAAAAAACCTGTAAATTCAAAAGCTGCAGTTTATGCTGTAGTGTCCCATAAACAGCTTTAAGGCAATGGATGTTAATCTATGGTTTGGTGAGGAAAGATGAAATTCATATTTGGAGATGGCCTGTATGTTTCTATTGACATCAAAATGAAATGAAAGGGGAGGTCAGGATGCAACCTTGCTTCATTCCCTTTGCACAGGGAATAATGCCAATGGCACTATTGATAGCGCATTTAACTTACATGAAAGTCTCCTCCTGAAGCATTATAATTAGCCACAGAAGCTGGCAATCAATAAAGGAGGCAGCTAATTTCTGCCGTGGGCACTCATGAGAGATCAAATCAAAAGCCACCTTCAGATCAATTAATGCGGCATAAAGGATCCCTTGCGGGCAACTAGAATGTTTGGAGGTAAATCTTTTAGAGTGATGACAAGATCATAAATTGAGCAGCTTGTTCTGCAACAAAATCATATCTTGAATCATCTACAATCCATCCTATTTCTCACATCTGTTTTGATATTGCAATCAGTAGGACCCACCTAATTTAATTGCCTCCATATGACACTTGGTATGCAGAATTCATATTCTCATTGCCTACTCTTTGTGAGGTCTGAGCTAGAACCAAAGTTATTTGCTTTTTATTTGATGACTTTAATGACATCTGAAATCTCTAGGAATCTAGCAAACTTGTTCTCAGTCACAACCCTCATTAGAGAGCATCGGCCTTGATCTCTACCAGGGTTGGAGGAAGTGTTGTTTGTTTTCCTTAAATTTTAGAATATTATTGCAAATAAGTGCAGGCTTTGATAAGAGATACCTTGATTTCACACACTTTGGCTCCCTGCCTCCTTGCTACGTTTGGCACATCAGTTTTGACTAATGTAGTACTTGTTCCTGAAGAGAATGAAAAAGAAAAAGGGAAAAATGATCTTAAAACATACAAGCATATACATATCTCCAAATATTAGCATCCATTATATTCCTATGGGCAAAGTAAAACACTTTATGAACTAACACCAATTAATTGTTGTAGCTGGAAAGAGGGGAAAAAATAGAAGAAAATATTTGTAGCTCAGGCTTTTTGTGCTCTCTGAGCATGTTTTTTTTTATTGCAGACATTTCATTACTAAACTAGGCAACATCATCTGCTAGTAGGGAATGGAGTTTGCTCTTATTTTATGCACTACTAGCTTGCCCTGTCAATGATGGTGGGATTGGTCTTGGTAGTTCCTTGATTGGGCTTTGTCTAAGTTGGTAGTTCCTTGGTTGAAGTATTGTTTACTTCTTGATTGTTGGTAATGTAAATCTTGATATTGATCTCTGCTCATCTGAGTATTGATTGCTGATGAAGAGGTGTTTGGTCTACACAGCACACCTGACCAAACCAAACATTCCAAGATTGAAATCATGGAATATCATGACTCTTAGAATCATGGATCTTAGCAACCTTTGCCACATACCTTCAGTCTGTTGGACAAATATATCAACAAATCAAAGGAACAGCCAAGGGCTCACCACTTTCAGGACTACAATGCAATGCCTGGAATCAATAGCACTCCCATGCATACATCCCAAAGTTTGGATCTGGTATGTAGATGACATCTTTGTCATAATAAAAAAAGGATCAACTAGAGAATACACATAAAACCATCAACATCTTTAAAGGAATAAAATTCAAAGGGAAGAAGAAAACAACATATTACTCTCCTTAGAGGTTCTCATAAGCAGAAGCAGTGATGGCAAATTAGAAATTAACAGAGATTTTCAAGTGTTCCACTACCAAAGTAACAGCCAAACCTCCCACAAGAGAAGCTGTGTAAGAAGATTATTTAGACAAATGCACTACAGGAATTCTAAACTCCAGAAAAAGTAAGCAGATCATCTATACATTTTCCAACAAAATGCATGTCCATACAATCTCATAATAAAGTGCCTGACCATTTGCACAGCCAACACAAACTGTTAAAAGGATAACGCTGCCATACATTAAAAAAAAAAAAACCACCTCAGAAACAACCAACAGATTATTACAACCACATGGCATTACCGTAACACACAAACCAATTAAACTCCTCCAAAACATTCTAAGTTAACCAAAATACCCAGCAGCCCCAGTAGAAAAAATAGAAAATATCTACAACATACAGTGTAAGGATGGCAACAGTTTCAACTGTGAGCATCCTAAATCAACCCAAATCTAAAAATGCCTGGCTATTCAGACAAATCAGGCACATCAGCAGGCACACAGAGATAAACATCTTCATACCATTCCAAAGAGACAATCGGAAAGCCAGGAAGAACACAAAAAGATCAAAACACTTCTTCATCAGCAATCAACCCAGCTGAGCAGAGATTAACATCAAGATTAACTATTAGACCAACAATCAAGAAGCAAACAATACCCCAATCAAGGAACTATTAACTTGGACAAACAAGCTAATAGTAAACAGCCCAATCAAGGAACCATCAACACTGACAGGGCAAGCCACTACCAGATATTGAGAGCAAGCCTATTCCCTACTAGCACTGACCATGTTACCTAGTTTGATAATAAAAACCAAATAGGAAAACAACCAAGCTCAGAGAGCACCAAGAACCCCACAGAAGAAAAAATGTCAGAATATACATCTCAGTGAAACTTAAGTTGAGAGTAAGTAAGTATCTGTAAAGTATATTAATACAGTTAAGTTGCCAGACTATTTCTTTATCTCTCAGTCTGTTTACCTGTCATCTTTATCCTAGTGCTACAGAACCACTACCTGTCCTACTTGCTGCCATAGATAAAAGAAGAATGTCAGTAGGAAGACAGATAAGAAATACCGTTTCCAGTCTCTTGCAGTATGCAAGTGTGTAAAGTTCACACACACTTGTGTGTAAAGGAAAGACATGGCCTGCTCTGATTTATGCAGTGCACAGAACTGCAGGAAACTAATAATGGGAAAAGGCAGAATTGGGCATTGGATGTAGGGCTGAGCTTTCTTACTTTGCTAACCAATGAGTATACATTTTGTGGCCCAACTTCAGGAATAAGGAGGAACACTGGAGTGCTTGGCAGGCAGGGGCAGGAAAGGATCATGTATCTGCATGCCAAGCTGTCTGTTGGGCCAATATCAAGCACACAACAGAGTGCTTGGGTTGAAGGTTAGCTGGAGAGAGACAGGTGCCAGGAGGATACCTATGCAACAAAGAAAGAAGAATGGCATTCCTAGAAAGGAGTGTATGGGACATGTGTTTCCATGCCTGTTCCATGAAAGCCAAGAGGGAGGTATAAATAAGGTTGAGCAATCTGAGATCATAAAGCATAGAATAGTCTTGGAATGCTGAGGAATAAACCAGAGTCAGGAATAAGGCAAGACCAGGAGCAGAATAGGAATCAGGGACAAAGCGTGAGGCCATATGCTTCACTTGTTTCCAGTTGGTGCCACTTATTTGTGAGGCACCCACTTCCTGAATAGGATGGGAGTATTTACTGAAGAGATGGAATGGCAGCCTGTTGCAGATTTTCTTTTCTGATGAACAGCCTTATTTCCAGCTCAGTGACCACAACTGAGGTCAGTTGCTCCTAAGGGTCTAAGTTGACTTCATAGTCATAACTCATAGGAAGATGCTTGGCCTTCTTGGCATCCAAGGCATCATGAAACTTGACCAGTATGAGCATGTGTACATCCTCACTTTCAGACGTGAATGGACCACATTCTCTATTGAATGGTTAGTTCACAACATCATTTAATAGAGAACACTAATGCACCTTAGGCCAAGAAAATTAAGAAGTGTAAGGGAATCAGGCAGTGGTGGGATTCAAGTAATTTAACAACCGGTTCTCTGCCCTAATGATTTCTTCCAACAACCAATTTGTCAAACTGCTCAGAAAGTTAACAACCGGTTCTCCCGAAGTGGTGCGAACTGGCTGAATCCTACCACTGGAATCAGAGGATATATCCATCAGATGCATATATCTGATCTATATCACAACAATGGTTGCATAAAAGAAACCTGAGTGCAAGGCAGAACTGTAACCAGAGAAAATGTCTCAGACAAGACCATACCTCGTTCTCACAGAGATAAAGGGAGGGAGTTGAACCATTCCAGATCAAGTCCCAAACAATTCATTTGAATTGGGAGGCATGCTGCTCTATGGGACGCATCCTTGCTACAACGTAGTATGTTGTAGCATCAGCCTTGGTGAATTTGATGGAACCCTGATGGAAGCCTTATGTACAGTCTTCCCATCACTATCAAAAATCATTCCAAAACAACTTTATCTTTTCTCATTACCTGCTCACTTCCATTGACAAATGCAAATTCCCTCAAAGTCAAGCTATCTAATGATATACCCATTACTCAAATGTTAAGAAAGATATCAATAACTCCACTTTTTTAAAGGCTTCTTCTATACCTGACTACCATCAAAGTTTGTGTCTTATCCATTATTCAGTGCTGCGTCTAGAGGCAGCATTGTGTCACAAGGCCACCTGAAGATAAAACAGTTTCTCCTGGCTCTACAGCTGCTGATATTTATTCCTTGCACAACATTTCAAATTAAGTGTCTGCCATGTAGCAATCTATGTCATTAATTTGCCCCTCCATTGTATACTTTCAGATCCAACCTCCAGAGTTGCTAAATAATTGCCTGGATCCTCAAACTTTGATGAAAGTGTTGAACTTGCATCCAGGAAATACCTTGCAGCAGGTATCTGGAAGCTCAAATGTTTTGTTTTGTTTAATGGGAGTCAAAAAAGTTTAGAGATTTTTCTCATAAATGAGCAGGGCCTATTTTTCTTCCACAATCATAGCCCCATCAACACCACAAATTTGGCCATTTTGATTTATGAACTGTAGGAGCTATGCAACAATGCTACCAACTCAGTGGTGGGTTTCAAAAATTTTTACTACTGGTTCTGTAGGCATGGCTTGGTGGGCATGGCATGGCTTGCTGGGTGTGGCTTGGTGGGCATGGCAGGGGAAGGATACTGTAAAATCTCCATTCCCTCCCCAATCCAGGGGAAGGTTACTGGAAGGTTACCCCATTTCCTCCCGATCAGGTGGGACTTGGGAGACAGAGAATAAATGGGGGCAGGGCCAGTCAGAATTTTTACTACCGGTTCTCCAAACTACTGATATCTTTCACATCTCTGTAATGGGTTTTACATCCATCCAGAAAAGTAAAAAAGAAGTAGCATTCAAGGATAATCCCTGGACGTGAAAGCGCTAAAATATGCTAAACAGATTATTTATTGGCTTTTGCCATCTAAACTATGGTAAGTATATGAGATAACATTTATACCAGCTCAGAGTATAAATACAAAATCTGAATGCAATTTGAGGAAGAGCCAATACCATACATATCCCATCACTATTTGCTATGCCTAAATCATCACAAAAAGAAGGCCAAATGGAAGGGGTGACTGATTTCAGAATTGGGATTTTGCAATTCTGCAATTGGGATTTTGCAAGAAGTTATTAACTCTGCCTATTTTGGCTGATGAGCTATGATCAGGGGATTGGGGGTGGGAGGCACCGTGTTGCAGTGGTTCTCCTCCTATCTCTCTGACCGGTCGCAGTCCATGTTGGCAGGGGGGCAGAGGTCGACTTCGAGGTGCCATGCTTGCGGGATGCCACAAGGGTCGGTCCTCTCGCCGCTCCTGTTCAACATTTATGTGAAGCCACTGGGTGAGATCATCCATGGTTTTGGGGTGCGATGCCATCTGTACGCTGATGACACTCAGCTGTACATCTCCACCTTAGACCATCCCAATGATGCCCTCGAAGTTATGTCCCAGTGTCTGGAGGCCGTGCGGGTCTGGATGGGGAGGAACAGGCTTTGACTCAACCCTTCCAAGACCAAGTGGCTGTGGATACCAGCATCCCGATATAGCCAGCTGGTGCCATCGCTAGCTATTGGGGGCGAGTCACTGACCCCCACAGAGGGGGCTCGCAACTTGGGCATCCTCCTGGAAACACGGCTGTCTTTAGAAGAGCATATGACGGCCGTGGTCAGGGGGGCTTTTTATCAGGTCCGCCTGATATGCCAGTTGCGCCCCTTTCTGGATTGGGACTCCTTGTGCATGGTCACTCATGCCCTCGTTACGTCACGCCTGGACTACTGCAACGCTCTCTACATGGGGCTCCCCTTGAGGAGCACCCAGAGGCTCCAGCTGGTGCAGAATGCGGCCACGCAGGTGATTATGGGAGCGATGTGGCGCTCCCATGTAACACCTCTCCTGCGCGAGCTGCATTGGCTCCTGGTGGTCTTCCGGGTGTGCTTTAAGGTATTGGTTCTCATCTTTAAAGTTCTCCATGGCTTAGGGCCAGGATATTTGCGAGACCACCTGCTGCTACCGATAACCTCCCACTGGCCAATACGCTCTCACAGAGAGGGCCTCCTCAGGGTGCCGTCGGTCAGGCAATGTCAGCTGGCGGCCCCCAGGGGGAGAGCCTTCTCTGTGGGGGCACCCACCCTGTGGAATGAGCTGCCTCCTGGAATACGACTGATCCCAGACCTCCGGACCTTCCGTAAGGCCCTGAAGACTTATTTATTCCACCAAGCCGGCCTAGCCTAAATGGTTCTTAATTGGGATTTTAAATTTTATAGACTTGGGGGTTTTAAATTGGGAAGCCAATGATTTAATTCTTTTTAATTATCTTAACTTTTGTATTATATGTATTTTTAATTTTGGCTGTTCACCACCCTGAGTCCCTTCTGGGAGAAGGGCGGTATACAAATTAAATAAATAAATAAATAAATAAATGAAAGAAATTTCTTGACAATTAGGTGGCTAAAACACTGACAGCTAAGGCAGTGGTTATTATTTTTGAGCAACTAACTTGAATGAACTTGAATGAATTAAAAAATAGGCATGTCTTTGTCTATTTTTGTCATGCAAAAGTAGAAGTTATCCGTGACAAAATGATAAGGACTGCCTTTTTTAAAAAGAAGAATTGCCAGCTGCAGATGAACTATGAATTGGCCCATCATTCTTTATGTTAAAACATATTGCAATTAAAAGAGGAGGAGTGAAGTTCTCAAAAAGCAATTTTATTCTTTTTAAAACAACTCATATAGTGTCAAATTTATTGTGTGATCTTGGGGAAAATGGTGCGGTTTCTAAATCTAAATGCTGACAAAAGAACTCTATTAACTTTGGAAGATGCAATGATCCCACTGATGCTTTTCAAGTTGAAAAAAATATTCTAGCAGCTTTTCAGCTACTCCCTAGATGTGTGTTCTATGATGAAAACAGCAGTTCACTGCTAGTATGACATGGCTCAAGAGAGGCTGGTTAGCTAATTATAAAGGAGACCTCATCTCAGACAACAGTATAGTGCCAGTGACTTTGAAGACTGATAGTGGTGTGCCTCTGAGAGACTCTTGCTTCACTTAATGTCTCAGAATGTTCAAGACATATATAGAGCACCTTGCTAGACACTGATCTCATAGACATTTAAGGAAGACTTCTTCACTATCTTACTACAAAAAGCCAGACAAAGATTCTGCATAGATTTGATGAGCTGTCACTAAAACTGGTACATGGGACTGTAGATCCTCTTCAAATATTCCTGCATTCAGCAACCCAAACAACATCAGAAGATAGAAATTCTCATTGGGAAGACAGAAGAGCTGATTACAATCTGTGGTTTCAAAAGGTTTAAAAGTTTACTCTAAGCCAAAGCAGATCTTTTTTAAAAATTGCAAATTGTGTTTAATGAACATGAAAAACAAAGACCTTATTCCACAAGAAATTACTGTTCTTGGAAATAAGAAACTCTACCAACTATTCCACTACATAGGAGAAGAAGGCAGTTGTCAAAATATAGGTGAGCTCTGCCTACATGAGCTCTTGCCCATTCATATCTATTACATCTGCTACTTTTTGCTCTGACCAGACAACTCATTGCCAAATATGTTGATCACTAATTCCAACATAGCTGTAGTAGTTTTACCCATTCAGTTATGTTTGACTCTTGGTGACTTTATAGGAAAGTGCTCTCCGTGCTACCCTGCCAAGCACAGCTTCTTTCAGGTGTTGGATGGGTTTTTTTTTTGCTTTTGCTTTTTTTTTTTTCTTTTTAATTTATATGCCGCCCTTCTCCGGAGACTCAGGGCGGTTTACAATGCGTTAAGCAATAGCCTTCATACTTTTGTATATTTATACAAAGTCATCTTATTGCCCCCACAATCTGGGTCCTCATTTCACCTACCTTTGAAAGGATGGAAGGCTGAGTCAACCTTGAGCCTGGTGAGATTTGAACTTGCAGTAATTGCAAGCAGCAGTTGTTAATAACAGTGCTCCACTATACTACAGGCTCTTCTACAGGATGTTCATCTTTGTATCATCTATGATGGTATCTAGCCAGCAAGTTCTTTGATTGCTCCATCTTCTTGATCCACTAACCAATCCTAGCATTATTATCTTCTCAATAAATTTGCACGCAATTCCAATATCAGAGGAAAGCTGAAATATGACCTTGGAGAAAGAGTAAATGATTCCATGATACTGACCATGACACTATTTGGGCATCCTTAAGCAGAGGAGCCCAAATGCAGCCACAAGTGAAAAGCTTTCTCCTCTTCTACTGGAAATGTGAATGGAAGATCTCACTGATATGCTGGAACTCATTTTATGTCTTATTATTGCAGTTCTATATTGTTCAAGCAGGCCTGAACAAAAACCTTCAAGTTCTTGCCTTCTGCCATAAAAAAGAAAACATGTAGTTATATTAAAAGTTATATTAGAGTTATAATATATTATAACTATATATTATAATATATTATAATATATTATATATTATATTATAATATATTATAATATATAATATATAATTATATATATTATAATATATAATTATATTATATTAAAAGTTATATTAAAACTAAGATAACTAGGTAGACCTACAAATTCTAACAAAATGTCATTTGAGGAAGGAATGGCAAACTAGCATATCTCTAAATGAGTGGAGACAATAACTGTTGCAAAGACTGAAGAACTGGTGAATATCCTGATCTTACAGAAAGCTCCCCTGAGAAGGAAAGAAGGGGAGATTACCCACATTTTCTCTGGATGGCTGCTCCTCTTGAGGAGATCACAGGACAGCAGTCTCCTGCAGGTTTGAACATCAAGAGACAAAGGAAGACCATCATGCTCTATTTGATCGGATCCTCAGTGTAACTATCGTAATAGTTCTGGATGGTTACACATCAGTCTGAGAAAAGAACTTGGAAATTATCTTCAACTCTGCAAATTCTCAAGACAATCTTTCATTGTCTTGGATTTTTGCTTCCACAGTGAATGCCAGATGTAGACTAAAAAAAAAAAAGAAGATTTGAATAGAAGAGTTACCCTTTTATAGCAAAAAGCTATAGAAAAAAATCTTTAACCTACATATAGTTTAATGTTGCTTCTATTGTGTATCAAACAGCTTTTTCTTATCCAAGCTGAATGTTTTACCCTAGAGGTTTTTCAAAAAAAATTCAGCAAATGCACAGATCAGAGCAGATTTGTCCACGTGAAGTCAAGGAATAGAATCCATGTGGTACTGGCCCCTTTTACATGGATTACATGCTGATCCAAAAATATCTACCTTAACCAAATGTAATGCAAAATAAATAATGAGCATGCAGCTCATGTGTGCTACTACACCATTCTTCAGTTATTACAATGAAGGTTACTTAATTCTGTTCTTGTCCCATTTCAATATGTGGCTAAAATGTTAGATAAATTTTAATACTTTAAATTTGATTCCTTGGGGTTATTGGAGTATTATGAGAGTGATTTTTAAGCTCAGTCAACCTGAACCTTTATCTTGTGTAACTTATGACTATCATTAAATAACAAGAAAACAAGTCCTCAGTCAGGAGCTGAGCGGAGTTTTCTTTTAGTCTAGATACTTCTCCAACTTTCATTTATACATTCATTCATTGATTCATCTGAGTTTGTCAAACAAAACCGAGAACAAGAATAAGAGAATAAAAATACAATGACAGGGACGATAGGCATGTTAGTGCACTTATGCATGCCCCCTGTACTGACCACTTAAGTATGGAGTAAGGTCCACGGAAGTCAATTTGTGACCAAAACTGTGAAAATTTGTAGCTGAGACAACTTAATCAGGTAAGGCATTCCAGACTTTCACAATTCTATTACAGAAATCATATTTTTTTACAGTCAAGTTTAGAACAATTTACATTGAGTTTAAAGCAGTTGTTCACACGCATATTATTGCGATTAAAACAGAAAAAGTCATTTACAGGTAAAACATTACTACGTATAATTTTGTATGCAATACCTAGGTCTGACCGCAAGCAATGCAGTTCTAAGTTATCCAAACCAAGAATGATTTAATGTTGAATTTTTATAGCTGCAACACTGCTAACAGCTCCAAACCTATCTGTTTGCTTAAAAGACAGGCTTTCAAATGCTGAAATAGCCAATCTGGAAATACTAGTGGACAATCCTCAGAGGACAATGATCCATGGCATAAGGCCTAGTACATTTGAAGGCTGCTATACAAAATTGTTCTCTCTCAGAAAGCGTATGTTTTTGAATACTGATAGGCAATTTCAAGAAACAGAGAGCCAAATTCCTTTGAATTTAAATTGCCAAATGATCATCATAATAATCAGCTCTGATATTATGCATCATCAGAAAGTCTGGAGATAACAATCCACCAGATTTGGAATTCAAAGCACTCATTGTTTTAAACTATATTTCTTCTACATTAATTTTAATCATGATTGTTTTGTGTTCTTGTAGAGGTCTGACATGAATAGCTATAATATATCTCTAAGGAGTAATATAATTTGAGCCCTGAATGCTCACCAGATATCCATTATACAGTACCTACCTGCTGATAGCTATATAGAATAGAAATAGAAATAATAGAAATAGAGAGTAGAATGTAGTATAATGTAGTACGATGTAGTGTAGTGCAATGTAATAATATAATATAATTAATATAATATAATAACAATAATGTAATATAATGATATGATATTTAAAAAAGAATAAAAATAAAAAATACAGGGAAAAGGTAACAGAAAAAAGGAGAAAAAAAGAAAGAATATAATAAAGAAAAGGAAAAGAGATATAAAAGATTGTCAGAAGTTTACAAAAAAAGTTTTCTTTTAATCCAGATAAAATAAACCAACTTTTTTTTTAAAAAAGGAATTTTTTTTCCCCTTTTACTTCTTTTAGTTATCTTTTGAATATAGTCCATCCATAGAATCAGAGATCATTACTAACAGTATCATATTTACTAATTTCTGGCTCCATTCTTCAAAGATTTCCTTTAACGTTTTTGATGACATACATGTAAATGACTTTATGTCATTTTGTAAATCCCTGTATTAACTGACATCAAGAACAGGCTTTTTCACCTTTTCTGCTTAGGGTTGGGTTTAGTTCATTCTAGTGTCCAGTTTCTAAAATCATAAAATGAATTATCTTTGTTATGATTTACAATAGCCAGGATGGCCAAAATAAGTCTGTTTCCCAGAATAATTATTAGCTAATAAATTTTTTATAGTTAATTCAAAAATCTTAGAGTACAAGTCAGTATTCCAAACTAATCTGGACTCTTAATTCATTTATAATTGCTTTATATCAAAATCTTATTCAGCTTTTTTTTCTATTTATTTCAAATTCTTTGAGTTCTTAAGCTAATAATTTGTCTTTTATTCAAAGTTGAAAATAAACTCGCCCATGAATTTTTAAATTTGTCCTAACTTTATTATAGTTAATAGGCAATTTCCAAAAGTATTTAGAAAGTGAGGCTTGCAAAATTAATATCCTTTAAAAGGGTCCACCATGGTTGTGAGAAAAATAGCTAATCGCTTCATTTCTTAATACTCAAACCTATGGAGACCCAAATGCTGCTGCAGCATTTGCATGAGCTCCCATCATTTGCTCCTGCCGACCTAGAAGTTTGAAAGCTAGTAACCGCAAGTAGATAAACAGGTACCACTTTGATGGGCAATTTTACAGGGACATGAAAGGAGCCCCCAACCAGGCGTCTCCTGGGCAACAGTGATGTCACCAGCAAATCCTCTCAACCCAGAAGTGCTTCATAGTATTGCTTCCAACTCAATTTCCCCTGGGGGAAATTGCTGTTCTGCAGTCTCCTTGCAAGTAGCAGCTGTCCACACATGTGGATGATCTCTCATCCTTGCCTCGTCTGGAGAGATTCCAAGAAACTAGTCTACTCATTAGTTTTGGTCTTTGCTGCAGTTATGTCTTCATAGAGACATCTTCCATTCACCCTGCCTCTCCTGGAAATTCCCTACTTGCTATTATCTAGACTGCCTAAATATTCATAGCCGAGTGCCTCTCTCTTGGTATTTTGAAGATGTATCTCAATTTATTCACTGATACCAATACTGCTTTATTTTACTTCTTTGTGAGTACTTATTTGCATTTTCTTTTCACCTCTTCTTTCTTCCCTTGTTTCTTTTTCTCCAGGTATGAGCATAATCATGATATTCTTTTTTAATAAATAATATTTGGGACTGGAGGGGACCAAGATGAGAAAACATGATCCCTTCTAATGCTGCAATCTCTGATTCAAAGATTCCTCTTCTCTGAGTACCTCTTAAAATGCAGCAAAAAGACAATAGCCAGTAGCATGTTAGTGATCCTGGAGAAAAATTATCTATGTGGTCATTCAGAGTCATCATGTCAACTGCCATCTCTCGCTTGTGCTTCACAACCATTTGATAACAGCTGCCAGAAACTCTAGGGGGGCTGGATGGGAGCGGATATGCTTTGAGGAAAATGAAACTTAACCATATCTCACTGAGATAGGCTTCAAGGACACCTGGCTGGGAATGGAACACAGCTGCATACCAAACCTATGACTGAAGTGATCGTTCAAAAAAACATCTCATTTGAATTTGATTGGACATGGGGGCCCAGTGATGGGAGGTAACTAAGGGAGGGAAAAGTTAGACTTGGGGATTTTGACACACAATTTCAGTTCTGGATATGTATTACTGTAATTCACTTGACTTCTAGTAAACTATATCTTTCTCCACAAATGGAGTGTTAAAGATCATTCTTACTTAGGAGTTCAAGCTGAGGCAGGTCTGACGCAACACTGGTTTGTTGGTATATAATCAATCAATTAATATTCTAGCCTATTCTAAAATGAAGGAGCTAAATTATGGGGGAGAAGGGAGCTAATGGAATTGGAATTGGCAAAGGAGGCTGAAGGTTGACTTTGCTATCTGCAGGAAATCTTATGGCAGTATGGGTTCCCCTGGAAATCTGATGGAGAAAAAATGAAATTACAGTACCAGATTGCTCATGCTGTGAACACTCATGGTATGTTCAGCATAATGTACTTAGCTATAAATAAGCCTTATATCATAGAAGCTACATAAGCCCGTATTTCCCTCTTCCCATGGAAATTGGACCCTGCACTGGCACACTTCAGCATCTTAAACTGAAGTACACGTACATAAGAATGCTAACAGGTTAATATGTCAATATATGATCAGTTTTGATTAATTGTAAATTTGGCATAACCGTGCCTACTTTCTCATACAGTATACCAGTACTGGAGTTTAATATTAAACTTCTCAGAAGCTGGACTTGGGATTCACCCGATTCAATTCTTTGAGCAAGTTCCTCTAGCTTGAGGATGTCTGCAAAGAGTAAGCTTTCAAAGCACAGCTCTTTCATGCAATTGGGAGACAAATGCCTACAGCCTGCAACAAAAAGAGTTTGTTCCTTTATTGGACTTACATCCATCCTTCCCTCCAGTAGTTTCAGGAGGCACACATAGCATTTTTTTCTCCCCCGCCCCCAGCAACATCTCTGTGAGAAAGGAAAGGCTGAAAGAGAGTGACCAACATGAAGAGTTTCCATACCTGTTTCCAAGGATTCAGATGGCTCAATCTGATTATACTAGCCCTAATACCAATCATTGGGCAGCGTGGTGGCTCAACATTTAAGACACTGGGCTTGTCTGCTGGAAAGCCAGCAGCCCAAGTTTGAGACTCAAGCGCCACACGATGGGGTGAGCTTCCATCTTTGCCCTGGTTACTGCCAACCTAGCAGTTCAAAAGCATGCAAATGCAAGTAGATAAATACCTGGGAAGGTAGCAGCGCTCCATGACATTATGCTGGCCACATGACTGTGGAAATGTCTTTGGACAGCACTGGCTCAATAGCCTTGAAACTGAAATGAGCACTGCCCCCTAGAGTCAGCAAAGACTAGCTGCGTAAAATCCGCAAGGACTCCTAACACCATTCCTTAAGCACTCCACTGCACTTACCTAAGGTCTATTATGCAAAGCAATCTTTGATTCAATAACACAGCCATCTTCTTCCTCCATATTCAGTGGTGATTATACTGCTGATCCTTAACCACTAATTTGGGTGCAGTATCTGCAATGTTCTTGAAGGATGTCCCATTGATTTTGTGTCTGGCATCTGCTTGGACTCTCTTTACAAATTGTCTAATTTGGCACTGCTTCTTGCATATTTTCTTGGGGTATAACATGATGCAAATGTTTAGTACAGCATTTCTCCCACAGATGCTGGCAAAGGAAGAAGGAGTAGGAAAAACGAACAAAAAATTTATCCTTAAGTTACCTTGAGGATCATTTAATACCAGGTGCAGCAAAACCATCTTCAGTTCTTTTGACAAGAAGATGCCAGGAATATGTGCAGGGATAGGCTGTATTATGAGGCCCCTTGAAAAGTTCTACAACAGTAGTTCTCTATCATGCTCATGTCTGTATTTATTCTTCTACGATAAAACAGACATTTTTAAGCCACTTTTTCCAGATAAAATCTGCCTACTAAATGTGGGTAAGCAGAGAATACCTTCTTTTCAGAATATCTGTTTCCGAAGGCACAGAAGAAAACCATTTTGGGGGGAAACTTCTTCTGAAGTAGCTTGCCCAAAGAGTTGAGAGAAGTCCTTTCCCTCGTGATTTTCTGGAACTTGTTAAAACCTGGTTGTTCTGGAAGGGGTTAGCAGAGCATTGTCATTGCAGTACTTGATTGTACTATTTAGCATATTGTACACAATGCATACACTATGCATCTAATTTGATTGAAGTGGTATAGAATATTAGTCCATTCATACATACAGAGACAGACCAGGCAGACAGAATTAGGAAGATAGCCAAAGGACAGGGAAAATACTTCAATCAAATGTTTCCTCATTTCTGCCTAGAATATGACATAGGTGATACTTCTCAGCAACATCCCAAAAATTATAATGTCCAAGGATCTTGTAATACTTATACAAAAAGATATGAAATAGTTCCCAGTTGCTTGCTTGGCAAAATTTAAAGGATTATATTAATTTTTTAAAACTCTAAATAGTGGGAAAGCCTGGATATAATAGAATATATATATTCAGGTCACCTCCCAATGACCTTGACCTGATGTAATCTCCTTATCACAAGACCTTCACAAGACCCATCACAAGACTCACTGGTGACTCACTGATGACCCATCATTACCCCCCCCCCCCACCAAGCCACGTCCACAGAACCAGTAGTAACAAATTTTAGATTTCACCACTGATACAAACTGATTCTTCTGAAGATGCTCCTTCAGTTCCAGGCTGCAAAAGCATCAATATACCTTCAGGATCACCTACTCTATTCTCCATTCTCCTGATCCATCAAGGGGAGATCCTCTTAGCGGTGCCTCAGTTCTATGAGGTGAGGCCAGAAAGCTCTGCTTCTCCATTGTGACACCTACACTCTGGGACATCCTCTCTTTTGAAACTAGACTAGTCCCTTGTAATGATTTTCTGGTCAACAGAGAAAATCAAACTCTTCAACAGGGTCTTGGAGAAATGATTTACAGTGTATTGCTATAAAATATTGTTATTTATTAGTTGTAGGAAATTCTATCGTATTTTAATGTATTATGACTTTTTACGCTGAGGATATATGCTTTTTTTTCAACACATAATATAACATAACATCGTAACAGAGTTGGAAGAGACCTTGGAGTTTTTATAATCCAGCCCCCTGCTCAGACAAGAAACCCTATACCATTTCAGACAAATGGTTGTCCAATCTCTTCTTAAAAACCTTCAGCATTGGAGCACCCACAACTTCTGGAGGCCAATCATTGTTCTGTCAGGAAATTTCTCCTTAGTTCTAGATTTTTTTCTCTCCTTGATTAGTTTCCATCCATTGTTTCTTGTCCTAATTTCAGGTGCTTTGGAGAATAAATTGACCCTCTCTTCTTTGTGGCAGCCCCTTAGATATTGGAACGCTGCTATCATATCACCCCTAGTCTGTCGTGTAGGCAACAGTGAGTCAGGTAGGAATATGGGGAGTACAGATTGATTGGTTGATTGATATTATTATTGCTATTGCTTTTATTCTAGCCCAGGAAAGAGGGATTTCTGCTGCTTATAACTGTGGACTTCAGGAATTATCCAAGCATTTATGCAACCAAGAAGTGTTCATTTACCAGTTTTTCAGGTGTTAATGAATTCTGATACAGATTTTAATCCATGTCTTTAAATGCTCTCTGTTTGTATGCTAATTACTGTGAATTAAATTGAATTTAGATGAACTGTACTAAATAGTTGGAGATAAAATAATTGGACTTGAGAGGTAGGATATAAATCTAGTAAATTGATTAATCATCACATTTCTTGGAAGAATAATTTCTGTAAATGGCTTATAAGATATAGACAAAGTACTTGTTTTGCTCAATAGGTATTTAATTGAAATTGCAAAAGTTAGCTTGCCTACTTTCTATGCCTCCCTGCAAATGAGGTGCCCGTGAAATAGGGGAGAAGGGGAAGCACCTAGTGATGAAACAGCCTTTCCAGAAGGATTTGCTTTGCATTCTATTTGTCTTTTTGATAGACGATCTTTCAGTTCGTGCTTTGAAACTTGTATTTGAACTGGCTGTCTCTGTTCCAAATTCCCTGCTTTAGAGGTGGCTTTGAATCTAATGCTTTTTTTTGCTTTTTTTTTTTTTTTTTACTGTTTTATGTTATAGTCTGACTTTATATTTTCCTGTGAGCAGCCTAGAAAACTATTATTAGGAAAGGGATGGCTTTCTAAATATAGATGCAAATGAACCAATAGCACAAATCAGTGCTGGGGGGGTCATGCCTGGCAGGCAGAAAGCTCTTTTGTTTTATTTCCAACCTTGCATTGCTTCAGATTCTCAGTCGTTCCATTGAGACCGTGAGCTCTTTTTCTTCTGATACTTACCACAACAGAAAAGCATGAGATCTGCTGCTCTGAGCTGTGAAAAGCCTTACTTGCCGAGTTTCTACCTGTCATGTAGACGGAATGATCAACCTGCAAATGGGGAAAGGTGGGGGGATGTTTAGAGTCTGTTCATCCTGTTACTTAACATGTTGCAACAGAGAGATTGATGGAGCTGGCAAATCCTCCCTGGGCTGTTTTCTACAACCTCAGACTTTCCCTGGTAAACTTTCCAGCAGGATTAAGTGATGTACAGCCATGCAAGCTGGCGTCTGGATTTCAGGGAGATGAGAAGAAAATTAAACACAATCCAACTGGCAGCAATCAACAGGCCCTTCAAAAACAAATTCTCAGCCTTTCCCAGAAATACACAATGAGCACAGTGATCATAGTATGGTATTGAAATACTGCCTGGTATGGAAGATGTGCCACTATAGTTTGTTATTTATTCCCCTTGACTTTCTTCCCCAGAAGAGTTTCTTACCCAACATTTATGAAGAACAGTACTAGATGGGACCCTGGAACAAGCTTATCAGGTCCCACCCAAAGCACCTGAAATGGTGGGGCTTTTTCCCTCACACAGGCATGATATCTCACTGTAGCTCAGCGATGAAGGAAAGGTAGTGTAATGGTGTGTTGGAATGACCTTGGTGTATCTTGAGAGGCAGAAAGAAGAGCTACAGATTGGACAATCGCCATGTAAATGATGTCTCAGCTCACATAAGGATGTCATTAGACTGATATTAGTCCTTCCAGATAGTCCAATCAAGAAACATGGTCATTTCTTTATCATAAGGTTATTTTAACAGAAACTTGCAAAACTGAAAGTATTTCTCTCCTCCTTTTCTTTTACTCTCCAGAAAACTAGGAAGTGAAGTTCTTTCCCTCTCCCCTTCTGTCTATCTGCCTATCCTTTTGTCTGGGATAATGAAAGATGGATACCTGAGCTCATTATGACATGGGTGTCAGGTGTTAATTCCGCCTCTCTTAGACAATAAAGGTCAAATATTGTCTGCTTGTCAGCTCTCCCAGGTAAAACAGACAGGAAACATGGTTAAACGAACTAATTACATTATTGTAAGAATACATTAACAGAATCTTGCAATGCCACTTTTTACCTATCTGATCCATTAGAGTGAGTCCATCCTAAATTCCTTATTTTTGTAAAGCCGCTGGGGTCTCTTGCCTTTCTTGTCTTATTGTTTCTTGGCAGCATCTCTTCCCCTCATTCCCCAAGGTCATCCAGACACTTTCTATTACAATGCCTGACCTTTAGTCTAAGCTCAGCATAGATAAATATTGGGAAGAAAGCTGCCAATGGACCAGATGTTATTTGTTTCTTCTACAGGGAATTATATGAGTCTCTCAACTGGGGATTCGCCCCTTAGATTTGTTTGAGCCACTATTTTAACCAGTAGAGTCTCAGGAGGGCATTAGCAGAGACTCTAACTGGTGAATGAGTTTATGAAAGAGTGCGAACTTTAAGCAACGACTTCAGAAATTGGCCAAACCTGCTTCTAGTGCAGGGATATCATTATAGACCCAGCATTGTGGGCTATGTACTGTTTTGGCTTTGAAAACTGCAATTGCTATAGGCACATAATTGTTTCCCTTAGAGTTTGTGATATTTAGGTATTTATAGGCCTTTATTCAGTTTGGATCGGGGTGAAAATCAGCAGGTTCTGACAGGTTCTGGAGAACTGGTAGCGGAAATTTTGAGTAGTTTGGAGAACCGGCAAATACCACCTCTGGCTGGCCCCAGAGTGGGGTGGGAATGGAGATTTTGCACTATCTTCCCCTGCCATGCCCACCAAGCCACGCCCATCAAGCCACACCATGCCCACAGAACTGGTAGCAAAAAAAATTGAATTTCACTACTGGTTTGGATGTTTTGATGGCTCAGATATGAGGTACTGTAGGTTGCTAAACTGCTTAGTAAATACTGTCATCTCCTTTGGCAGAGTTAGTTTCCAGCATTTGGGTCTGGCAATAAATGGTAGCATGTGAAGGCTTTGTCACAACCACACAAGGAACACACAAAGGACAACAGCAGCAGCAACAACAACACCCTAAATACAAGCATTGGGTTTGAGCTAGAAATTTGGCTCTAATGAGATCCATAGTATCAAGACTACAAACTACCTAGTCACTAGGAAAGTGACTAAATTCTTTGCCATGACAATGATATGCATGTTTGATTACCAGATGGAGTAGAGATTATCTTTCTCTCTAACTAGGCTATGTTTCTGTACCTACTTAATAGGAAACCAGCTTCACTGAATACAATGGGGCTAATTTCTGAATAAGCATGCATAGGATTATGCTGTTAATCCATCATAGCAGAGATGACAATCATCACACCACTTGCAACATGTTTCAGAAAGAGCGCTAGGAAGAAATAGAATTCCCATCAAAAGAATCGCTAGTCCAAAACCTGCATTTGGACCTCCAAATCATCGATTTCACAACAGCGCTAAAACATGCTCACATACATACCCAAATTATCAGTCTAGAAAGATTGCAGCAGTATTCCCTGAGACTAAGCCTTGATTTCAATTCAGTCATACTCTATGTCAGGAAAGACATTCCATTAGTATGGATATAGAAGAGAATGAATAGAAAACTGTCCTGGGGATTTATGATCAAGACAAACCAACAGCACTGATCATTTTGAAGTCTGTTATTGTCAGAGTTGCTCCATGTGAGATGAAGTTTCTATGCACCTGACATCCATTTCCTTTGGTGATATTTGATAAAATTTGCTACAACCAATATAACAGAGATACTGGGGGGAAGGGAGTACCAAAAACAATGGACAGTTGGTCTTTGAAGAAAATGCTACAGAGAACTGGAGCTTATGAGCTTGCTGCACCCCAGGGGCATAAACTAGAAAAGCAAGATGCTTCATGTGACCATTGACAAAGAGACTTTTTAATATTTTTCTCTTTCGCGACAATGCAGATAAGGATACAAGCTATACTTAAATATACATCTATAGAGCGTATCAAAAGTCAGCTCCCATAGGCCAATCATAATGTTTTATTAATTTTTTTCAGGGAAAATGTTACTGTACTAAGAAATGTTCAAAGGTCATGCAATAAAGTCTTTAGATGAAATGGCAAACTATTCCCATTTTAATCCCTTTTAATGTGATTAAAGACTTATAAGTTCTCTATGGGGCCTCGCTTTTGGTATGCCCAATATATTGAAGCAAACTGTGTATTCAGAAAGGAAGGCACCCATTCTTCACTAGAATAGATGCTGAAGGAGAAAAATAAAGTCCACTTATGACTGATCAAATGGCACCAGAGTTATTTGAATCATGTATTAAAGTTCACATAACATGTGGCAAAATTAGAGAGACGGAAAGACAGATTACAGAGAATATGCTATTTCATTCGTTTACTTTTGCTAAAACTAGAGCAAGAAAATCTGGATAACTCAAGAGATATGAAGAGCAGGAGGGAAGACATTATCACTTGTCTATTGCAGAAATAATTACAAATAAATCCACAGGAATTAGATACTAGCTGGCCAAATTCAGCCTCTTCACATATTACTGGAATTGTTTCCTTTGTACCTCCAGCTACAAAAGCATCATCCAACTAGGGCCATTTTTATAGGGAGAATTTTATGCCAGCTTGAAAGCAGTTTAGCCCCCTTCATTCTGTAACAGAGGCTGTGACAGAAAGATGAGCCAACTTTTTTCTGGCTTAGCCGTGGGATATGTAACAGTACACACACACACACAAAACCAACAACCCAGTATTGTTATTGTTGTATTTAAATGTTGCTGCTGTTTTCCAGCTTGTGGGCAATCTGCTCCCATTTTGAGGAACTCCTGCCTTACAACATTTCATGGCTCCTCATGAGAGGTTGTTTTATTACATTTTTCAAGAACGAGACACCACCACACAAAATTAAGGACACAGATTGGAGAAAAGTCATTTGTGTTCTATCCTTTTTAGAGGGAGGTTGGGGAACCTCCTTTTGGGAACAGGGCAGTGATTTTTGCTGCTTTATTTCAAAATAGCTTGTTCGAAAACCATTGCAGAACTACAAAGTACCCTGGACATTTCAGCAAGCAGAAGTGGTGCTCATGTAGAAGTTTGAAGGCATCTGATGGTTTTCATGCTTGGTATATTATGGTCTCTAGAAAGAGGAAAGCCCGTCATATATGGCAAGAATGAGACTACAGTTGAGACAACTCAAAATGTTGAGTTAATAATGTAGGAAAATGCTCAAGCATTGAAGGAGTGCAAATTAATACTGCATGTGAACCGAAACATTACAAGATAAAAAAACCCTCTGTTGTTAGATAAATAAGATAACTTATTCTAAAACATTACATTTATCCAATACCAGTATGTTCAACTAGATTCCACAAATTTATCTATGGAAAATAATACACATGAAAAAACACAGTTTTTTCACATGCATCTGAGACAATTTAAAGATGACACATTACAAAAATCTATTTTTGTCGCTTTTTCCAGAGCATCATTGAAACAAGAGAATGAGATTGGATGGAAACTATTGGATGAAGCTGATTCATCTCATCTGTTTATTTTCCAGTCTCAGAATCAAAACTAGGAGAAAATGTTGACCTAGTTCCTGCAAATAATTATAAAATACAATTTTAAAATATATTATGGGCAAGATAATATAATACTGATAGCCAAGAGATCACTATTGTTATTTGAACTGTAGAGAGGAATTAAGGGTATATGACAGACCCAATTTTTTAAAATAGCAAAATCTAGGTCTCAAAATGTTTATTGAAAGATATACCAGTCTTCGGAGACCTTTATTATTTAAAATAAATAGATGCATCTTTGGGCCAAACACTAGAGGCTGTATGTAGCTTTGTAGTGCAAGTCATATTATCAGAAATACATTTTAAATGTAGATTGCCTCATACATTCCAAATAATAACTTGACGGAGGTTGGAAGTCAAATTATTTGAGCCTCAGTGGAAACGTTATCTACTTTATTAGTTTATTAATCAAAATATACAATGCATTCTTGAAAGCATTGCAAGCAATATAGTAAGTCATAGCAATACTGAAAATCTATATTTATATGATGTTCAAATATTTAGATTTTGAGATGTTACATGGATAATTTAGAGACACTTCAAGGGAGAATGTGTGAAGGGATCAATTTTGAGCAAGTTTCTTAACAAAACAAAGCACAGTGGGGGTTAGTGAAGGTAATAAAGGATTATGTGCGTGCATGTACATATGTATATGCATAATTGAAAGCATTCTGTGAAAACTTTAAAGGTGTGCACTCTCCATAATATTAAATCTTTCCTTCTGTGCTACGTAAGGATGATAAAAATATACTTCGCAGTAATGACAATAATTATACTCTTATAATTATAAATTATAGATTTGCTCTTTCAGTCACCAACACCCATCACCATTATTTGGTTGTGCAGGTAATAATTGGAATACATACAAGTGGCCTGAAAACATTTGGAGGAGTGAAACTCACAAACAGCAGCAAAGAGTGAGAAGGATATGAGAATAAATATGAGTTGAAGATTGATTTGTTATTGGAAGGATAACAGACCCAGAAACCACAAAAAAATTCCTCCAAAGTTGTTCAAAATGCTTTGATAAATAAACCCCAAAGCAACTTAACAACTTATTTTGAATTCAGTTACTTCTACTTTAAGAGTTGTGCATGTTACATGGTATCAGTTCCACACTTCCATTTTCTACGTTGACGTTGCAAATTTTCTTCAGGAGATCTTATACTTCTTGAACAAGATCAGTGATGGTAGAAAAGCTGCCCAATTCAATTGAAAGGATTTAGGTACTACCGATCCTGCTCTACCACAGGACAATTCAGCAAAGTGCATGGTTCTCAGTTTATACCCGATACCTATTCAGTGCCAACATGTCTATCTTTTGAGGATTGTTTCTTCTGCAAAAGAACGGAACTCCTCAGTGGACACACAGTGTAGATACAGTTCCTTGAAGGAAAAAGTTTGAAGCCTTCCAAACTCAGACGGTAAACAGAAACAGATGTTCCAGCATTCAAATGCAGACCCTCTACTTTCTCCACTGTTCTCTTTAAAGTAAAGCTATTGGATATTCTTCAACTTCTTGCCACAGTGATCTTCACGGTTTCATCCAGGTGAGTGAAGATGAAATCAGAGCTGCTGCCAAACTGTCATTAATCAGAGACTCAATTATCTCTTCAAAGCCAGACAATCTTCAGCACATACTCAATAAGATCCCACAAACAGCAATTTATCTCTAATTATCTAATCATCCTTCTCTAAATCTGCCACTTCTTATCAATAATCTTATTACTGTAATTAATTGCAGAGTTCATTAAGTACACAGAGCACGGTAAAAGTATACACAACACTCAAATTCTTCCCACATCGAACAAGGAGTAAAATGCCTGAAAAAGATATCTTCATTCCAGAAGAAAACCCAGTATGATCTCTTTAATATTAATAAAGGGGAGGAATAAAAATAGAATGGCAATTCTCCCAGGTCTCCATAACGACTCTGATATATAGTCCTTGCCTTTAGTGAAATACATCACTATTCCAAAGCCACATAAAATCGTTTCAGTGTAGGTAGATTTCTGTAGCAGTTGTGTTCACAGACCCTTATGGTCTCTAAAAGTAGTAGAGATTAGCGATGGAATATAACTGAATTTCTGAATACGAAATAAAGAAGACTACTAAATCATATTTAATTGGGTTGTCAAATGTCTATGAATTTGAAAACAAAGCAAGACCCTTTAAACATAAGATACTATTTCATACATATTCAGGGATACCCTTATGTAGATAGAAAGGCACCAGAAGCAAACAAAAAATAATAAGAGTAAAAGCAGCAATAACAATAGATTTTGAGAAGATTTTGAAATAGCTCTACGAACTTCTGCAATCTGTGGGTTATCATTCAGGCTATAAATAAATCTTGCTGAATTGGCAAATTTAGGAAGCTTCTAATTCCTTAATATTTCTAAGGATTCATATGTTATCTTGGGTACAACCATCATTAATGCACTTTTTCCACACTATTCATAAATCTGCATTATTGTCTAAAAAGACTCTGCTCAATTCTCCACAAGAGGCCTCCATACATTTAAGAAACATTTTAAATTAAGTGCATTTATAAATGTAAGCCCTGAATTATCTGGCCAATTACAGACATTTAATGAACTAATTGTAATAAATAAACCGTGAGAGTCTCAAGCCAGTTTTTGGTATAAAAGCACTATTGCCACCCATACACAGTAGGTAAGATGTCCAGGATTGAGAGCTGTGTTGCAAATAATCCATGAATTATGTATAGCATTTATCCATCAATGAGTCAGATGGGAATCACGGTCATTTATTATGCAAGAGTGTCAAATAGAAAATTAAGAAATAAATTCTGTTTGTCCCTAAAGAACCTCTCTTTCTCATAAGACAGTGCCAATACAGCTTTCCTCAAAAACCACTAATCAATTGTTTAAAAGTTGTCCAGATTTCTCAATTCCTATGAGTGTGTTTTTTTGATCAGACTTGGAGTCCTGTTTGGACTTAAACCCAATGGTAAACAAATCCCAAGGTAGATACACAAAAACTAAAACTCCCAAAAACTAAAACTCCGTATCTATCTGTAGATACGTGGTCAACGTATCTACAGTGCCACTTATAAGCAGGTTTTTATAAGAAATAATAGTCCCTTTATATGTCGATTGTAAAAGCTCTATTGGTCACTTTGGTGTCAGTTCAGTGAACCATTAGCCTGAAATATGAGCATTTGTGGCTGAGACTAATAGTGTTACATCCAGTGGTGTATACATCCAATGCATTAGGGCTGAGATGGAGAACCTATGGCACGTGTGCCCGAAGTGGAACACAGGGCCATGTCACCTGGCACACGCAGCATCACCCATTCCTCTTCTGGGTTTCTGGCGCACATGTGCGCACAACAATCAGCTGGCCTTTTTGCATGTGGCAGTGCTGGAAACTAGAAGAGCTGGTCTTCCATTTTACTGTGTGAGCATGCGCGCCAGCCAGCTCATTGTCATGTGCACATGCACGCCAGAAACCCAGAAGAGTAGCTGGCTGAAACCGGAAGTTATTTTCAGGCGCGTGCATGCGCCCTGGGCAGCTCCTCTTCCGGGTTGCGGCCCAGACACTTGCGCACTCAGTGCCGAAAAGGTTCGCCATCACTACATTAGGGTTTGTAATTGGCCTCTGGATCATACTGAAACTGAGATACCTCTTCAAACAGAATACCATGAAAGTGAACAGGCAGGATGGACTTTCTTATCTATCCTCTTTCCAGCCACTATAATCACTTGATTTCCTTCCAAGGTAATGTATCAGAAATCCTTAATGATTTTATCAACTTTGAAGCTCTCCTTGGAGTTTATCAGAATAAGGTGTTGGAATGGAGGAAGATGTTACTTTAACATCAATACAGCTAAGAGTCATTTAAGTCCAACTGAATCAGAGCCAGGGGTATGGAAAGGAAGTAGTGCCATAGGAATACACCTGGACCAAAATGTTTTCAGGTCATGTTTGTGCTAGAGTCAGGTGCAAGTTGAGAAAGGTCTAAATCCTCACATCAGTATCAAGTTAAGGGTACCTTCTTCAGTCTTCTGCATCCACAAGTTGTCAGCAAGAGAAGTCAAGAATTTCCTGGTTGGACCAGACATAAATCAGTCAACAAAGCTTTCTATCATTGCTCTTTTATATTGCAGTGGCATTGAATATTGCAGTATTCATCACCTTAGAGCCTGTGTCTTCACACTTAAAATTTCGAGGTCACTTCATGCCTTTCCCCCCTTCTTTGTGTGTTAAAATACAAGCACTCTAAGAAATATTTTTTTAAAAAATCACACAGGTACCTTCCAGTTTGTCAAGCTTTCGATTTCAGACTTACCATGGTTGGCCTTTAATATGCCGTACCTTTCCCATTACAATTCTCTTTCAAGCCACCATAATGGGGAATATAGAACAAGTTCAAAGATAGTGCAGTGCCACTGAGACCAAATTGCTTCCACTGAGTATGGATGACCAATTCATCTACTGTGGCGGCAGCTTTTACCAGCCTTTTCATCATGCTGTTTTGTTGAATAAGGGGAGCTTGCATTTTAGAAGAGCCTAAAATATTAAGATTCAGAAAGTCGGAACTTGCTTTTAATACTCAAATCTCACTTTAATTCCCAGGAAATTATGTTATAGTGCTTGATATCTCGCTATGAAGAATGGTAAGTGGAAATCTACACAGAAGGCTAAAGACCGTATGCTATTTCTTTGTAGAAATAAAGTGAGCACAGTGGGGAACTTTTCAAAATGAAACTAATAGTGTCATGATACCAGCAAAGGTTATTATTGAGTTCCTTTATTAATGACATTTAATTTTTCATCAAAGCAGTGAATTGCAAGAGAGTGCATTACATATCTAGCTGATGTAATTACTCATATCTGTATCCTGCCATATTCCCTTATATAAACGATATTTTTTTAAAAGAAATAGAAAAGCAGACGGAACTACAACTCAGTTTCTCAAGCATGGATTTTAAAGTGTTAAGATTTTTTTTCCCTGAAATTTTTTTCCCCCAACAAATGCTTAAGCTTCTCAAAATAATAAGGCTATGTTTGTGCTAGAGATTTAAGATTCTTGGTGCATTGTGTTTATGATGCAAATCAATTCAGATTCTAACAAAGCATTTGTATTGACAATAATCTCACACGCTAAGTGCACACTGGTATTTCTTTGTCAGTAATCAGATACATTCCTTGGAGACAAATAGATCTGGCCTCTTGCCATGGATTTTGATAATAGTTTATCAGCCCCCATCTGAATCAGCTATCATAGTTGGAGATTGTTTTGATGACAAGTTATCTCCAGAGAAAGCTGTTTTCATTCATGGGTGTGTGTGTGTGTGTGTGTGTGTGTGTGTGTGTGGAAAGAATGTATGCTGTGACTCTTCTGTCACCATTGTTGATATTTTATTAACAATAATTAGGCATCCTGATGACATTCTTATCTCATATTTTACCTAATGGGGGAATACCATGGTTAACTATAGTGAAAATGTAAAAAGAATTCTCATAGAAACTTCAGAAACAACAAACAGTATTATAACAAGCAACTAGTGTTTTGAAATTATGGGGATCACTCAAGGAGAATTACAGGAATCCTTATTTAAGCTTTTAATATGAACTCTCTTCTATGGTTTTTCCATTAACTCAAAAAGCTGGTTTGGACAAGCAGATATGAACTTAACATGTGCAAACAGACACATATAAATTGAGCAGTAAGAAAGCGCAGTGTTATTGCAAAGTAGGGGGCAGGAGAAGGCCATCGTTGACAACAGAGTAGAAATATATATTTTTATAAACAAATTAGTTCCATTCCAAACGCCTACATTTACTTTCTACATTACAGATTTCACCTTGTTTAATAACCTTGTCACTTTTTCTCTGCATTGCTAGGACATGAACCGCCAGTAAAGAAACTTCTCAAATGTAGTCATTTACACCTAAAAGTGCACGAAAGACTCATTTTTAAGCCCATGCCAAAATTTGGCTCTGGAGAAAAAAATCCAGCACAACAGCACTTTCTCATTACATTGTGCAACAGTAGTAGGGGTACTAAAAAGCAGTGCTCTTTTCTGCATTCGATGACTTGAAGATTAATTAGCAAATACAATTATTCAGAAAATGGGGTTTGAACTGCTTGCTGTATGTTTTTATATGCAATTCAACACAGTGGTCTTGATCTTTCAAGCTTCTCCATGGTTTAAGACCAGTACACCCATTCATTTCAAACACTTGCCCATCCCTTCCATTCTAGGCCATTCCTTGCCAAGTGAACTGTGTCTGGAAGGAAACAGGGAAGAGAAGCTTTTTAGGATCTGGATCAGCAGTGGATTCCACTTACCTATTCCACTACCAGTTCAGAACTGTGAGTGCATACATGCATGTGCTTGCTTCACTTGCGTGCAGCGCTTCTGTGCATACGCAGAACCCTTCTGCACATGCGCAGAGCATCCGTGATGATGTCCAGGTGGGTGGGTGGGTGGAGCCTCCCGCCGCGGCCACTATCGGTTTTCCCGAACTGAGGTGAACCGGTAGAAACCCACTACTGATCTGGATCTCTGTTGATGGACTAGTCTTCCCATTGAAACTTATGCAATGTTTATGTCACTATTCGAGAATGTTTCAGCTGAAGCCAGCCTTTCTCACGCCAGTACACTCCAAATACCCCAGGATTATAACTTCCAGAAATATCAATTAGCACGGCCATGCTAATTGGGAATTTTGAGAATTATAGTCCCAACATAGCTGAAGACCTAAGACTGGCTTACATGAATTTCTACAGTATTCCTGTTTACCTATTATTTAAACATGTCCCCTGTTTTGTAAATTGGATAATAGTTATTACTTATTTATGGTACATAAACCAAGTAGGCACCTTTTATTTAAAAATGTAATAAACTTGAAACCCTGTGGTGTGCTTGAAGATAATTCAACTCGTCTTTCATTTTTTTTTTGAAAGATGTATACAAGCATGAAACAACACTGGGCATTCATTCATTCTCTGAAGCAAATACCAAATAAGAAAAGATGACCTTTTTTTTTCCCCTTAGAAAAAGAGAAGTGAAGTCTAAACTTGCAGGAGGAGAGCAACTCCTGCTAAAATCCATTTGGATGGTTTCTCTTTAGTCTTCAAGTTAAATGTCCAAATATAGGTAGGACCCCGTTGGCGGGTTTTATATACAGGGCAAGGATATACGTTGCGGGTATCTTGCTTGTCAACAAGGATGGCTTTGATGAAAATAATCGGCATGGGTGGAGTCAAGTCCTTCAGTCTGGCATCAGCAATTAATCCAGTCTGCAAAGAATAATTACAAAAAAATGAGATATTGCCAACTCTGCCTATTCTTCTTACAGAGATGAATCATTCTGAGCATTGAACTTCATGAAAACAACCCATTTTGATTACACTACCAAAATATTCATAACAGCCAGCTTCACACTAGAAGCATCACATTTGCCTCAAAGCAAGACATTTCACGGTTACACACTTAGAAGTGATTCAAAGTAAAATATTTTGCACACCTTACCCTTAATGCTGTGTCCAAAAACTTCTGTGTGAAGTATGTTAATTTGTGCAGAGTTTTGAAAATAATGAAGCAACTATGTAATCACTTCTGTAGATATTTAACTGTTCCGAATTGGCCAAGTTTGAACTCCTTAAAATAGGTTAATCCTTGCAAACATAAGCCTGAACAATAAGTGGCCCAGGAAGCAGAGCAATTACCAAGTCACTGAAGTATTCAACAGTGTCTCATTAAATACTACCTGATTCTTAGGAACAAAAATCCAACCAAATATGACTGAGACACTCAACACTAGATGGAAGGTTAAAAAAAACCCTTATGTTTGTTTTCTCATTGGTAATGCTAATAGCAGCTTCAGAGAGGGCAACTTAGGTGAAGAAAATATGATGCACATGTACATGGATTAAGCTGCTCTTCTTCCCATGCTGCTGCTCTGATCAGATTTGGACTTGAAAGGAAACTTTGCCTTTGCATGCAGCATTAGAAATATAAACTGGTCACTGAGTAGGCAAGCACAAAGCAAACAATGGACCTCAAGCTATACTCAAAGAGCAGCACCTCTAAGTACAGAGACTAGAATAAATAGGGGAAAGGATCACAGAATTATAAGATTATTTTTATTTATTTACCAAATTTATTGCCCGCCTGTTGTGGCCTGTCGACCTCCAGCCCCTCCAGCAGCCGAATCAGATGAGGAGGCGGCATGGGAGTCAGGGTCAGCATCAAGGCAACCTGAGAGCTCCAAGGGGGGAGAGGGAATGGAGCTATCAGAGAGAGACAGAGGCAGAGCCTGGGCCATCCATTAGCCCTCAGATGGAGAGTCAACAGCTGCCAGGTCTGGAGGTGGCTGATGAGGAAGAGGAGGAACAGCTGGGTCCAGTGCCTGACACGCGGATGCGCAGAAGGAAGAGGAAAGCAGGGGAAATCCGTGGGCCAATCCTTGGGAAGGAAGAGCCACCACTGCTAGCAAAGCCTCACCCTAGCTCTGGAAATAAAAGGCAGGGGACAGAGATGAATAGATGTGGCAGACAACTATTCATCTCCCTGCGGGATAGACCTGTTAAACCTTCAGTGAAAGAGAAACTTTTTGCCAGGGCTGCTGGCACTTCTAATAAAGGAATCATTGTTTCAACTACAGAGGGTTTGTCGTGTTTGGGGAGCTGGGTCAGAACACTGCCCATTTTACCACCAGGTCATTCTGGGCTGCTTACAGTATTAAATTGTAATTATATTGCCTACTCAAAAGAGTAGGCAACTTATGATCACAACTGTGCCCAAAATTTATATTGCTAACTGAGAAATTTGTTAAGTGAATTTTGCCCCATTTCATGACTTTTCTTGCCACATTTGTTAATGGATCCTGTTTCCCCACTGATTTTGACTGTCAAAAGGTTGCAAAAGATGATCCCATCACCCCGGGACACTGCAATCATCATAAATATGAACCAGTTGTCAAGCATCCGAATGTACCATATTTTTCAAAGTAAAAGACACATTCCCCCGCGCTAAAAGTGGGTGAAAATTTTGGTGCGTCTTATAGACCGAATACGGGCCTGTTTTTGGCCTCCTGCACCTTCCACGTGTCGCGTTTTCACCCTCCTCGGCCCCCAGAAGCACTCTGCAGTGCTCCACATGTCCCATTTTTGCAAAAAATAAACCTGTTTTTGCCAAAAATGGGCCCATTTTGGGGGCTCCCGAACCCTCCGTGTGTCACATTTTTGCCCTCCCTGGCCCCCCAGAAGCACTCTGCAGGCCAAAAACACGCCCATTTTTGGCAAAAATGAGACATGCAGAGCACTGCAGAGTGCTTCTGGGGGTCGGGGAAGGCAAAAATGTAACTTGCGGAGGCCAAAAACTATTTTTTTTCTTGTTTTCCTCCTGTAAATCTAAGTGCATCTTATAGCCTGGTGTGTCTTATAGTCCAAAAAATCATGTGACCATGGGGATACTGCAATGGTTGTTAAGTGTGAAAAATGGTCATAAGTCCTTTTTTTCAGTGCCATTGTAACTTCAAATGGTCACTAAGCAAAGTGTTGTAAGTTGAGGACTACCTATATAGAAACATGGAAAAGAGAGATGAGCGATACTATTATAATGATATCCCACAAATCACTGTTTCCTCCGGTATCTAAGCAACTCCACCTTTCCAACCAATGTTTAAAGATAGCTAATGAAGATGGAGGAGGAATCCCTGCATGGATAATTAATGGCAAAACAGGAAATTCACTAACATTCAATTCCTGTCTTTGCCTTAATTAAGGCAATGCTTATTCTCCGGAATATACCCTTCCATTAGCTAGAAGGCAAAGGCAACTTGATGATTAATTAGCAATACAGAGCAAAATGAAAGGGATGGTACAGAAGTCTTGGCTGAACCTAACGGGTAAAATCCCACCTGAGAATACATGAGATTTACTCTAGGCTTTTGTGCTTTATAGTGTCTTGGAAATCTCTCCTTAAAACCTGTTTTAGTAGTACAAACTTGCTTCCGTAAAGTTTCTTTTGTTCTCATCTGAATACATGAAACCAAAAAAAGGTCCTCAGGCAGCTGGCCAGGCCTAAACCTGGTATAAAAAAATTCTAAACAATCCCTTTGGGGAACAATTCCACTTTAGCAAGACATTTCCTTTTAAAATGATGGCTACAATCAATGCTGACAGTTCTCCTCCCATCCTTTCCAAAGATTAATTTCTAGTGGATATGTATCCCAGAAAGATTGGCCACACGTCGCACAGTAACTAATTTTTAAACTGTTATCCATTTGACACCCCCCCTCCCCCCCAAGAATGTTGCTACTGGATGGAAAATCAGGTGGTTTACTTTAACACAGAAATGCTTTTATCCTCTCACCACATTCCCTAGTTGGAAAAAGACATGCTTAAGCCCCAAGAAAGAACATAATTATTTTTATGTTGTGCTTCACAGCAAAACATATCCATAGGAAACAACTTTAAAATAGTTATTGTTTGTTATTGTCAAAGACCAGATGAAGTCCCCACTGATTTTTGTCTCAATTGCAGGGCTGATGAGCTCAAAGGGGAATTGTTTGGGCCGGGTGGGAGGGGGGGAGAATTGATCATGATATGTTTGAATAGTTTTGCTTAAAAAGTTTTGTGACTGAGAAATTCTTCTTCAGTGAAGTAGCCAGGAACATCTTTTGAGATTTCTTTTCATGTCCTAGAATCAAGCTATTTTATCCTTGCTTCTATTCTATTCCTGAGTATGCCCAAATGCACAAAATAGTTGCTCTTTTGAAATCTAGAACTATTGTCAAGTTTGGATAGCTTGTATATTGTAGAATTCAAATGGGAGTTTATCCAGCTGCGCCAAAAATTATCCATTTCCTGCTCAGATACTTAGGTTCAGTTTTCAGTGCTGCCTTTCTTTTCTCTTCTTTCTGTTTTCCTTAGACCATCCAAGGACATCTTGTGTGTCCAGAGAGCAGGTTTTTTTTTCTTATAGCCTCCAACAGATGGATTGCCTTTATACATCATGCAGTCCTTATTTTTTGGGGGTGCCTTCAATGGATCAATAAACTTTTAACTTTGGGAAAACACCTATTGTGGTTCAGTCTCCTTCCAGATGGATGTTGTCTTGAGTCCCTTGGACATCCATGGACTGCCCAATTCTGGCAGGTAAAGTCAGAAATAAAGTCTTGTAGGGACTTACATGTGGAGAAGACAACAAAATATGATCTTGTCTCTTATACCATCACTTTATTCCCTTGCTGCTGCTTCCTCTTATTATTTCCTTGAATTAGTCAGATTCCATTACTTTTTGGCTCTCCATTCCAAATTTATTCTACCCTCATTCCAGGGTGGTTGATAATGATCTACTCAGACACTTAATTTCTTCAACATAGTTTGTTCTTTATGGCCACGAGTATAGCCCTTGTCCCTGCCTATATTGCCTCAGAATCATCTCTGGATAGGTAATCATCCCTTGCTGAATTAATGAACAATTTATTTTAATTCTCTGTTTGATCTTTGTACATTTCCAACTATTCATCACCTTTTCTGTAAAAAGATACGTGTGTCACCTAATTTCTCTAAAGATCTCACTTCTCCTTAACAAGGAGAAATAAGGAATAACTCTTAATTCCTTATCTTCATTTTTCTCTCTCTCTTGTATATTGCTATTAGGAATATTTGCTAATCCCAATGCTAGAATGACTAACCTGCTTCTTTCCTATTATGAAATATTGGGTGGGGAGAAAGAGAGAGAGAGCATGGAGGGGGAGAGAGAGAGATGCCAGTTCATGTAGTGCAATACCTGATTATTGTTCCTGAGTTAATTTCATTATCGTTTGCCAGTCTCAAATTAATTTTCCCCATCTGCTGAAATACAGTGCACACTCTGCTGTGTTTTGCTATACCTATAAAATATTATTATTATTTACTTTTCTACAGTTCTAAATAGTTCTCAAACTACATGTCAGTTCACGCACATGTGAAGGACATATGGTCACATAAATATTGTAATGCAATATTTGTTAACTTGGATTACTTTTTTTAAGAACATAAAGATTTTCTTTTTAAAAAAGAACAAATGAAAAAAACACAGAAATAAAAAAATGTACATAATATTGAGATACATAGGCCCACATGCAAGACAGTATAAAACAGTTTCTAATGTATACTTCTATGACATTCGGCAAATTGCTTGTATACTTTGTTTTCCTCTTTCCAAAAAGGGGTTGAACTGAGGGGCCTAAATAGCCCCTTCCCATTCTGTTATTTGACAATACTTCAAATAGGCACTAATCTTCAGCAGATATACCTTATTACCCTGGATAAATACTACATTAAGTTTCCTCAAATTTGACATTATCATGGCACCTGGAGCCTAACACTCATTTTCAGCCTACTGTATTTCCACCAGAATCATAAATGCTTAATTTTTTAAAATAGTCTATGTCAGTGATGGCTAACCTTTTTGCCGTCGAGTGCCAAAAGCGGAGGGAGCAGGGGGATCATGTGCACATGTGCCCACACCCATAACTCAATGCCCCCATGCCCCGTCCCCCATCATGTGCACGCAACTCCCCCCCCCACTCCTGGCACGCAACAGCAGAAAGGTTACCAGTGGGCCCAGGAGGCCTGTTTTTCACCCTCCCCAGGCTCCAAAGGCTTTCTTGGAGCCTGGGGAGGATGAAAACGCCCTTTCCACACACACCCCCGAGGCCCTCTGGAGGCCAAAAAGTCCTATCAACTGTGCCACTTTTATAGGTACAATTTAAGGATATAAAAGGAAGAGATACATATGGACAAAATATGTACAGAGGGCAATCTAGGCAAAAACATACAAATAATAAAGAATTAACAACATCTTTATTTTTAACTGGACTCCAAAAGGCTTGTTAGAATGATCAGCATCATCAGTTCTAAGATTACTGGTACACGTTTCAGATGTTAAAGTTAATAAGAATCAGGTTATGAATATAGTCTCTATATTGGTATAGTCTCTCAAATATTGCCTAAATATTTTTTAAATTAATTTTTGCTTTAATCAATTATATTTTTAATGTAACACCCATACCTTGGGAAACATAGAATCTAGGGAAGCTATGGAGAACCTTTATATCAGGGGTGAAATGCTCCTGGTTTGGACCAGATCACCTGATCTGGTAGCGATGGCGGTGGGTGGTTTGGAGAACTGGTAGCAAAAATCCTTGCGCCCCTCCCCATGCCCAGGTGAGCCGCGCGATCATCAGAGGCTGGTTTTTTTTACTTTTAAAAGCATTTTTTCTACAACCTCTTCAACCGAAAGAGACTTTTAAAAGCATTTTTCTACTGTAAAAAAAATGCTTTTAAAAGTTAAAAAAAAGTTGGCCATGCCCATCCAGTCACATTAGCCACCGCTACCACCAAGCCATGCCCACAGAACCGGCAGTAACAAATTTTA